>NC_083714.1:2785603-3095114 GCF_033118175.1 Dama dama | reverse complement strand
AACTCTTCATATATTTCACACCATTTCAGGCTCTTCAAATTTTTGAACACCACTTCATGCTCCTCCTATTTTTCACACCGTTTCATGCTCATCTAATTTTTGACACCTTTTGAAGATCTTCATATATTTCACACCTTTTGAAGCTCTTCATATTTTCCACATTTTTGAAGATCTTCAAATTTTTCACACGTTTTCAGGCTCTTCATGTTTTTGAACACCGCTTCATGCTCCTCATATATTTCAGACCGTTTCATGCTCCTCATATTTGTGACACCTTTTGAAGCTCTTCGTATTTTTCTCACATTTTCAGGCTCTTCATGTTTTTCAACATGACTTCATGCTCCTCCTATTTTTCAGACCGTTTCATTCTCCTCATATTTTTGACACCTTTTGAAATCTTCATATACTTCACACCTTTTCAGGTTCTTCATTTTTTTGAAAAGAATTTCATGCTCCTTCTATTTCTCAGACCGTTTCATGGTCATCTCATTTTTGACAGCTTTTGAAGCTCTTCATATTTTTCAACACCGCATCATACTCCTCCTATTTTTCAGACAGTTTCATGCTCTTCATATTTTTGACACGTTTTGAAGCTCTTCATATTTTTCACACCTTTTCAGGCTCTTCATGTTTTTCAACACTGTTTCATGATCCTCCTATTTTTCAGACCGTTTCATGCTCCTCAAATTTTGACACCTTTTGAAGCTCTTCTTATATTTCACACCTTTTCAGACTCTTCATGTTTTCGAAAACCACTTCAAGTTCCTCCTATTTGTGCGACCGTTTCATGCTCTTCATATTTTTGACACCTTTTGAAGCTCTTCATATATTTCACACCTTTTGAAGCTCTTCATATTTTTCACATTTTTGAAGCTCTTCAAATTTTTCACACCTTTTCATGCTCTTCATGTTTTTCAACACCGCTTCATGCTCCTCCGGTTTTTCAGACCGTTTCATACTCCTCATATATTTGACACCTTTTGAAGCTCTTCATATTTTTCACACTTTTTCAGGCTCTTCATGTTTTTCAACACCACTTCATGCTCCTCCTATTTTTCAGACCGTTTCATGCTCCTCATGTATTTCACACCTTTTGAGGCTCTTCATATTTTTAACACCTTTTCAGGCTCTTCAAGATTTTCAACACCGCTTCATGCTCCTCGTATTTTTCAGACCGTTTCATGCTCATGTCACTTTTGACACATTTTGAATCTCTTCACATTTTTCACACCTATTGAAGCTCTTCATATTTTTCATAATTTTGAAGCTCTTCATATTTTTCACACGTTTCCAGGCTCTTCATCTTTTTCAACACCGCTTCATGCTCCTGCTATTTTCCAGACCGTTTCATACTCCTCATATTTTTGACAGGTTTTGAGGCTCTTCATATTTTTCACACCTTTTCAAGCTCTTCATGTTTTTGAACAACGTTTCATGATCCTCCTATTTTTCTGAACGTTTCATGCTCCTCATATTTTTGACACCTTTTAAAGCTCTTCATATTTTTCACACCTTTCAAGCTCTTCGTGTTTTTGAACACCGCTTCATGCTCCTCCTATTTTTCAACTGTTTCATGCTCCTCATGTATTTCACACCTTTTGAAGCGCTTCATATATTTCGCATGTTTTCAGGCTCTTCATCTTTTTCAAACCCAATTCATTCTCCTCCTATTTTTCAGACTGTTTCATGCTCCTCAAATTTTTGACACCTTTTGAAGCTCTTCATATATTTTCCACCTTTTCAGGCTCTTCATTTTTGTGAACTCCGCTTCATGCTCCTCCTTTTCTTCAGACCGTTTCATGCTCATCTCATTTTTGACATCTTTTGAAGCTCTTCATATTTTTCACACCTTTTGAATCTCTTCATATTTTTCATATTTTTGAAGTTCTTCATATTTTTCACACGTTTTCAGGCTCCTCATGTTTTTCAACACCGCTTCATGCTTCTCCTGTTTTTCAGACCGTTCCATGCTCCTCATATTTTTGACACATTTTGAAGCTCTTCATATTTTTCACATCTTTTCAGGCTCTTCATGTTTTTAAACACCACTTCATGCTCCTCGTATTTTTCAGACCTTTTCATGCTCCTCATATTTTTGACACCTTTTGAAGCTCTTCATATTTTTCACACCTTTTGAAGCTCTTCGTATTTTTCACACCTTTTCAGGCTCTTCATGTTTTTCAACCCCACTTCATGCTCCTCCTATTTTTCACAACTTTGGAAGCTCTTCATATTTTTCACACCTTTTCAGGCTCTTCATGTTTTTCAACACCACTTCATGCTGCTCCTATTTGTCAGACCGTTTCATGCTCCTCATATTTTTGAAAGCTTTTGAAGCTCTTCATATTTTTCACACCTTTTCAGGCTCTTCATATTTTTCAACACCGCTTCATGATCCTCCTATTTTTCAGACCGTTTCATGCTCCTCATGTATTTCACACCTTTTGAAGCTCTTCATATTTTTCACACGTTTTCAGCCTCCTCATGTTTTTCATCAATGCTTCATGCTCCTTCTCTTTTTCAGACCGTTTCATGCTCCTCATAGTTTTGACACCTTTGAAGCTCTTCATATTTTTCACACTTTTTCAGGCTTTTCATGTTTAGAACACCGCTTCATGCTCGTCCTATTTTCCAAACCGTTACATGCTCCTCATATTTTTGACACCTTTTGAATCTCTTCATATATTTCACACCTTTTCAGGCTCTTCATGTTTTTGACACGGTTTCATGCTCCTCCTATTTTTCAGACAGTTTCATGCTCCTCACATTTTGACACCTTTTGAAGCTCTTCATATTTTTAACACCTTTTCAGGTTCTTCATGTTTTTCAACACCGCTTCATGCTCCTCCTATTTTTCTGACCGTTTCATGCTCCTCATGTATTTCACACCTTTTGAAGCTCTTCATATTTTTCACACCTTTTGAAGCTCTTCATATTTTTCACACCTTTTGTAGCTCTTCATATTTTTCACACCTTTTCAGGCTATTCATGTTTTTGAACACCGTTTCATGCTCCTCCTATAATTCAGACGGTTTCATGCTCCTCATGTATTTCACTCCTTTTGAAGCTCTTCATATTTTACACACCTTTTCAGGCTCTTCATGATTTTCAACCCCAATTCATGCTCCTCCGATTTTTCAGACCGTTTCATGCTCCTCCCATTTTTGACACCTTTGAAGCTCTTCATATTTTACACAACTTTTCAGGCTCTTCATGTTTTTCAACACAAATTCGTGCCTCTCCTATTTTTCAGACCGTTTCATGCTCCTCATATTTTTGACACCTTTTGAACCTCTTCATATTTTTCACACCTTTTGAAGCTCTTCATATTTTTCACACGTTTTTAGGCTCTTCATGATTTTGAACACGGCTTCATGCTTCTCCTCCTTTTCAGACCGTTTCATGCTCCTCATGTATTTCACACATTTTGAAGCTCTTCATATTTTTCACACCTTTTCAGGCTCTTCATGTTTTTGAACACGATTTCATGCTCCTCCTATTTTTCAGACCGTTTCATGCTCCTCCCATTTTTGACACCTTTGAAGCTCTTCATATTTTTCACAACTTTTCAGGCTCTTCATGTTTTTCAACACCGCTTCATGATCCTCCAATTTTTCAGACCGTTTCAAGCTCCTCATATTTTTGACACCTTTTGAATCTCTTCATATATTTTACACCTTTTCAGGCTCTTCATGTTTTTCAAGACCACTTCATGCTCCTCCTTTTTCAGACCATTTCATGCTCATCTCATTTGTCACACTTTTTGAAGCTCTTCATATTTTTGACACCTTTTGAGCTCTTCATATGTTTCACACCTTTTGAGGCTCTTCATGTTTTTCAACACCGATTCATGCTCCTCGTATAATTCAGACGGTTTCATTCTCCTCAAGTCTTTCACTCCTTTTGAAGCTCTTCATATTTTACACACCTTTTCAGGCTCTTCATGATTTTCAACCCCACTTCATGCTCCTCCGATTTTTCAGACCGTTTTTTGCTCATCTCATTTTTGACACCTTTTGAAGCTCTTCATATGTTTCACACCTTTTCAGGTTCTTTATGTTTTGAAGACCGTTTCATGGTCCTCCTATTTTTCAGACCGTTTCATGCTCCTCATATTTTTGACACCTTTAAAAGCTCTTCATATGTTTCACACCTTTTCAGGTTCTTTATGTTTTGAAGACCGTTTCATGGTCCTCCTATTTTTCAGACCGTTTCATGCTCCTCATATTTTTGACACATTTTGAACCTTTTCATATTTTTCACACGTTTTCAGGCTCTTCATGTTTTTGAACACCGCTTCATGCTCCTCCTAATTTTCAGACCGTTTCATGCTCCTCATGTATTTAACACCTTTTGAAGCTCTTCATATTTTTCTCACCTTTTCAGGCTTTCATGTTTTTGAACACCTTTTCATGCTCCTGCTATTTTTCAGACCGTTTCATGCTCCACATGTATTTCACAGCTTTTCAAGCTCTTTATATTTTTCACACCTTTTCAGGCTCTTCATGTTTTTGAACACCGTTTCATGCTGCTCCTATTTTTCAGACCGTTTCATGCTCATCTCATTTTTGACACCATTTTAAGCTCTTCATATTTTTCACACCTTTTGAACCTCTTCATATTTTTCACACGTTTTCACGCTCTTCATGTTTTTCAACACCGCTTCTTTTTTTTTTTTTTTTATTTTTTTATTATTATTTTTTTTTCCCAGTGGGTTTTGTCATACATTGATATGAATCAGCCATGGATTTACATGTATTCCCAATCCCGTTCCTCCCTCCCACCTCCCTCTCCACCCGATTCCTCTGGGTCTTCCCAGTGCACCAGGCCCGAGCACTTGTCTCGTGCATCCCACCTGGGCTGGTGATCTGTTTCACCATAGATAGTATACATGCTGTTCTTTTGAAATATCCCACCCTCACATTCTCCCACAAAGTTCAAAAGTCTGTTCTGTGTTTCTGTGTCTCTTTTTCTGTTCTGCATATAGGGTTATCGTTATCACCTTTCTAAATTCCATATACATGTGTCAGTATGCTGTAATGTTCTTTATCTTTCTGGCTTACTTCACTCTGTATAATGGGCTTCAGCTTCATCCATCTCATTAGGACTGGTTCAAATGAATTCTTTTTAATGGCTGAGTAATATTCCATGGTGTATATGTACCACAGCTTCCTTATCCATTCATCTGCTGATGGGCATCTAGGTTGCTTCCATGTCCTGGCTATTATAAACAGTGCTGCGATGAACATTGGGGTGCACGTGTCTCTTTCAGATCTGGTTTCCTCAGTGTGTATGCCCAGAAGTGGGATTGCTGGGTCATATGGCAGTTCTATTTCCAGTTTTTTAAGAAATCTCCACACTGTTTTCCATAGCGGCTGTACTAGTTTGCATTCCCACCAACAGTGTAAGAGGGTCCCCTTTTCTCCACACCCTCTCCAGCATTTATTGCTTGTAGACTTTTGGATAGCAGCCATCCTGACTGGCGTGTAATGGTACCTCATTGTGGTTTTGATTTGCATTTCTCTAATAATGAGTGATGTTGAGCCTCTTTTCATGTGTTTGTTAGCCATCTGTATGTCTTCTTTGGAGAAATGTCTGTTTAGTTCTTTGGCCCATTTTTTGATTGGGTCATTTATTTTTCTGGAATTGAGCTGCAGGAGTTGCTTGTATATTTTTGAGATTAATCCTTTGTCTGTTTCTTCATTTGCTATTATTTTCTCCCAATCTGAGGGCTGTCTTTTCACCTTACTTATAGTTTCCTTTGTAGTGCAAAAGCTTTTAAGTTTCATTAGGTCCCATTTGTTTAGTTTTGCTTTTATTTCCAATATTCTGGGAGGTGGGTCATAGAGGATCTTGCTTTGATTTATGTCGGAGAGTGTTTTGCGTATGTTCTCCTCTAGGAGTTTTATAGTTTCTGGTCTTACATTTAGATCTTTAATCCATTTTGAGTTTATTTTTGTGTATGGTGTTAGAAAGTGTTCTAGTTTCATTCTTTTACAAGTGGTTGACCAGTTTTCCCAGCACCACTTGTTAAAGAGGTTGTCTTTTTTCCATTGTATATCCTTGCCTCCTTTGTCAAAAATAAGGTGTCCATAGGTTCGTGGATTTATCTCTGGGCTTTCTATTCTGTTCCATTGATCTATATTTCTGTCTTTGTGCCAGTACCATACTGTCTTGATGACTGCGGCTTTGTAGTAGAGTCTGAAGTCAGGCAGGTTGATTCCTCCAGTTCCATTCTTCTTTCTCAAGATTACTTTGGCTATTCGAGGTTTTTTGTATTTCCATACAAATTGTGAAATTCTTTGGTCTAGTTCTGTGAAAAATAACGTTGGTAGCTTGATAGGGATTGCATTGAATCTATAGACTGCTTTGGGTAGAATAGCCATTTTGACAATATTAATTCTTCCAATCCATGAACACGGTATGTTTCTCCACCTGTTTGTCAACACCGCTTCTTGATCCACCTATTTTTCAGACCATTTCATGCTCCTCATATTTTTGACACGTTTTGAAGCTCTTCATATTTTACACACATTTTCAGGCTCTTCATGTTTTTGAACACCGCTTCATGCTCCTCCTATATTTAACACCTTTTGAAGCTCTTCATATATTTTACACTTTTTCAGGCTCTTCATGTTTTTCAACACCACTTCATGCTCGTCCTATTTTCCAAACCGTTACATGCTCCTCATATTTTTGACACCTTTTGAATCTCTTCATATATTTCACACCTTTTCAGGCTCTTCATGTTTTTGACACGGTTTCATGCTCCTCCTATTTTTCAGACCGTTTAATGCTCCTCACATTTTTGACACCTTTGGAAGCTCTTCATATTTTTAACACCTTTTCAGGTTCTTCATGTTTTTCAACACCGCTTCATGCTCCTCCTATTTTTCTGACCGTTTCATGCTCCTCATGTATCTCACACCTTTTGAAGCTCTTCATATCTTTCACACCTTTTGAGCTCTTCATATTTTTCATACCTTTTGTAGCTCTTCATATTTTTCACACCTTTTCAGGCTATTCATGTTTTTGAACACCGTTTCATGCTCCTCCTATAATTCAGACGGTTTCATGCTCCTCATGTATTTCACTCCTTTTGAAGCTCTTCATATTTTACACACCTTTTCAGGCTCTTCATGATTTTCAACCCCACTTCATGCTCCTCCGATTTTTCAGACCGTTTCATGCTCATCTCATTTTTGACACCTTTTGAAGCTCTTCATATTTTTCACACCTTTTGAAGCTGTTCATATTTTTAACACCTTTTCAGGCTCTTCATGTTTTTGAACACGATTTCATGCTCCTCCTATTTTTCACACCGTTTCATGCTCCTCCCATTTTTGACACCTTTGAAGCTCTTCATATTTTTCACAACTTTTCAGGCTCTTCATGTTTTTCAACACAAATTCATGCCTCTCCTATTTTTCAGACCTTTTCATGCTCCTCATATTTTTGACACCTTTTGAACCTCTTCATATTTTTCACACCTTTTGAAGCTCTTCATATTTTTCACACTTTTGTAGGCTCTTCATGATTTTGAACACGGCTTCATGCTCCTCCTCCTTTTCGGATCGTTTCATGCTCCTCATGTATTTCACACATTTTGAAGCTCTTCATATTTTTCACACCTTTTCAGGCTCTTCATGTTTTTGAACACGATTTCATGCTCCTCCTATTTTTCAGACCGTTTCATGCTCCTCCCATTTTTGACACCATTGAAGCTCTTCATATTTTTCACAACTTTTCAGGCTCTTCATGTTTTTCAACACCGCTTCATGATCCTCCAATTTTCAGACCGTTTCAAGCTCCTCATATTTTTGACACCTTTTGAATCTCTTCATATATTTTACACATTTTCAGGCTCTTCATGTTTTTCAAAACCACTTCATGCTCCTCCTTTTTCATACCATTTCATGCTCATCTCATTTGTCACACTTTTTGAAGCTCTTCATAATTTTGACACCTTTTGAGCTCTTCATATTTTTCACACCTTTTGAGGCTCTTCATGTTTTTCAACACCGTTTCATGCTCCTCCTATAATTCAGACGGTTTCATGCTCCTCAAGTCTTTCACTCCTTTTGAAGCTCTTCATATTTTACACACCTTTTCAGGCTCTTCATGATTTTCAACCCCACTTCATGCTCCTCCGATTTTTCAGACCGTTTCATGCTCATCTCATTTTTGACAGCTTTTGAAGCTCTTCATATTTTTCACACCTTTTGAAGCTGTTCATATTTTTCACACCATTTCAGGCTCTTCAAGTTTTTGAACACGGTTTCATGCTCCTCCTCTTTTTCAGACCGTTTCACGCTCCTCATATTTTTGACACCTTTAAAAGCTCTTCATATTTTTCACACCTTTTCAGGTTCTTTATGTTTTGAAGACCGTTTCATGATCCTCCTATTTTTCAGACCGTTTCATGCTCCTCATATTTTTGACACATTTTGAACCTTTTCATATTTTTCACACTTTTTCAGTCTATTCATGTTTTTGAACACTGCTTCATGCTCCTCCTATTTTTCAGACCGTTTCATGCTCATCTCATTTTTGACACCTTTTGAAGCTCTTCATATTTTTCACACCTTTTGAAGCTCTTCATATTTTTCACACGTTTTCAGATCTTCATGTTTTTCAACACCGCTTCTTGATCCTCCTATTTTTTCAGACCGTCTCATGCTCCTCATATTTTTGACACGTTTTGAAGCTCTTCATATTTTACACACATTTTCAGGTTCTTCATGTTTTGGAACACCGCTTCATGACCCTTCTAATTTTCACACCTTTTGAAGCACTTCAAATTTTTCACACCTTTTCAGGCTCTTCATACTTTTGAACACGGTTTCCTGCTCCTCATTTTTTTCAGACCGTTTCATGCTCCTCATATTTTTGACACCTTTTGAATCTCTTCATATATTTCACACGTTTTCAAGATCTTCATGTATTGGAACACCGCTTCATGCTCCTCCTATTTTTCAGACGGTTTCATTCTCCTCATGTACCTCACACCTTTTGAAGCTCTTCATATATTTCACACTTTTTCAGGCTCTTCATGTTTTTGAACACCGCTTCATGCTCCTCCTAATTTTCAGACCGTTTCATGCTCCTCATGTATTTCACACCTTTTGAAGCTCTTCATATTTTTCTCACCTTTTAGTCTTTCATGTTTTTGAACACCTTTTCATGCTCCTCCTATTTTTCAGACCGTTTCATGCTCCGCATGTATTTCACAGCTTTTGAAGCTCTTTATATTTTTCACACATTTTCAGGCTCTTCATGTTTTTGAACACCGTTTCATGCTGCTCTTATTTTTCAGACCGTTTCATGCTCATTTTTGACACCATTTTAAGCTCTTCATATTTTTGACACCTTTTGAAGCTCTTCCTATTTTTCACCCCTTTTCAGGCTCTTCATGTTTTCAACACAACTTCATGCCCCTCCTATTTTTCAGACCGTTTCATGCTCATCTCATTTTTGACAGCTTTTGAAGGTCTTCATATTTTTCAAACCTTTTGAGGCTCTTCATATTTTTCACACCTTTTCTGGCTCTTCAGGTTTTTGAACACCGTTTCATGAATCTCCTATTTTTCAGACCGTTTCATGCTTCTCATATTTTTGACACGTTTTGAAGCTCTTCATATTTTTCTCACCTTTTCAGGCTCTTCATGTTTTTCAACACAACTTCATGCCCCTCCTATTTTTCAGACCGTTTCATGCTCATCTCATTTTTGACAGCTTTTGAAGGTCTTCATATTTTTCACACCTTTTGTAGCTCTTCATATTTTTCACACATTTTCAGGCTATTCATGTTTTTGAACACCGTTTCATGCTCCTCCTATAATTCAGATGGTTTCATGCTCCTCATGTATTTCACTCCTTTTGAAGCTCTTCATATTTTACACACCTTTTCAGGCTCTTCATGATTTTCAACCCCACTTCATGCTCCTCCGATTTTTCAGACCGTTTCATGGTCATCTCATTTTTGAAACCTTTTGAATCTCTTCATATATTTTACACCTTTTCAGGCTCTTCATGTTTTTCAACACCACTTCATGCTCCTCCTATTTTTCAGACCATTTCATGCTCCACATGTATTTCACAGCTTTTGAAGCTCTTTATATTTTTCACATCTGTTCAGGCTCTTCATGTTCTTGAACACCTTTTCATGCTCCTCCTATTTTTCAGACCGTTTCATGCTCCTCATATTTTTGACACTTTTAGAAGCTCTTCATATTTTTCACAACTTTTGAAGCTCTTCATTTATTTCACACCTTTTCAGGCTCTTCATGTTTTTCAACACCACTTCATGCTCCTCTTATTTTTCAGACCGTTTAATGCTCCGCATGTATTTCACACCTTTTGATGCTCTTTATATTTTTCACACCTTTTCAGGCTCTTCAAGTTCTTGAAAACCTTTTCATGCTCCTCCTATTTTTCAGACAGTTTCATGCTCCTCATGTATTTCACACCTTTTGAAGCTCTTCATATTTTCACACCTTTTCAGGCTCTTCATGTTTTGAACACCGCTTCATGCTCCTCCTATTTTTCACACCGTATCATGCTCCTCATATTTTTCACACCGTTTCATGCTCCTCCCATTTTTGACACCTTTGAAGCTCTTCATATTTTTCACAACTTTTCAGGCTCTTCATGTTTTTCAACACAAATTCATGCCTCTCCTATTTTTCAGACCGTTTCATGCTCCTCATATTTTTGACACCTTTTGATCCTCTTCATATTTTTCACACCTTTGAAGCTCTTCATATTTTTCACAACTTTTCAGGCTCTTCAAGTTTTTCAACACCGCTTCATGATCCTCCAATTTTTCAGACCGTTTCAAGCTCCTCATATTTTTGACACCTTTTGAATCTCTTCATATATTTTACACCTTTTCAGGCTCTTCATGTTTTTCAACACCACTTCATCCTCCTCCTTTTTCAGACCATTTCATGCTCATCTCATTTGTCACACTTTTTGAAGCTCTTCATATTTTTGACACCTTTTGAGCTCTTCATATCTTTCACACCTTTTGAGGCTCTTCATGTTTTTCAACACCGTTTCATGCTCCTCCTATAATTCAGACGGTTTCATGCTCCTCAAGTCTTTCACTCATTTTGAAGCTCTTCATATTTTACACACCTTTTCAGGCTCTTCATGATTTTCAACCCCACTTCATGCTCCTCCGATTTTTCAGACCGTTTCATGCTCATCTCATTTTTGAAACCTTTTGAAGCTCTTCATATTTTTCACACCTTTTGAAGCTGTTCATATTTTTCACACCTTTTCAGGCTCTTCATGTTTTTGAACACGGTTTCATGCTCCTCCTCTTTTTCAGACCGTTTCATGCTCCTCATATTTTTGACAACTTTAAAAGCTCTTCATATTTTTCACACCTTTTCATGTTCTTTATGTTTTGAAGACCGTTTCATGGTCCTCCTATTTTTCAGACCGTTTCATGCTCCTCATATTTTTGACACATTTTGAACCTTTTCGTATTTTTCACACGTTTTCAGGCTCTTCATGTTTTTGAACACCGCTTCATGCTCCTCCTAATTTTCAGACCGTTTCATGCTCCTCATGTATTTAACACCTTTTGAAGCTCTTCATATTTTTCTCACCTTTTCAGGCTTTCATGTTTTTGAACACCTTTTCATGCTCCTCCTATTTTTCAGACCGTTTCATGCTCCACATGTATTTCACAGCTTTTGAAGCTCTTCATATTTTTCACAACTTTTCAGACTCTTCATGTTTTTCAACACCGCTTCATGATCCTCCAATTTTTCAGACCGTTTCATGCTCCTCATATTTGTGACATCTTTTGAAGCTTTTCTTATTTTTCACACCTTTTAGGCTCTTCATTTTTTTCAGCACCACTTCATGCTCCTCCTATTTCTCAGACAGTTTCTTGCTCCTCATATTGTGGACACCTTTTGAAGCTCTTCATATTTTTCACATCTTTTCAGTCTCTTCATGTTTTTCAACACCACTTCATGCTTGTCCTATTTTCCAAACCGATACATGCTCCTCATATTTTTGACACCTTTTGAATCTCTTCATATATTTCACACCTTTTCAGGCTCTTCATGTTTTTCAACACCACTTCATGCTCCACCTATTTTTCAGACCGTTTCATGCTCATCTCATTTTTGACACCTTTTGAAGCTCTTCATATTTTTCACACCTTTTGAAGCTCTTCATATTTTTCACACGTTTTCAGATCTTCATGTTTTTCAACACCGCTTCTTGATCCTCCTATTTTTTCAGACCGTTTCATGCTCCTCATATTTTTGACACGTTTTGAAGCTCTTCATATTTTACACACATTTTCAGGCTCTTCATGTTTTGGAACACCGCTTCATGACCCTCCTAATTTTCACACCTTTTGAAGCACTTCAAATTTTTCACACTTTTTCAGGCTCTTCATACTTTTGAACACGGTTTCCTGCTCCTCATTTTTTTCAGACCGTTTCATGCTCCTCATATTTTTGACACCTTTTGAATCTCTTCATATATTTCACACGTTTTCAGGCTCTTCATGTATTGGAACACCGCTTCATGCTCCTCCTATTTTTCAGACGGTTTCATTCTCCTCATGTACCTCACACCTTTTGAAGCTCTTCATATATTTCACACTTTTTCAGGCTCTTCATGTTTTTCAACACCACATCATGCTCCTCCTATTTTTCAGACCGTTTCATGCTCATCTCATTTTTGACACCTTCTGAAGCTCTTCATATTTGTTACACCCTTTCAGGCTCTTCATGTTTTTCAACACGGCTTCATGCTCCTCCTATTTTTCAGACCGTTTCATGCTCCTCATATTTTTCACACCTTTTGAAGCTCTTCATATTTTTCACACCTTTTCAGGTTCTTCATGTTTTTCAACACCGCTTTAGGCTCCTCCTATTTTTCAGACCGTTACATGCTCCTCATGTATTTCACACCTTTTGAAGCTCTTCATATTTTTCACACTTTTTGAAGCTCTTCATATATTTCACACGTTTTAAGTCTCTTCATGTTTTTCAACACCGCTTCATGCTCCTCCTATTTTTCAGACCGTTTCATGCTTCTCTTATTTTTGACACGTTTTGAGGCTCTTCATATATTTCACACCTTTTCAGGCTCTTCATGTTTTTGAACACCGCTTCATGCTCCTCCTATTTTTCAGACCGTTTCATGCTCCTCATATTTTGACACCTTTTGAAGCTCTTCATATTTTTCACACATTTTCAGGCTCTTCATTTTTTTGAACACCGTTTCATGCTCCTCCTATATTTCAGACCGTTTCATGCTCCACATTTTTTTGACACCTTTTGAAGCTCTTCCTATTTTTCACCCCTTTTCAGGCTCTTCATGTTTTTCAACACAACTTCATGCCCCTCCTATTTTTCAGACCGTTTCATGCTCATCTCATTTTTGACAGCTTTTGAAGGTCTTCATATTTTTCAAACCTTTTGAGGCTCTTCATATTTTTCACACTTTTTCTGGCTCGTCATGTTTGTGAACACCACTTCATGCTCCTCCTATTTTTCAGATCGTTTCATGCTTCTCATATTTTTGACAACTTTTGAAGCTCTTCATATTTTTAACACCTTTTCAGGCTCTTCATGTTTTTGAACACCGTTTCATGCTGCTCCTATTTTTCAGACCGTTTCATACTCCTCATAGTTTTGACACCTTTTGAAGCTCTTCATATTTTTCACACCTTTTCAGGCTCTTCATGTTTTTCAACACCGCTTCATGCTCCTCCTATTTTTCAGACCGATTCATGCTCCTCAAGTATTTCACACCTTGAGGATCTTCATATTTTTCACAGCTTTTCAGGCTCTTCATGTTTTTGAACACCGTTTCATGCTCCTCCTATTTTTCAGACCGTTTCATGCTCCTCATATTTTGACACATTTTGAAGTTCTTCATATTTTTAACACCTTTTCAGGCTCTTCATGTTTTTGAACATCGTTTCATGCAGCTCCTATTTTTCAGACCGTTTCATACTCCTCATAGTTTTGACACCTTTTGAAGCTCTTCATATTTTTCACACCTTTTCAGGCTCTTCATGTTTTTCAACACCGCTTCATGCTCCTCCTATTTTTCAGACCGATTCATGCTCCTCAAGTATTTCAAACCTTAAGGCTCTTCATATTTTTCATAGCTTTTCAGGCTCTTCTTGTTTTTGAACACCGTTTCATGCTCCTCCTATTTTTCAGACCGTTTCATGCTCCTCATATTTTTGACACATTTTGAAAATCTTCATATTTTTCACACCTTCTCAGGCTCTTCAATTTTTTCAACAATGTTACAATGCCCCTCCTGTTTTTCAGACCGTTTCATGCTCCTCATATTTTTGACACCTTTTGAAGCTCTTCATATTTTTCACACCTTTTGAAGCTCTTCATATATTTCACACTTTTTCAAGCTCTTCATGTTTTTCAACACCACTTCATGCTTCTCCTATTTCTCAGACCGTTTCATGCTCATCTCATTTTTGACAGCTTATGAAGTTCTTCATATTTTTCACATCATTTGAAACTATTCATATTTTTCACACCTTTTCTGGCTCTTCATGTTTTTCAACACCGCTTTATGCTCCTCCTATTTTTCAGACCGTTTCATGCTCCTCTCATTTCTAAAATCTTTTGAAGCTCTTCATATATTTCACACATTTTAAGGCTCTTAATGTTTTTCAACACCACTTCATGCTCCTCCTATTTTTCAGACCGTTTCATGCTCATCTCATTTTTGACACCTTCTGAAGCGCTTCATAGTTTTCACAAATTTTCAGGCTCTTCATATTTTTGAACACCGCTTCATGCTCCTCCTATTTTTCAGACCGTTTCATGTTCCTCATGTATTTCACACCTTTTGAAGCTCTTCATATTTTTCCCAAATTTTCAGGCTCTTCATGTTTTTGAACACCGCTTCTTGATCCTCCTATTTTTCATACCGTTTCATGCTCCTCATATTTTTGACACCTTTTGTAGCTCTTCATATTTTTCACACCTTTTAAGGCTCTTCATGTTTTCCAACACCGTTTCATGCTCCTCCTATTTTCAGACAGTTTCTTGCTCCTCATAATTTTGACACCTTTGAATGTCTTCATATTTTTCACACCTTTTGAAGCTGTTCATATTTTTCACACCTTTTCAGGCTCTTCATGTTTTTCTACACCGCATCATGCTCCTCCTATTTTTCACACCGTTTCATGCTCATCTCATTTTTGACACCTTTTGAAGCTCTTCATATATTTCACACCTTTTCATCCTCTTCATTTTTTTCAAAACCGCTTCATGTTCCTCCTATTTTTCACACCGTTTCATGCTCATCTCATTTTTGACACCTTTTGAAGCTCTTCATATATTTCACACCTTTTCAAGTTCTTCATATTTTTCAGACCATTTCAGGCTCTTCATGTTTTTGAACACCGCTTCATGCTCCTCCTATTTTTCAGCCCGTTTCATGCTCCTCATATTTTGCACACCTTTTGAAGCTCTTCATATTTTTCATACCTTTTCAGGCTCTTCATGTTTTTCAACACCACTTCATGCTCCTCCTATTTTTCAGACCGTTTCAGGCTCCTCATATTTTTGACAGCTTTTGAATCTCTTCATATTTTTCACACCTTTTCATGCTCTTCATGTTTTTCAACACCGTGTCATGCTCCTCCTATTTTTCAGACGGTTTCTTGCTCTGGATATTTTTGACACATTTTGAAGCTCTTCATATTTTTGACACCTTTTCATGCTCTTCATATTTTCAACACCGCTTCGTGCTCCTCCTATTTTCCAGACTGTTTCATTCTCCTCATCTTTTTGACACATTTTGAAGCTCTTCATATTTTTCACACCTTTTCAGGCTCTTCATGTTTTTGAACACCGTTTCATGCTCCTCCTATTTTTCAGACCGTTTCATGCTCCTCATATATTTGACACCTTTTGAAGCTCTTCACATTTTTAAAACTTTTCAGGCTCTTCATGTTTTCAACACCGCTTCAGGATCCTCCTATTTTTCTGACCGTTTCATGCTCCTCATATTTTTGAAACCTTTTGAAGCTCTTCATATTTTTCACACCTTTTCAGGGTCTTCATGTTTTTCAACACCGCTTCGTGCTCCTCCTATTTTCCAGACCGTTTCATTCTCTTCATATTTTTCACACCTTTTGAAGCTATTCATATTTTTCACACCTTTTCAGGCTCTTCATGTGTTTGAACAACATTTCATGCTCCCCCTATTTTTCAGACCATTTCATGCTCCTCATATTTCTGACACCTTTTGAAGCTCTTCATATTTTTCACACCTTTTAAGAGTCTTCATGTTTTTCAACACCACTTCATGCTCCTCCTATTTTTCAGACCGTTTCATGCTCATCTCATTTTTGACAGCTTTTGAACCTCTTCATATTTTTCACACCTTTTGAAGCTCTTCATGTTTTTCACACATTTTCCGGCTCTTCATGTTTTTGAACACCGTTTCATGCTCCTCCTATTTTTCATACCGTTTCATGCTCCTCATATTTCTGACACCTTTTGAAGCTCTTCATATTTTTCACACCTTTTCAGGGTCTTCATGTTTTTCAACACCACTTCATGCTCCTCCTATTTTTCAGACCGTTTCATGCTCATCTCATTTTTGACAGCTTTTGAAGCTCTTCATATATTTCACACCTTTTCAAGTTCTTCATATTTTTCAGACCTTTTCAGGCTCTTCATGTTTTTGAACACCGCTTCATGCTCCTCCTATTTTTCAGACCGTTTCATGCTCCTCATATTTTTGACACCGTTTGAAGCTCTTCATATTTTTCACACCTTTTCAGGCTCTTCATGTTTTTGAACACCGCTTCATGCTCCTTTATTTTTCAGAGAGTTTCATGCTCCTCATGTATTTCACACCTTTTGAAGCTCTTCATATTTTCCACACCTTTTCAGGCTCTTCATATTTTTCCACACCACTTCATGCTTCTCCTTTTTTTCAGCCCGTTTCAAACTCCTCATGTATTTCACACCTTTTGAAGCTCTTCATATTTTTCACACCTTTTCCGGCTCTTCATGTTTTTGATCACCGTTTCATGCTCTTCCTATTTTTCAGACCGTTTCATGCTACTCATATTTTTGACACCTTTTGAAGCTCTTCATATTTTTCACACCTTTTCAGGCTCTTCATGTTTTTGAACACCGTTCCATGCTCCTCCTATTTTTCAGACCCTTTCATGCTCATCTCATATTTGACACCTTTTGAAGCTCTTCATATTTTTCACACATTTTCAGGCTCTTCATGTTTTTCAGCACCGTTTTATGATCCTCCTATTTTTAAGAACTTCTCATGCTCATCTCATTTTTGACAGCTTTTGAAGCTTTTCATATTTTTCACAAATTTTCAGGCTCCTCATGTTTTTGAACCGCGCTTCATGATCCTCTTATTTTTCAGAGAGTTTCATGCTCCTCATGTATTTCACACCTTTTGAAGCTCTTCGTATTTTTCACAACTTTTCAGGCTCTTCATGTTTTTCCACACCACTTCATGTTTCTCCTATTTTTCAGCCCGTTTCATGCTCCTCATGTATTTCACACCTTTTGAAGCTATTCATATTTTTCACACCTTTTCAGGCTCTTCATGTTTTTGAACACTGCTTCATGATCCTCCTATTTTTCAGCCCGCTTCATGCTCCTCATGTATTTCACACATTTTGAAGCTCTTCATATTTTTCACACCTTTTCAGGCTCTTCATGTTTTTGAACACCGCTTCATATCCTCCTATTTTTCAGACCATTTCATGCTCCTCATATTTTTGACACCTTTTGAAACTCTTCATATTTTTCACACCTTCAGGATCTTCATGTTTTTCCACACCACTTCATGCTCTTCCCATTTTTCAGCCCGTTTCATGCTCCTCATATTTTTGACACTTTTTGAAGCTCTTCATATTTTTCACACCTTTTCAGGTTTTCCATGTTTTTGAACCCCGCTTCATGATCCTCCTATTTTTCAGACCGTTTCATGCTCCTCATATTTTTGACACCTTTTGAAACTCTTCATATTTTTCACACCTTCAGGATCTTCATGTTTTTCCACACCACTTCATGCTCTTCCCATTTTTCAGACCGTTTCATGCTCCTCATATTTTTCATACCTTTAGAAGCTCTTCATATTTTTGAAACCTTTTCAGGCTCTTCATGTTTTTCAACACAGCTTCATGCTCCTCCTATTTTTGAGACGCTTTCATTCTCCTCATATTTTTGACACTGTTGAAGCTATTCATATATTTCACACCTTTTCAGTGTCTTCTTTTTTTTCAACACCACTTTATGCTACTCCTATTTTTCAAACAGTTTCATGCTCTTCTCATTTTTGACACGTTTTGAGGCTCTTCATATTTTTCAAACTTTTCAGGCTTTTCATGTTTTTGAACACCGCTTCATGCTCCTCCTATTTTTCAGACCATTTCATGCTGCTCATATTTTTGACACCTTTTGAAGCTGTCATATTTTTCACAATTTTCAGGCTCTTCCTATTTTTGAACACCGTTTCATGCTCCTCCTATTTTTCAGACCATTTCATGATCCTCATGTATTTCACACCTTTTGAAGCTCTTCATATTTTTCACACGGTTTCAGGCTCTTCATGTTTTTCAACACCGCTTCATGCTCCTCCTATTTTTCAGACCGTTTCATGCTCCTCATGTATTTCACACCTTTTGAAGCTCTTCATATTTTTCACACCTTTTCAGGCTCCTCATGTTTTTGAACCCCGCTTCATGATCCTCTTATTTTTCAGAGAGTTTCATGCTCCTCATGTATTTCACACCTTTTGAAGCTCTTCGTATTTTTCACACTTTTTCAGGCTCTTCATGTTTTTCCACACCACTTCATGCTTCTCCTATTTTTCAGCCCATATCATGCTCCTGATGTATTTCACACCTTTTGATGCTCTTCAAATTTTTCACACCTTTTCAGGCTCTTCATGTTTTTGAACATCGCTTCATGCTCCTCCTATATTTCAGACCGTTTCTTGCTCCTCATATTTTTGACACTTTTTGAAGCTCTTCATATTTTTCACACCTTTTCAGGTTTTTCATGTTTTTGAACCCCGCTTCATGATCCTCCTATTTTTCAGACCGTTTCATGCTCCTCGTATTTTTGACACCTTTTGAAGCTCTTCATATTTTTCACACCTTCAGGCTCTTCATGTTTTTCAACACCACTTCATGCTTCTCCTATTTTTAAGACCGTTTCATGATCCTCATGAATTTCACACCTTTTGAAGCTCTTCATATTTTTCACACCTTTTCACGCTCTTCATGTTTTTGATCACCGCTTCATGCTGCTCCTATTTTTCAGACCATTTCATGCTCATCTCATTTTTGACACCTTTTAATGCTCTTCATATTTCTCACAACTTTTTAGGCTCTTCATGTTTTTGACACTGCTTCATGCTCCTCCTATATTTCAGAGAGTTTCATGCTCCTCATGTATTTCACATCTTTTGCAGCTCTTCATATTTCTCACAACTTTTTAGGCTCTTCATTTTTTTCCACACCACTTCATGCTTCTCCTATTTTTCGGCCTGTTTCATGCTCCTCATGTATTTCACACCTTTTTAAGCTCTTCATAGTTTTCACACCTTTTCAGGCTCTTCATGTTTTTAATCACCGTTTCATGCTCCTCCTATTTTTCAGACCGTTTCATGGTCCTCATATATTTGACACATTTTGAAGCTCTGAATATTTTTCACACATTTTCAGGCTCTTCATGTTTTTGAACACTGCTTCATGATCCTCCTATTTTTCAGACGTTTCATGCTCATCTCATTTTTGACACCTTCTGAAGCTCTTCATAGTTTTCACAAATATTCAGGCTCTTCATATTTTTGAACACCGCTTCATGCTCCTCCTATTTTTCAGACCGTTTCATGCTCCTAATGTATTTCACACCGTTTGAAGCTCTTCATATTTTTCACACCTTTTCAGGCTCTTCATGTTTTTGAACAGCGTTTCATGCTGCTCCTATTTTTCAGACCGTTTCATACTCCTCAAATTTTTGACACCTTTTGAAGCTCTTCATATTTTTCACATCTTTTCAGGCTCGTAAAGTTTTTCAACACAGCTTCATGCTCCTTCTATTTTTCAGACCGTTTCATGCTCCTCATGTATTTCACACCTTTTGAAGCTCTTCATATTTTTCACAGCTTATGAAGCTCTTCATATTTTTCACACCTTTTCAGGCTCTTCATGTTTATCAACACCGCTTCATGCTCCTCCTATAATTCAGACGGTTTCATGCTCCTCATGTATTTCACTCCTTTTGAAGCTCTTCATATTTTACACACCTTTTCAGGCTCTTCATGATTTTCAACACCACTTCTGCTCCTCGTATTTTTCAGACCGTTTCATGCTCCTCATATTTTTCACACCTCTTGAAGCTCTTCATATTTTTCACACCTGTTCAGGCTCTTCATGTTTTTCTACACCGCTTCATGATCCTCCTATTTTGCAGACCGTTTCATGCTCCTCATATTTTTGACACCTTTTGTAGCTCTTCATATTTTTCACAACATTTCAGGCTCTTCATGTTTTTCTACACCGCTTCATGCTCCTCCTATTTTTCAGACCGTTTCATGCTCCTCATATTTTTGACAGCTTTTGAAGCTCTTCATATTTTTGACACCATTTCAGGCTCTTCAAGTTTTTGAACAACGCTACAATTCTCCTCCTATTTTTCAGACCGTTTCATGCTCCTCATATTTTTAAAACCTTTTGAAGCTCTTCATATTTTTCACACCTTTTCAGGCTCCTCATGTTTTTGAACACCGTTTTATGCTCCTAATATTTTTCAGACCGTTTCATGCTCCTCTTATTTTTGAAACCTTTTGAAGCTCTTCATATTTTTCACACCTTTTCAGGCTCTTCATGTTTTTCCACACCGCTTCATGCTCCTCCTATGTTTCAGACAGTTTCATGTGCCTCCTCTTTTTGACACCTTTTGAAGGTCTTCATTTTTTTCACACCTTTTCAGGCTCTTCATGTTTCTCAACACCGTTTCATGCTCCTCCTATTTTAAAGATAGTTTCATGCTCCTCATATTTTTGACACCTTTTGAAGCTCTTCATATTTTTCATAACTTTTCAGGCTCTTCATGGTTTTGAACACCATTTCATGCTACTCCTATTTTCCAGACCATGTCATGCTCCTCATATTTTTGACACCATTTGAATCTCTTCATATATCACACCTTTTCAGGCTCTTCATGTTTTTGACAGCATTTCATGCTCCTCCTATTTTCCAGACCATTTCATGCTCCTCATATTTTGACACCTTTTGAAGCTCTTCATATTTTTCTCACCTTTTCAGGCTCTTCATGTTTTTCAACACCGCTTCATGCTCCTCCTACTTTTCAAACCATTTCATGCTCCTCATACTTTTGACAGGTTTTGAAGCTCTTCATATTTTTCACACCTTTTCAAGCTCTTCATGTTTTGAATACCGTTTCATGCTCCCCCTGTTTTTCAGAACGTTTCATGCTCCTCATATTTTTGACACCTGTTGAAGCTCTTCATATTTTTCACACCTTTTCAGCCTCTTCATGTTTTTCAATACCAGTTAATGTTCCTCCTATTTTTCAGACTGTTTCATGCTTCTCATATTTTTGACAACTTGTGAAGCTCCTCATATTTTTCACACCATTTGAAGCTCTTCATATTTTTCACACCTTTTTAGGCACTTCATGTTTTTCTAAACCACTTCATGCTCCTCCTTTATTTCAGACGGTTTCATGCTCCTCATATTTTTGACACCTTTTGAAGTTCTTCATATTTTTCACACCTTTTCAGGCTCTTCATGTTTTTCAACACCGCTTCATGCTCCTCCTATTTTTCAGACCGTTTCATGCTCCTCATGTATTTCACACATTTTGAAGCTCTTTATATTTTTCACACGTTTTCAGGCTCCTCATGTTTTTGAACATGATTTCTTGCTCCTCCTATTTTTCAGACCGTTTCATGCTCCTCATGTATTCCACACATTTTGAAGCTCTTAATATTTTTCACACCTTTTGAAGCTCTTCATGTTTTTCGAAGCTTTTCAGGCTCTTCATGTTCTTGAACACCGTTTCATGCTCCGCCTATTTTTCAGACCGTTTCAACTCATCTCATTTTTGACAGCTTTTGAAATTTTTCATATTTTTCATAACTTTTGAAGCTCTTCATGTTTTTCAACACCGCTTCTTGCTCCTCTTATTTTTCAGACCGTTTCATGCTCCTCATATTTGTCACACCTTTTGAAGCTCTTCATATTTTTCACACCTTTTCAGGCTCTTCATGTTTTTCAACACTGCTTCATGCTCCTCCTATATTTCAGACCGTTTCATGCTCCTCATATTTTTGACACTTTTTGAAGCTCTTCATATTTTTCACACCTTTTCATGCTCTTCATGTTTTTCAACACCATTTCAGGTTCCTCCTATTTTTGACATCTTTTGAATCTCTTCGTACTTTTCACATCTTTTCAGGCTCTTCACGTTTTTGAACACCGTTTCTCTCTCCTGATATTTTTGACACCTTTTGAAGCTCTTAATATATTTCACAACTTTTCAGGCTCTTCATGTTTTTCAACACTGCTTCATGCTCCTCCTACTTTTCAGACCATTTCATGCTCCTCATACTTTTGACAGGTTTTGAAGCTATTCATATTTTTCACACCTTTTCAAGCTCTTCATGTTTTGAATACCGTTTCATGCTCCTCCTGTTTTTCAGAACGTTTCATGCTCCTCATATTTTTGACACCTGTTGAAGCTCTTCATATTTTTCACACCTTTTCAGCCTCTTCATGTTTTTCAACACCAGTTAATGTTCCTCCTATTTTTCAGACCGTTTCATGCTCCTCATATTTTTGACAACTTGTGATGCTCCTCATATTTTTCACACCTTTTGAAGCTCTTCATATTTTTCACACCTTTTTAGGCTCTTCATGTTTTTGAACAACGTTTCATGCCCCTCCTATTTTTCAGACCGTTTCATGCTCCTCCTTTATTTCAGACCGTTTCATGCTCCTCATGTATTTCACACATTTTGAAGCTCTTTATATTTTTCACACGTTTTCAGGCTCCTCATGTTTATGAACACGATTTCTTGCTCCTCCTATTTTTCAGACCGTTTCATGCTCCTCATATTTTTGACACCATTTGAAGCTCTTCATATTTTTCACACCTTTTCAGGCTTTTCATGTTTTTCAACACCGCTCCATGATCCTCCTACTTTTCTGAGCGTTTCATGCTCCTCATATTTTTGAAACCTTTTGAATCTCTTCATATATTTCACACCTTTTCAGGGTCTTCATTTTTTTGAACACCGCTTCACGCTCCTCCTATTTTTCAGACCGTTTCATGCTCCTCATGTATTCCACACATTTTGAAGCTCTTAATATTTTTCACACCTTTTGAAGCGCTTCATATTTTTCACACCTTTTCAGGCTCTTCATGTTCTTCAACACCCCTTCATGCTCCTCCTATTTTTCAGACCGTTTCATGCTCCTCATATTTTTGACACCTTTTGAAGCGCTTCATATTTTTCTCACCATTTCAGGCTCTTCATGTTTTTCAACACCGCTTCATGTTCCTCCAATTCATCAGAACTTTTCATGATCCTCATATTTTTGAAATCTTTTGAAGCTCTTCATAATTTTCACACCTTTTCAGACTCTTCATGTTTTTCAACACCGCTTCATGCACCTCCTATTTTTCAGACCGTTTCATGCTCCTCATATTTTTGAAAACTTTTGAAGCTCTTCATATTTTTCACACCTTTTAAGGCTCTTCATGTTTTGAACACCGTTTCATGCTCCTCCTATTTTCAGACCGTTTCATGCTCACCTCATTTTTGACACCTTTTGAAGCTCTTCATATTTTTCACACCTTTTGAAGCTCTTCATATATTTCACACCTTTTCAGGCTCTTCATGTTTTTGAACACCGCTTCATGCTCCTCCTATTTTTCAGACCGTTTCATGCTCTTCATTTTTTTGTCACCTTTTGAAGCTCCTCATATTTTTCACACCTTTTGAAGCTCTTCATATTTTTCACACCTTTTGAAGCTCTTCACATTTTTCACACCATTTCAGGCTCTTCATTTTTTTCAACACCGCTTCATGCTCCTCCTATTTTTCAGACCGTTTCATGCTTCTCATATTTTTGACACGTTTTGAAGCGCTTCCTATTTTACACACATTTTCTGGCTCTTCATGTATTTCAACACCACTTCATGCTCCTCCTATTTTTCAGACCGTTTCATGCTCCTCATATTTTTGACACCTTTGAATCTCTTCATATTTTTCACACCTTTTGAAATTCTTCTAATTTTTCACACGTTTTCAGTCTCTAAATGTTTTTCAACACCGCTTCATGCTCCTCCTATATTTCAGACCGTTTCATGCTCCTCATATTTTTGACACTTTTTGAAGCTCTTCATATTTTTCACACCTTTTGAAGCTCTTCATATTTTTCTCACCTTTTCAGGCTCTTCATGTTTTTCAACACCGCTTCATGCTCCTCCTATATTTCAGACCGTTTCATGCTCCTCATATTTTTGACACTTTTTGAAGCTCTTCATATTTTTCACACCTTTTCATGCTCTTCATGTTTTTCAACACCGTTTCAGGTTCCTCCTATTTTTGACATCTTTTGAATCTCTTCGTATTTTTCACATCTTTTCAGGCTCTTCACGTTTTTGAACACCGTTTCTCTCTCCTGATATTTTTGACACCTTTTGAAGCTCTTCATATATTTAACAACTTTTCAGGCTCTTCATGTTTTTCAACACTGCTTCATGCTCCTCCTACTTTTCAGACCATTTCATGCTCCTCATACTTTTGACAGGTTTTGAAGCTCTTCATATTTTTCACACCTTTTCAAGCTCTTCATGTTTTGAATACCGTTTCATGCTCCTCCTGTTTTTCAGAACGTTTCATGCTCCTCATATTTTTGACACCTGTTGAAGCTCTTCATATTTTTCACACCTTTTCAGCCTCTTCATGTTTTTCAACACCCGTTAATGTTCCTCCTATTTTTCAGACCGTTTCATGCTCCTCATATTTTTAACTACTTGTGAAGCTCCTCATATTTTTCACACCTTCTGAAGCTCTTCATATTTTTCACACCTTTTTAGGCTCTTCATGTTTTTGAACAACGTTTCATGCCCCTCCTATTTTTCAGACCGTTTCATGATCCTCCTTTATTTCAGACCGTTTCATGCTCCTCATATTTTTGGCACCTTTTGAAGTTCTTCATATTTTTCACACCTTTTCAGGCTCTTCATGTTTTTCAACACCGCTTCATGCTCCTCCTATTTTTCAGACCGTTTCATACTCCGCATGTATTTCACACATTTTGAAGCTCTTTATATTTTTCACACGTTTTCAGGCTCCTCATGTTTTTGAACACGATTTCTTGCTCCTCCTATTTTTCAGACCGTTTCATGCTCCTCATATTTTTGACACCTGTTGAAGCTCTTCATATTTTTCACACCATTTCAGGCTCTTCATGTTTCTCAACACCACTTAATGTTCCTCCTATTTTTCAGACCGTTTCATGCTCCTCATATTTTTGACAACTTATGAAGCTGCTCATATTTTTCACACCTTTTGAAGCTCTTCATATTTTTCACACCTTTTCAAGTTATTCATGATTTTCAACACCGCTTCATGATCCTCCTATGTTTCAGACCCTTTCATGCTCCTCATATTTTTGACACCTTTTGAAGCTCCACATATTTTTCACACCTTTTTAGGCACTTCATGTTTTTCTAAACCATTTCATGCTACTCCTATTTTCCAGACCATTTCATACTCCTCATATTTTTGACACCATTTGAATCTCTTCATATATCACACCTTTTCAGGCTCTTCATGTTTTTGAACAGCATTTCATGCTCCTCCTATTTTCCAGACCATTTCATGCTCCTCATATTTTGACACCTTTTGAAGCTCTTCATATTTTTCTCACCTTTTCAGGCTCTTCATGTTTTTCAACACCGCTTCATGCTCCTCCTATATTTCAGACCGTTTCATGCTCCTCATATTTTTGACACATTTTGAAGCTCTTCATATTTTTCACACCTTTTCAGGCTTTTCATGTTTTTGAACACCGCTTATCGCTCCTCCTATTTTTCAGACCATTTCATGCTCCTCATGTATTCCACACATTTTGAAGCTCTTAATATTTTTCACACCTTTTGAAGCTCTTCATGTTTTTCGAAGCTTTTCAGGCTCTTCATGTTCTTGAACACCGTTTCATGCTCCTCCTATTTTTCAGACCGTTTCATGCTCCGCCTATTTTTCAGACCGTTTCAACTCATCTCATTTTTGACAGCTTTTGAAATTTTTCATATTTTTCACAACTTTTGAAGCTCTTCATGTTTTTCAACACCGCTTCTTGCTCCTCTTATTTTTCAGACCGTTTCATGCTCCTCATATTTGTCACACCTTTTGAAGCTCTTCATATTTTTCACACCTTTTCAGGCTCTTCATGTTTTTCAACAACGCTTCATGCTCCTCCTATATTTCAGACCGTTTCATGCTCCTCATATTTTTGACACTTTTTGAAGCTCTTCATATTTTTCACACCTTTTCATGCTCTTCATGTTTTTCAACACCGTTTCAGGTTCCTCCTATTTTTGACATCTTTTGAATCTCTTCGTATTTTTCACATGTTTTCAGGCTCTTCACGTTTTTGAACACCGTTTCTCTCTCCTGATATTTTTGACACCTTTTGAAGCTCTTCATATATTTCACAACTTTTCAGGCTCTTCATGTTTTTCAACACTGCTTCATGCTCCTCCTACTTTTCAGACCATTTCATGCTCCTCATACTTTTGACAGGTTTTGAAGCTCTTCATATTTTTCACACCTTTTCAAGCTCTTCATGTTTTGAATACCGTTTCATGCTCCTCCTGTTTTTCAGAACGTTTCATGCTCCTCATATTTTTGACACCTGTTGGAGCTCTTCATATTTTTCACACCTTTTCAGCCTCTTCATGTTTTTCAACACCAGTTAATGTTCCTCCTATTTTTCAGACCGTTTCATGCTCCTCATATTTTTGACAACTTGTGAAGCTCCTCATATTTTTCACACCTTTTGAAGCTCTTCATATTTTTCACACCTTTTTAGGCTCTTCATGTTTTTGAACAACGTTTCATGCCCCTCCTATTTTTCAGACCGTTTCATGCTCCTCATATTATTGGCACCTTTTGAGGTTCTTCATATTTTTCACACCATTTCAGGTTCTTCATGTTTTTCACCGCCGCTTCATGATCCTCCTATTTTTCAGACCGTTTCAGGCTCCTCTTGTATTTCACAACTTTTGAAGCTCTTCACATTTTTCACACCTTTTCAGGCTCTTCATGTTTTTGAACACCGTTTCATGCTCCTCATATTTTTGACACCTTTGAAGCTCTTCATATTTTACACACCTTTTCAGGCTCTTCATGTTTTTCAACACCGCTTCATTATGCTCCTATTTTTCAGAGCGTTTCATGCTCCTCATATTTTTGACACCTTTTGAATCTCTTCATATATTTCACACCTTTTCAGGCTCTTCATGTTTTTGAACACCGCTTCACGCTCCTCCTATTTTTCACACTGTTTCCTGCTCCTCATGTATTTCACACCTTTTGAAGCTCTTCATATATTTCACACCTTTTGAAACTCTTCATATATTTCACAGCTTTTCAGGCTCTTCATGTTTTTGAACACCGTTTCATGCTCCTCCTATTTTTCAGACCGTTTCATGCTCCTCCTTTATTTCTGACCGTTTCATGCTCCTCATATTTTTGGCACCTTTTGAAGTTCTTCATATTTTTCACACCTTTTCAGGCTCTTCATGTTTTTCAACACCGCTTCATGCTCCTCCTATTTTTCAGACCGCTTCATGCTCCTCATGTATTTCACACATTTTGAAGCTCTTTATATTTTTCACACGTTTTCAGGCTCCGCATGTTTTTGAACACGATTTCTTGCTCCTCCTATTTTTCAGACCGTTTCATGCTCCTCATATTTTTGACACCTTTTGAAGCTCTTCATATTTTTCACACCTTTTCAGGCTTTTCATGTTTTTCAACACCGCTTCATGATCCTCCTACTTTTCTGAGCCTTTCATGCTCCTCATATTTTTGAAACCTTTTGAATCTCTTCATATATTTCACACCTTTTCAGGCTCTTCGTGTTTTTGAACACTGCTTCACGCTCCTCCTAATTTTCAGACCGTTTCATGCTCCTCATGTATTCCACACATTTTGAAGCTCTTAATATTTTTCACACCTTTTGAAGCTCTTCATGTTTTTCGAAGCTTTTCAGGCTCTTCATGTTCTTGAACACCGTTTCATGTTCCTCATATTTTCAGACCGTTTCATCCTCCTCATATATTTGACACCTTTCAAAGCTCCTCATATTTTTCTCACCTTTTCAGTCTTTTCATGTTTTTCAACACGGCTTCATGCTCCTCCTATTTTTCAGACCGTTTCATGCTCCTCATATTTTTGACTCTTTGAAGCTCTTCATATTTTTCACACCTTTTCATTCTCTTCATGTTTTTCAGCACCGCTTCCTGCTCTTCCTATTTTTCAGACGGTTTCATGCTCCTCATATATTTGACACCTTTTGAAGCTCTTCATATTTTTTACCTCTCTTCAGGCTCTTCATGTTTTTGAACACGGCTTCATGCTCCTCCTATTTTTCAGACCGTTTCAAGCTCCTCATATTTTTCACACCTATTGAAGCTCTTCATATTTTTCACACCTTTTACGGCTCATGTTTTTGAACACCGTTTCATGCTCCTCCTATTTTTCACACCGTTTCATTCTCCTCATATTTTTGACACCTTTGAATCTCTTCATATTTTTCACACCTTTTGAAACTCTTCTTATTTTTCACTCGTTTTCAGTCTCTAAATGTTTTTCAACACCGCTTCATGCTCCTCCTATTTTTCAGACGTTTTCATGCTCCTCATATATTTGACACGTTTTGAAGCTCTTCATATTTTTCACACCTTTTCAGGCTTTTCATGTTTTTCAACACCGCTTCATGCTCCTCCTATATTTCAGACCGTTTCATGCTCCTCATATTTTTGACACCTTTTGAAGCTCTTCATATTTTTCACACCTTTTCATGCTCTTCATGTTTTTCAACACCGTTTCAGGCTCCTCCTATTTTTGACATCTTTTGAATCTCTTCGTATTTTTCACACCTTTTAAGGCTCTTCACGTTTTTGAACACCGTTTCTCTCTCCTGATATTTTTGACACCTTTTGAAGCTCTTCATATATTTCACAACTTTTCAGGCTCTTCATGTTCTTCAACACTGCTTCATGCTCCTCCTACTTTTCAGACCATTTCATGCTCCTCATACTTTTGACAGGTTTTGAAGCTCTTCATATTTTTCACACCTTTTCAAGCTCTTCATGTTTTGAATACCATTTCATGCTCCTCCTGTTTTTCAGAACGTTTCATGCTCCTCATATTTTTGACACCTGTTGAAGCTCTTCATATTTTTCACACCATTTTAGGCTCTTCATGTTTCTCAACACCACTTAATGTTCCTCCTATTTTTCAGACCGTTTCATGCTCCTCATATTTTTGACAACTTGTGAAGCTCCTCATATTTTTCACACCTTTTGAAGCTCTTCATATTTTTCACACCTTTTCAAGTTATTCATGATTTTCAACACCGCTTCATGATCCTCCTATGTTTCAGACCGTTTCATGCTCCTCATATTTTTGACACCTTTTGAAGCTCCACATATTTTTCACACCTTTTTAGGCACTTCATGTTTTTCTAAACCACTTCATGCTCCTCCTATTTTTCAGACCGTTTCATGCTCCTCATATTTTTGACACCTTTTGAAGCTCTTCATATTTTTCATAACTTTTCAGGCTCTTCATGATTTTGAACAGCATTTCATGCTCCTCCTATTTTCCAGACCATTTCATGCTCCTCATATTTTGACACCTTTTGAAGCTCTTCATATTTTTCTCACCTTTTCAGGCTCTTCATGTTTTTCAACACCGCTTCATGCTCCTCCTATATTTCAGACCGTTTCATGCTCCTCATATTTTTGACACTTTTTGAAGCTCTTCATATTTTTCACGTCTTTTCATGCTCTTCATGTTTTTCAACACCGTTTCAGGTTCCTCCTATTTTTGACATCTTTTGAATCTCTTCGTATTTTTCACATGTTTTCAGGCTCTTCACGTTTTTGAACACCGTTTCTCTCTCCTGATATTTTTGACACCTTTTGAAGCTCTTCATATATTTCACAACTTTTCAGGCTCTTCATGTTTTTCAACACTGCTTCATGCTCCTCCTACTTTTCAGACCATTTCATGCTCCTCATACTTTTGACAGGTTTTGAAGCTCTTCATATTTTTCACACCTTTTCAAGCTCTTCATGTTTTGAATACCGTTTCATGCTCCTCCTGTTTTTCAGAACGTTTCATGCTCCTCATATTTTTGACACCTGTTGAAGCTCTTCATATTTTTACACCTTTTCAGCCTCTTCATGTTTTTCAACACCCGTTAATGTTCCTCCTATTTTTCAGACCGTTTCATGCTCCTCATATTTTTGACAACTTGTGAAGCTCCTCATAATGTTCACACCTTTAAAGCTCTTCATATTTTTCACACCTTTTAAGGCTTTTCATGTTTTTGAACACCACTTCATGCTCCTCCTATTTTTCAGACCGTTTCATGTTCCTCCTATTTTTCAGATCATTTCATGCTCCTCATATTTTTGACACCTTTTGAAGCTCTTCATATTTTTCACACATTTTCATGCTCTTCATGTTTTTCAACACCACTTCATGCTCCTCCTATTTTTCAGACAGTTTCATGCTCCTCATGTATTTCACACCATTTGAAGCTCTTCATATTTTTCACAACTTTTCAGGCTCTTCATGTTTTTGAACACCGTTTCATGTTCCTCCTCTTCTTCAGACAGTTTCATGCTCCTCATATTTTTTACACCTTTTGAAGCTCTTCATATTTTTCACACCTTTTCATGCTCTTCATGTTTTTGAACATCGCTACAATCCTCCTCCTATTCTTCAGACCGTTTCATGCTCCTCATATTTTTCAAACCTTTTGAAGCTCTTCATATTTTTCACACCTTTTCAGGCTCTTCATATTTTTCAACACCGCTTCATGCTCCTCGGGTTTTTAAGACCGTTTCATGCTCCTCATATTTTTGACACATTTTGAAGCTCCTCATATTTTTCACACTTTTTGAAGCTCTTCATATATTTCACACTTTTTCAGTATCTTCATGTTTTCAACACCACTTCATGCTCCTCCTATTTTTCAGACCGTTTCATGCTCATCTCATTATTGACAGCTTTTGAAGCTCTTCATATATTTCACACCTTTTGAAGCTCTTCATATTTTTCACACCTTTTCAGGCTCTTCATATTTTTGAACATCGTTTCATGCACCTCCTATTTTTCAGACCATTTCATGCTCCTCATATTTTTGACACTTTTTGAAGCTCTTCATATATTTCACACCTTTTCAGGCTCTTCATGTTTTTGAACACCGCTTCATGCTCCTCCTATTTTTCAGACCGTTTCATGCTCCTCATAGTTTTGACACCATTTGAATCTCTTCATATATTTCACACCTTTTCATGCTCTTCATGTTTTTCAACAACGCTTCATGCTCCTGCTATTATTCAGACCGTTTCATGCTGCTCATATTTTTGACACCTTTTGAAGCTGTCATATTTTTCACAATTTTCAGGCTCTTCCTATTTTTGAACACCGTTTCATGCTCCTCCTATTTTTCAGACCATTTCATGATCCTCATGTATTTCACACCTTTTGAAGCTCTTCATATTTTTCACACGGTTTCAGGCTCTTCATGTTTTTCAACACCGCTTCATGCTCCTCCTATTTTTCAGACCGTTTCATGCTCCTCATGTATTTCACACCTTTTGAAGCTCTTCATATTTTTCACACCTTTTCAGGCTCCTCATGTTTTTGAACCCCGCTTCATGATCCTCTTATTTTTCAGAGAGTTTCATGCTCCTCATGTATTTCACACCTTTTGAAGCTCTTCGTATTTTTCACACTTTTTCAGGCTCTTCATATTTTTCCACACCACTTCATGCTTCTCCTATTTTTCAGCCCATATCATGCTCCTGATGTATTTCACACCTTTTGATGCTCTTCAAATTTTTCACACCTTTTCAGGCTCTTCATGTTTTTGAACATCGCTTCATGCTCCTCCTATATTTCAGACCGTTTCTTGCTCCTCATATTTTTGACACTTTTTGAAGCTCTTCATATTTTTCACACCTTTTCAGGTTTTTCATGTTTTTGAACCCCGCTTCATGATCCTCCTATTTTTCAGACCGTTTCATGCTCCTCGTATTTTTGACACCTTTTGAAGCTCTTCATATTTTTCACACCTTCAGGCTCTTCATGTTTTTCAACACCACTTCATGCTTCTCCTATTTTTAAGACCGTTTCATGATCCTCATGAATTTCACACCTTTTGAAGCTCTTCATATTTTTCACACCTTTTCACGCTCTTCATGTTTTTGATCACCGCTTCATGCTGCTCCTATTTTTCAGACCGTTTCATGCTCATCTCATTTTTGACACCTTTTAATGCTCTTCATATTTCTCAAAACTTTTTAGGCTCTTCATGTTTTTGACACTGCTTCATGCTCCTCCTATATTTCAGAGAGTTTCATGCTCCTCATGTATTTCACAACTTTTGCAGCTCTTCATATTTCTCACAACTTTTTAGGCTCTTCATTTTTTTCCACACCACTTCATGCTTCTCCTATTTTTCGGCCTGTTTCATGCTCCTCATGTATTTCACACCTTTTTAAGCTCTTCATAGTTTTCACACCTTTTCAGGCTCTTCATGTTTTTAATCACCGTTTCATGCTCCTCCTATTTTTCAGACCGTTTCATGGTCCTCATATATTTGACACATTTTGAAGCTCTGAATATTTTTCACACATTTTCAGGCTCTTCATGTTTTTGAACACTGCTTCATGATCCTCCTATTTTTCAGACGTTTCATGCTCATCTCATTTTTGACACCTTCTGAAGCTCTTCATAGTTTTCACAAATATTCAGGCTCTTCATATTTTTGAACACCGCTTCATGCTCCTCCTATTTTTCAGACCGTTTCATGCTCCTAATGTATTTCACACCGTTTGAAGCTCTTCATATTTTTCACACCTTTTCAGGCTCTTCATGTTTTTGAACAGCGTTTCATGCTGCTCCTATTTTTCAGACCGTTTCATACTCCTCAAATTTTTGACACCTTTTGAAGCTCTTCATATTTTTCACATCTTTTCAGGCTCGTAAAGTTTTTCAACACAGCTTCATGCTCCTTCTATTTTTCAGACCGTTTCATGCTCCTCATGTATTTCACACCTTTTGAAGCTCTTCATATTTTTCACAGCTTATGAAGCTCTTCATATTTTTCACACCTTTTCAGGCTCTTCATGTTTATCAACACCGCTTCATGCTCCTCCTATAATTCAGACGGTTTCATGCTCCTCATGTATTTCACTCCTTTTGAAGCTCTTCATATTTTACACACCTTTTCAGGCTCTTCATGATTTTCAACACCACTTCTGCTCCTCGTATTTTTCAGACCGTTTCATGCTCCTCATATTTTTCACACCTCTTGAAGCTCTTCATATTTTTCACACCTGTTCAGGCTCTTCATGTTTTTCTACACCGCTTCATGATCCTCCTATTTTGCAGACCGTTTCATGCTCCTCATATTTTTGACACCTTTTGTAGCTCTTCATATTTTTCACAACATTTCAGGCTCTTCATGTTTTTCTACACCGCTTCATGCTCCTCCTATTTTTCAGACCGTTTCATGCTCCTCATATTTTTGACAGCTTTTGAAGCTCTTCATATTTTTGACACCATTTCAGGCTCTTCAAGTTTTTGAACAACGCTACAATTCTCCTCCTATTTTTCAGACCGTTTCATGCTCCTCATATTTTTAAAACCTTTTGAAGCTCTTCATATTTTTCACACCTTTTCAGGCTCCTCATGTTTTTGAACACCGTTTTATGCTCCTAATATTTTTCAGACCGTTTCATGCTCCTCTTATTTTTGAAACCTTTTGAAGCTCTTCATATTTTTCACACCTTTTCAGGCTCTTCATGTTTTTCCACACCGCTTCATGCTCCTCCTATGTTTCAGACAGTTTCATGTGCCTCCTCTTTTTGACACCTTTTGAAGGTCTTCATTTTTTTTACACCTTTTCAGGCTCTTCATGTTTCTCAACACCGTTTCATGCTCCTCCTATTTTAAAGATAGTTTCATGCTCCTCATATTTTTGACACCTTTTGAAGCTCTTCATATTTTTCATAACTTTTCAGGCTCTTCATGGTTTTGAACACCATTTCATGCTACTCCTATTTTCCAGACCATGTCATGCTCCTCATATTTTTGACACCATTTGAATCTCTTCATATATCACACCTTTTCAGGCTCTTCATGTTTTTGACAGCATTTCATGCTCCTCCTATTTTCCAGACCATTTCATGCTCCTCATATTTTGACACCTTTTGAAGCTCTTCATATTTTTCTCACCTTTTCAGGCTCTTCATGTTTTTCAACACCGCTTCATGCTCCTCCTACTTTTCAAACCATTTCATGCTCCTCATACTTTTGACAGGTTTTGAAGCTCTTCATATTTTTCACACCTTTTCAAGCTCTTCATGTTTTGAATACCGTTTCATGCTCCCCCTGTTATTCAGAACGTTTCATGCTCCTCATATTTTTGACACCTGTTGAAGCTCTTCATATTTTTCACACCTTTTCAGCCTCTTCATGTTTTTCAACACCAGTTAATGTTCCTCCTATTTTTCAGACTGTTTCATGCTTCTCATATTTTTGACAACTTGTGAAGCTCCTCATATTTTTCACACCTTTTGAAGCTCTTCATATTTTTCACACCTTTTTAGGCACTTCATGTTTTTCTAAACCACTTCATGCTCCTCCTTTATTTCAGACCGTTTCATGCTCCTCATATTTTTGACACCTTTTGAAGTTCTTCATATTTTTCACACCTTTTCAGGCTCTTCATGTTTTTCAACACCGCTTCATGCTCCTCCTATTTTTCAGACCGTTTCATGCTCCTCATGTATTTCACACATTTTGAAGCTCTTTATATTTTTCACACGTTTTCAGGCTCCTCATGTTTTTGAACATGATTTCTTGCTCCTCCTATTTTTCAGACCGTTTCATGCTCCTCATGTATTCCACACATTTTGAAGCTCTTAATATTTTTCACACCTTTTGAAGCTCTTCATGTTTTTCGAAGCTTTTCAGGCTCTTCATGTTCTTGAACACCGTTTCATGCTCCGCCTATTTTTCAGACCGTTTCAACTCATCTCATTTTTGACAGCTTTTGAAATTTTTCATATTTTTCATAACTTTTGAAGCTCTTCATGTTTTTCAACACCGCTTCTTGCTCCTCTTATTTTTCAGACCGTTTCATGCTCCTCATATTTGTCACACCTTTTGAAGCTCTTCATATTTTTCACACCTTTTCAGGCTCTTCATGTTTTTCAACACTGCTTCATGCTCCTCCTACTTTTCAGACCATTTCATGCTCCTCATACTTTTGACAGGTTTTGAAGCTATTCATATTTTTCACACCTTTTCAAGCTCTTCATGTTTTGAATACCGTTTCATGCTCCTCCTGTTTTTCAGAACGTTTCATGCTCCTCATATTTTTGACACCTGTTGAAGCTCTTCATATTTTTCACACCTTTTCAGCCTCTTCATGTTTTTCAACACCAGTTAATGTTCCTCCTATTTTTCAGACCGTTTCATGCTCCTCATATTTTTGACAACTTGTGATGTTCCTCATATTTTTCACACCTTTTGAAGCTCTTCATATTTTTCACACCTTTTTAGGCTCTTCATGTTTTTGAACAACGTTTCATGCCCCTCCTATTTTTCAGACCGTTTCATGCTCCTCATTTATTTCAGACCGTTTCATGCTCCTCATGTATTTCACACATTTTGAAGCTCTTTATATTTTTCACACGTTTTCAGGCTCCTCATGTTTTTGAACACGATTTCTTGCTCCTCCTATTTTTCAGACCGTTTCATGCTCCTCATATTTTTGACACCATTTGAAGCTCTTCATATTTTTCACACCTTTTCAGGCTTTTCATGTTTTTCAACACCGCTTCATGATCCTCCTACTTTTCTGAGCGTTTCATGCTCCTCATATTTTTGAAACCTTTTGAATCTCTTCATATATTTCACACCTTTTCAGGGTCTTCATTTTTTTGAACACCGCTTCACGCTCCTCCTATTTTTCAGACCGTTTCATGCTCCTCATGTATTCCACACATTTTGAAGCTCTTAATATTTTTCACACCTTTTGAAGCGCTTCATATTTTTCACACCTTTTCAGGCTCTTCATGTTCTTCAACACCCCTTCATGCTCCTCCTATTTTTCAGACCATTTCATGCTCCTCATATTTTTGACACCTTTTGAAGCGCTTCATATTTTTCTCACCATTTCAGGCTCTTCATGTTTTTCAACACCGCTTCATGTTCCTCCAATTCATCAGAACTTTTCATGATCCTCATATTTTTGAAATCTTTTGAAGCTCTTCATAATTTTCACACCTTTTCAGACTCTTCATGTTTTTCAACACCGCTTCATGCACCTCCTATTTTTCAGACCGTTTCATGCTCCTCATATTTTTGAAAACTTTTGAAGCTCTTCATATTTTTCACACCTTTTAAGGCTCTTCATGTTTTGAACACCGTTTCATGCTCCTCCTATTTTCAGACCGTTTCATGCTCACCTCATTTTTGACACCTTTTGAAGCTCTTCATATTTTTCACACCTTTTGAAGCTCTTCATATATTTCACACCTTTTCAGGCTCTTCATGTTTTTGAACACCGCTTCATGCTCCTCCTATTTTTCAGACCGTTTCATGCTCTTCATTTTTTTGTCACCTTTTGAAGCTCCTCATATTTTTCACACCTTTTGAAGCTCTTCACATTTTTCACACCATTTCAGGCTCTTCATTTTTTTCAACACCGCTTCATGCTCCTCCTATTTTTCAGACCGTTTCATGCTTCTCATATTTTTGACACGTTTTGAAGCGCTTCCTATTTTACACACATTTTCTGGCTCTTCATGTATTTCAACACCACTTCATGCTCCTCCTATTTTTCAGACCGTTTCATGCTCCTCATATTTTTGACACCTTTGAATCTCTTCATATTTTTCACACCTTTTGAAATTCTTCTAATTTTTCACACGTTTTCAGTCTCTAAATGTTTTTCAACACCGCTTCATGCTCCTCCTATATTTCAGACCGTTTCATGCTCCTCATATTTTTGACACTTTTTGAAGCTCTTCATATTTTTCACACCTTTTGAAGCTCTTCATATTTTTCTCACCTTTTCAGGCTCTTCATGTTTTTCAACACCGCTTCATGCTCCTCCTATATTTCAGACCGTTTCATGCTCCTCATATTTTTGACACTTTTTGAAGCTCTTCATATTTTTCACACCTTTTCATGCTCTTCATGTTTTTCAACACCGTTTCAGGTTCCTCCTATTTTTGACATCTTTTGAATCTCTTCGTATTTTTCACATCTTTTCAGGCTCTTCACGTTTTTGAACACCGTTTCTCTCTCCTGATATTTTTGACACCTTTTGAAGCTCTTCATATATTTAACAACTTTTCAGGCTCTTCATGTTTTTCAACACTGCTTCATGCTCCTCCTACTTTTCAGACCATTTCATGCTCCTCATACTTTTGACAGGTTTTGAAGCTCTTCATATTTTTCACACCTTTTCAAGCTCTTCATGTTTTGAATACCGTTTCATGCTCCTCCTGTTTTTCAGAACGTTTCATGCTCCTCATATTTTTGACACCTGTTGAAGCTCTTCATATTTTTCACACCTTTTCAGCCTCTTCATGTTTTTCAACACCCGTTAATGTTCCTCCTATTTTTCAGACCGTTTCATGCTCCTCATATTTTTAACTACTTGTGAAGCTCCTCATATTTTTCACACCTTCTGAAGCTCTTCATATTTTTCACACCTTTTTAGGCTCTTCATGTTTTTGAACAACGTTTCATGCCCCTCCTATTTTTCAGACCGTTTCATGATCCTCCTTTATTTCAGACCGTTTCATGCTCCTCATATTTTTGGCACCTTTTGAAGTTCTTCATATTTTTCACACCTTTTCAGGCTCTTCATGTTTTTCAACACCGCTTCATGCTCCTCCTATTTTTCAGACCGTTTCATACTCCGCATGTATTTCACACATTTTGAAGCTCTTTATATTTTTCACACGTTTTCAGGCTCCTCATGTTTTTGAACACGATTTCTTGCTCCTCCTATTTTTCAGACCGTTTCATGCTCCTCATATTTTTGACACCTGTTGAAGCTCTTCATATTTTTCACACCATTTCAGGCTCTTCATGTTTCTCAACACCACTTAATGTTCCTCCTATTTTTCAGACCGTTTCATGCTCCTCATATTTTTGACAACTTATGAAGCTGCTCATATTTTTCACACCTTTTGAAGCTCTTCATATTTTTCACACCTTTTCAAGTTATTCATGATTTTCAACACCGCTTCATGATCCTCCTATGTTTCAGACCGTTTCATGCTCCTCATATTTTTGACACCTTTTGAAGCTCCACATATTTTTCACACCTTTTTAGGCACTTCATGTTTTTCTAAACCACTTCATGCTCCTCCTATTTTTCAGACCGTTTCATGCTCCTCATATTTTTGACACCTTTTGAAGCTCTTCATATTTTTCATAACTTTCCAGGCTCTTCATGTTTTTGAACACCATTTCATGCTACTCCTATTTTCCAGACCATTTCATGCTCCTCATATTTTTGACACCATTTGAATCTCTTCATATATCACACCTTTTCAGGCTCTTCATGTTTTTGAACAGCATTTCATGCTCCTCCTATTTTCCAGACCATTTCATGCTCCTCATATTTTGACACCTTTTGAAGCTCTTCATATTTTTCTCACCTTTTCAGGCTCTTCATGTTTTTCAACACCGCTTCATGCTCCTCCTATATTTCAGACCGTTTCATGCTCCTCATATTTTTGACACATTTTGAAGCTCTTCATATTTTTCACACCTTTTCAGGCTTTTCATGTTTTTGAACACCGCTTATCGCTCCTCCTATTTTTCAGACCATTTCATGCTCCTCATGTATTCCACACATTTTGAAGCTCTTAATATTTTTCACACCTTTTGAAGCTCTTCATGTTTTTCGAAGCTTTTCAGGCTCTTCATGTTCTTGAACACCGTTTCATGCTCCTCCTATTTTTCAGACCGTTTCATGCTCCGCCTATTTTTCAGACCGTTTCAACTCATCTCATTTTTGACAGCTTTTGAAATTTTTCATATTTTTCACAACTTTTGAAGCTCTTCATGTTTTTCAACACCGCTTCTTGCTCCTCTTATTTTTCAGACCGTTTCATGCTCCTCATATTTGTCACACCTTTTGAAGCTCTTCATATTTTTCACACCTTTTCAGGCTCTTCATGTTTTTCAACAACGCTTCATGCTCCTCCTATATTTCAGACCGTTTCATGCTCCTCATATTTTTGACACTTTTTGAAGCTCTTCATATTTTTCACACCTTTTCATGCTCTTCATGTTTTTCAACACCGTTTCAGGTTCCTCCTATTTTTGACATCTTTTGAATCTCTTCGTATTTTTCACATGTTTTCAGGCTCTTCACGTTTTTGAAAACCGTTTCTCTCTCCTGATATTTTTGACACCTTTTGAAGCTCTTAATATATTTCACAACTTTTCAGGCTCTTCATGTTTTTCAACACTGCTTCATGCTCCTCCTACTTTTCAGACCATTTCATGCTCCTCATACTTTTGACAGGTTTTGAAGCTCTTCATATTTTTCACACCTTTTCAAGCTCTTCATGTTTTGAATACCGTTTCATGCTCCTCCTGTTTTTCAGAACGTTTCATGCTCCTCATATTTTTGACACCTGTTGGAGCTCTTCATATTTTTCACACCTTTTCAGCCTCTTCATGTTTTTCAACACCAGTTAATGTTCCTCCTATTTTTCAGACCGTTTCATGCTCCTCATATTTTTGACAACTTGTGAAGCTCCTCATATTTTTCACACCTTTTGAAGCTCTTCATATTTTTCACACCTTTTTAGGCTCTTCATGTTTTTGAACAACGTTTCATGCCCCTCCTATTTTTCAGACCGTTTCATGCTCCTCATATTATTGGCACCTTTTGAGGTTCTTCATATTTTTCACACCATTTCAGGTTCTTCATGTTTTTCACCGCCGCTTCATGATCCTCCTATTTTTCAGACCGTTTCAGGCTCCTCTTGTATTTCACAACTTTTGAAGCTCTTCACATTTTTCACACCTTTTCAGGCTCTTCATGTTTTTGAACACCGTTTCATGCTCCTCATATTTTTGACACCTTTGAAGCTCTTCATATTTTACACACCTTTTCAGGCTCTTCATGTTTTTCAACACCGCTTCATTATGCTCCTATTTTTCAGAGCGTTTCATGCTCCTCATATTTTTGACACCTTTTGAATCTCTTCATATATTTCACACCTTTTCAGGCTCTTCATGTTTTTGAACACCGCTTCACGCTCCTCCTATTTTTCACACTGTTTCCTGCTCCTCATGTATTTCACACCTTTTGAAGCTCTTCATATATTTCACACCTTTTGAAACTCTTCATATATTTCACAGCTTTTCAGGCTCTTCATGTTTTTGAACACCGTTTCATGCTCCTCCTATTTTTCAGACCGTTTCATGCTCCTCCTTTATTTCTGACCGTTTCATGCTCCTCATATTTTTGGCACCTTTTGAAGTTCTTCATATTTTTCACACCTTTTCAGGCTCTTCATGTTTTTCAACACCGCTTCATGCTCCTCCTATTTTTCAGACCGCTTCATGCTCCTCATGTATTTCACACATTTTGAAGCTCTTTATATTTTTCACACGTTTTCAGGCTCCGCATGTTTTTGAACACGATTTCTTGCTCCTCCTATTTTTCAGACCGTTTCATGCTCCTCATATTTTTGACACCTTTTGAAGCTCTTCATATTTTTCACACCTTTTCAGGCTTTTCATGTTTTTCAACACCGCTTCATGATCCTCCTTCTTTTCTGAGCGTTTCATGCTCCTCATATTTTTGAAACCTTTTGAATCTCTTCATATATTTCACACCTTTTCAGGCTCTTCGTGTTTTTGAACACTGCTTCACGCTCCTCCTAATTTTCAGACCGTTTCATGCTCCTCATGTATTCCACACATTTTGAAGCTCTTAATATTTTTCACACCTTTTGAAGCTCTTCATGTTTTTCGAAGCTTTTCAGGCTCTTCATGTTCTTGAACACCGTTTCATGTTCCTCATATTTTCAGACCGTTTCATCCTCCTCATATATTTGACACCTTTCAAAGCTCCTCATATTTTTCTCACCTTTTCAGTCTTTTCATGTTTTTCAACACGGCTTCATGCTCCTCCTATTTTTCAGACCGTTTCATGCTCCTCATATTTTTGACTCTTTGAAGCTCTTCATATTTTTCACACCTTTTCATTCTCTTCATGTTTTTCAGCACCGCTTCCTGCTCTTCCTATTTTTCAGACGGTTTCATGCTCCTCATATATTTGACACCTTTTGAAGCTCTTCATATTTTTTACCTCTCTTCAGGCTCTTCATGTTTTTGAACACGGCTTCATGCTCCTCCTATTTTTCAGACCGTTTCAAGCTCCTCATATTTTTCACACCTATTGAAGCTCTTCATATTTTTCACACCTTTTACGGCTCATGTTTTTGAACACCGTTTCATGCTCCTCCTATTTTTCACACCGTTTCATTCTCCTCATATTTTTGACACCTTTGAATCTCTTCATATTTTTCACACCTTTTGAAACTCTTCTTATTTTTCACTCGTTTTCAGTCTCTAAATGTTTTTCAACACCGCTTCATGCTCCTCCTATTTTTCAGACCTTTTCATGCTCCTCATATATTTGACACGTTTTGAAGCTCTTCATATTTTTCACACCTTTTCAGGCTTTTCATGTTTTTCAACACCGCTTCATGCTCCTCCTATATTTCAGACCGTTTCATGCTCCTCATATTTTTGACACCTTTTGAAGCTCTTCATATTTTTCACACCTTTTCATGCTCTTCATGTTTTTCAACACCGTTTCAGGCTCCTCCTATTTTTGACATCTTTTGAATCTCTTCGTATTTTTCACACCTTTTAAGGCTCTTCACGTTTTTGAACACCGTTTCTCTCTCCTGATATTTTTGACACCTTTTGAAGCTCTTCATATATTTCACACCTTTTCAGGCTCTTCATGATTTTCAACACCGCTTCATGATCCTCCTATGTTTCAGACCGTTTCATGCTCCTCATATTTTTGACACCTTTTGAAGCTCCACATATTTTTCACACCTTTTTAGGCACTTCATGTTTTTCTAAACCACTTCATGCTCCTCCTATTTTTCAGACCGTTTCATACTCCTCATATTTTTGACACCTTTTGAAGCTCTTCATATTTTTCATAACTTTTCAGGCTCTTCATGGTTTTGAACAGCATTTCATGCTCCTCCTATTTTCCAGACCATTTCATGCTCCTCATATTTTGACACCTTTTGAAGCTCTTCATATTTTTCTCACCTTTTCAGGCTCTTCATGTTTTTCAACACCGCTTCATGCTCCTCCTATATTTCAGACCGTTTCATGCTCCTCGTATTTTTGACACTTTTTGAAGCTCTTCATATTTTTCACATCTTTTCATGCTCTTCATGTTTTTCAACACCGTTTCAGGTTCCTCCTATTTTTGACATCTTTTGAATCTCTTCGTATTTTTCACATATTTTCAGGCTCTTCACGTTTTTGAACACCGTTTCTCTCTCCTGATATTTTTGACACCTTTTGAAGCTCTTCATATATTTCACAACTTTTCAGGCTCTTCATGTTTTTCAACACTGCTTCATGCTCCTCCTACTTTTCAGACCATTTCATGCTCCTCATACTTTTGACAGGTTTTGAAGCTCTTCATATTTTTCACACCTTTTCAAGCTCTTCATGTTTTGAATACCGTTTCATGCTCCTCCTGTTTTTCAGAACGTTTCATGCTCCTCATATTTTTGACACCTGTTGAAGCTCTTCATATTTTTACACCTTTTCAGCCTCTTCATGTTTTTCAACACCCGTTAATGTTCCTCCTATTTTTCAGACCGTTTCATGCTCCTCATATTTTTGACAACTTGTGAAGCTCCTCATATTTTTCACACCTTTTGAAGCTCTTCATATTTTTCACACCTTTTAAGGCTTTTCATGTTTTTGACCACCACTTCATGCTCCTCCTATTTTTCAGACCGTTTCATGTTCCTCCTATTTTTCAGATCATTTCATGCTCCTCATATTTTTGACAACTTGTGAAGCTCCTCATAATGTTCACACCTTTAAAGCTCTTCATATTTTTCACACCTTTTAAGGCTTTTCATGTTTTTGAACACCACTTCATGCTCCTCCTATTTTTCAGACCGTTTCATGTTCCTCCTATTTTTCAGATCATTTCATGCTCCTCATATTTTTGACACCTTTTGAAGCTCTTCATATTTTTCACACATTTTCATGCTCTTCATGTTTTTCAACACCACTTCATGCTCCTCCTATTTTTCAGACAGTTTCATGCTCCTCATGTATTTCACACCATTTGAAGCTCTTCATATTTTTCACAACTTTTCAGGCTCTTCATGTTTTTGAACACCGTTTCATGTTCCTCCTCTTCTTCAGACAGTTTCATGCTCCTCATATTTTTTACACCTTTTGAAGCTCTTCATATTTTTCACACCTTTTCATGCTCTTCATGTTTTTGAACATCGCTACAATCCTCCTCCTATTCTTCAGACCGTTTCATGCTCCTCATATTTTTCAAACCTTTTGAAGCTCTTCATATTTTTCACACCTTTTCAGGCTCTTCATATTTTTCAACACCGCTTCATGCTCCTCGGGTTTTTAAGACCGTTTCATGCTCCTCATATTTTTGACACATTTTGAAGCTCCTCATATTTTTCACACTTTTTGAAGCTCTTCATATATTTCACACTTTTTCAGTATCTTCATGTTTTCAACACCACTTCATGCTCCTCCTATTTTTCAGACCGTTTCATGCTCATCTCATTATTGACAGCTTTTGAAGCTCTTCATATATTTCACACCTTTTGAAGCTCTTCATATTTTTCACACCTTTTCAGGCTCTTCATATTTTTGAACATCGTTTCATGCACCTCCTATTTTTCAGACCATTTCATGCTCCTCATATTTTTGACACTTTTTGAAGCTCTTCATATATTTCACACCTTTTCAGGCTCTTCATGTTTTTGAACACCGCTTCATGCTCCTCCTATTTTTCAGACCGTTTCATGCTCCTCATAGTTTTGACACCATTTGAAGCTCTTCATATATTTCACACCTTTTCATGCTCTTCATGTTTTTCAACAACGCTTCATGCTCCTCCTACTTTTCAGAACTTTTCATGCTCCTCATATTTTTGACTCCTTTTGAAGATCTTCATATTTTTCACACCTTTTCATTCTCTTCATATTTTTCAACACCGTGTCATGCTCCTCCGATTTTTCACTCGGTTTCATGCTCCTCATATTTTTCACACCTTTAAAGCTCTTCATATTTTTCTCACATTTTAAGGCTCTTCATGTTTTTCAACACCGTGTCATGCTCCTCCTATTTTTCAGACGGTTTCATGCTCCTCATAATTTTCACACCTTTAAGCTCTTCATATTTTTCACACCTTTTAAGGCTCTTCATGTTTTTGAACACCACTTCATGCTCCTCCTATTTTTCAGACCGTTTCATGCTCCTCATATTTTTCAGATCATTTCATGCTGCTGATATATTTGACACCTTTTGAAGCTCTTCATATTTTTCACATCATTACAGGCTCTTCATGTTTTTCAACACCGCTTCATGCTCCTCCTTCTTTTCAGACCGATTCATGCTCCTCATATTTTTGACACCTTTTGAAGCTCTTCATATATTTCACACCTTTTCAGACTCTTCATGTTTTTGAACACCGCTTCATGCTCCTCCTATTTTTCACACCGTTTCATGTTCCTCCTATTTTTCAGATCATTTCATGCTCCTCATATTTTTGACACAGTTTGAAGCTCTTCATATTTTTAACTCCTTTTCAGGCTCTTCATGTTTTTCAACACCGCTTCATGCTCCTCCTTGTTTTCAGACCATTTCATGCTCATCTCATTTTTGACACCTGTTGAAGCTCTTCATATTGCTCATAGCTATTGAAGCTCTTCATTTATTTCACTCCTTTACAGGCTCTTCTTTTTTTTCAACAAGACTTCATGCTCCTCCTATTTTTCAGACCGTTTCATGCGCATCGCATTTTTGACACCTTTGAATCTCTTCATATTTTTCACACCTTTTGAAGCTCTTCATATTTTTTCACACGTTTTCAGGTTCTTCATGTTTTTCAACACCGCTTCATGCTCCTCCTATTATTCAGACCGTTTCATTCTCCTCATATTTTTGATACTTTTTGAAGCTCCTCATATTTTCACACATTTTGAAGCTCTTCATATATTTCACACGATTTCAGGCTCTTTATGTTTTTCAACACCACTTCATGCTCCTCCAATTTTTCAGACCGTTTCATTCTCCTCATATTTTTGACACCTTTTGAAGCTCTTCATATTTTTCACAAATTTTCAGGCTCTTCAAGTTTTTCCACACCACTTCATGCTTCTCCTATTTTTCAGCCCGTTTCATGCTCATCATGTATTTCACACCTTTTGAAGCTCTTCATATTTTTCACACCTTTTCAGGCGCTTCATGTTTTTCAACACCGCTTCATGCTACTCCTATTTTTCAGACCTTTTCATGCTCCTCATATTTTTGACACCTTTTGTAGCTCTTCATATTTTTCACACCATTTCAGGCTCTTCATGTTTTTCAACACCGCTTCATGCTCCTCCTATTTTTCAGACCGTTTCATGCTCATCTCTTTCAACACCGTTTCATGCTCCTCCTATTTTCAGACCGTTTCTTGCTCCTCATAATTTTGATACCTTTGAATGTCTTCATATTTTTGACACCTTTTGAAGCACTTCATATATTTCGCATGTTTTCAGTCTCTTCATGTTTTTCAAAACCAATTCATGCTCCTCCTATTTTTCAGACTGTTTCATGCTCCTCTTATTTTTGACACCTTTTGAAGCTCTTCATATATTTCACACCTTTTCAGGCTCTTCATGTTTTTGAACACCGCTTCATGCTCCTCCTATTTTTCAGACCGTTTCATGCTCCTCATATATTTGACACCTTTTGAAGCTCTTCAGATTTTTCACACCTTTTCAGGCTCTTCATGTTTTTGAACACCGCTTCATGCTCCTCCTGTTTTTCAGAGCATTTCATGCTCTTCATGTATTTCACATCTTTGAAGCTCTTCATATATTTGACACTTTTTGAAGCTCTTCATATTTTTCACACCTTTTCAGGCTCTTCATTTTTTTGAACACCGCTTCATGCTCCTCCTATTTTTCAGACCATTTCATGCTCCTCCTATATTTCACACTTTTTGAAGCTCTTCATATTTTTCACACCTTTTGAAGCTCTTCATATTTTTTACAACTTTTCAGGCTCTTCATGTTTTTCTACACCGCTTCATGCTCCTCCTATTTTTCAGACCATTTCATGCTCATCTCATTCTTGACACTTTTTGCAGCTCTTCATATTTTTCACACGTTTTCAGGCTCTTCATGTTTATGAACACCGTTTCATGCTCCTCCTATTTTTCAGACCGTTTCATGCTGCTCAAATTGTTGACACCTTTTGAAGCTCTTCATAATTTTCACACCTTTTCAGGCTCTTCATGGTTTTGAAGACCGTTTCATGCTCCTCCTATTTTTCAGACCGTTTCATGCTCCTCCTATTTTTCAGACCGTTTCATGCTCATCTCATTTTTGACACCTTTTGAAGCTCTTCATATTTTTCACAAATTTTCAGGCTCTTCATATTTTTGAACACCGCTTCATGCTCCTCCTATTTTTCAGAGCGTTTCATGCTCATCTCATTTTTGACACCTTCTGAAGCGCTTCATAGTTTTCACAAATTTTCAGGCTCTTCATATTTTTGAACACCGCTTCATGCTCCTCCTATTTTTCAGACCGTTTCATGCTCCTCATATTTTTGACACCTTTTGAAGCTCTTCATATTTTTCACACTTTTCACGCTCTTCATGTTTTTGAAAACCGCCTCATGCTCCTCCTATTTTTCAGACCGTTTCATGTCCAAATGTATTTCACACCTTTTGAAGCTCTTTATATTTTTCAAAACTTTTCAGGCCCTTCATGTGTTTGATCAGCATTTCATGCTCCTCCTATTTTTCAGACCGTTTCATGCTCCTCATATTTTTGACACCTTTTGAAGCTCTTCATATTTTTCACACCTTTTCAGGCTCTTCATATTTTTGAACACCCCTTCATGCTCCACCTATTTTTCAAACCGTTTCATTCTCCTCATATTATTGACACCTTTGAAGCTCTTCATATATTTCACACCTTTTCAGGCTCTTCCATTTTTTCAACACCACTTCATGCTCGTCCTATTTGTCAGACCGTTTCATGCTCATCTGATTTTTGACACCTTTGAAGCTCTTCATATTTTTCACACCTTTTGAAGCTCTTCATATTTTCCACACGTTTTCAGGCTCTTCATGTTTTTGAACACCGCTTCATGCTCCTCATATTTTTCAGACCGTTTCGTTCTCCTCATATTCTTGACACCTTATGATGCTCTTCATATTTTTCACACCTATTCAGGCTCTTCATGTTTTTGAACACCGCTTCATGCTCCTCCTATATTTCAGACCGTTTCATTCTCCTCATAGTTTTCACACCTTTTGACGCTCTTCATATTTTTCACAACTTTTCAAGCTCTTCATGTAATTGAACACCGCTTCATGCTCCTCCTATTTTTCAGACCGTTTCATGCTCATCTCATCTTTAACAACTTTAGAAGCTTTTCATATTTTTCACAAATTTTCAGGCTCTTCATGTTTTTGAACACCACTTCATGCTCCTCCTATTTTTCAGAGAGTTTCATGCTCATCATGAATTTCACACCTTTTGAAGCTCTTCATATTTTTCATAACTTTTCAGGCTCTTCAGGTTTTTCAACACCGCTTCATGCTTCTGCTATTTTTCAGAGAGTTTCATGCTCCTCATATTTTTGACAGCTTTTGAAGCTCTTCATATTTGTCATATCTTTTCAGGCTCTTCATGTTTTTGAACACCGCTTCATGCTCCTCTTATTTTTCAGACCGTTTCATGGTCATTTCATTTTTGACACCTTTTGAAGCTCTTCATATTTTTCACACCTTTTCAAGCTCTTCATGTTTTTCAACACCGTTTCATGCTCCTCCTATTTTTCAGACCGTTTCATGCTCATCTCATTTTCGACACCTTTTGAAGCTCTTCATATTCTTCACACATTTTGAAGCTCTTCATATTTTTTCACACGTTTTCAGGCTCTTCATGTTTTTCAACACCGCTTCATGCTCCTCCTATTTTTCAGACCGTTTCATGCTCCTCGTATTCTTCACACCTTTTGAAGCTCTTCATATTTTTTCACACGTTTTCAGGCTCTTCATTTTCTTCAACACCTCTTCATGCTCCTCGTATTTTTCAGACCGTTTCTTGCTCCTCGTATTTTTGACACTTTTTGAAGCTCCTCATATTTTTCACACATTTTGAAGCTCTTCATATATTTCACACCATTTCAGGCTTTTCATGTTTTTCAACATCACTTCATGCTCCTCCTAATTTTCAGACCGTTTCATTCTCCTCATATTTTTGACACCTTTTGAAGCTCTTCATATTTTTCACACCTTTTGAAGCTCTTAATATTTTTCACACGTTTTCAGGCTCTTCACGTTTTTTAACAACGCTTCATGCTCCTCCTATTTTTCAGACCGTTTCATGCTCCTCATATATTTGACACGTTTTGAAGCTCCTCATATTTTTCACACATTTTGAAGCTCTTCATATATTTCACACCATTTCAGGCTTTTCATGTTTTTGAACACCGTTTCATGCTATTCCTATTTTTCAAACTGTTTCATGGTCCTCATATTTGTTACACTTTTGAAGCTATTCATATATTTTACACCTTTTCAGTGTCTTCTTGTTTTTCAACACAGCTTCATTCTACTCCTATTTTACAGACCGTTTCATGCTCCTCATATTTTTGACACCTTTTGAAGCTCTTCATATTTTTCACACTTTTCAGGCTCTTCATGTATTTGAAAACCGCCTCATGCTCCTCCTATTTTTCAGACCGTTTCATGTCCAAATGTATTTCACACCTTTTGAAGCTCTTTATATTTTTCAAAACTTTTCAGGCCCTTCATGTGTTTGATCAGCATTTCATGCTCCTCCAATTTTTCAGACCGTTTCATGTCCAAATGTATTTCACACCTTTTGAAGCTCTTTATATTTTTCAAAACTTTTCAGGCCCTTAATGTGTTTGATCAGCATTTCATGCTCCTCCTATTTTTCAAACCGTTTCATGGTCCTCATATTTGTTACACCTTTTGAAGCTATTCATATATTTCACACCTTTTCAGGCTCTTCATGTTTTTCAACAAAACTTCATGCCTCTCCTATTTTTCAGACCGTTTCATGCTCCTCACATTTTTGACACCTTTTGAAGCTCTTCATATTTTTCACAACTTTTGAAGCTCTTCATATTTTTCACACCTTTTCAGGCTCTTCATGTTTTTCAACACAACTTCATGCCTCTCCTATTTTTCAGACCGTTTCATGCTCCTCACATTTTTGACACCTTTTGAAGCTTTTCATATTTTTCACAACTTTTGAAGCTCTTCATATTTTTCACACCTGTTCAGGCTCTTCATGTTTTTCTACACCGCTTCATGCTCGTCCTATTTTTCAGACCTTTTCATGCTCCTCATATTTTTGACACCCTTTGAAGCTCTTCATATTTTTCACAGCATTTCAGGCTCTTCATGTATTTGAACTCCGCTTCATGCTCCTCCTATTTTTCAGACCGTTTTATGCTCCTCATATTTTTGACACCTTTTGAAGCTCTTCATATTTTTCACACCTTTTCAGGCTCTTCATGTTTTTGAGCACCGCTTCATGCTCCTCCTATTTTTCAGAGAGTTTCATGCTCCTCATATATTTCACATCTTTTGAAGCTCTTCATATTTTTCACATCTTTTCAGGCTCTTCAAGTTTTTCCACAACACTTCATGCTTCTCCTATTTTTCAGCCCGTTTCATGCACATCATGTATTTCACACCTTTTGCAGCTCTTCATATTTTTCACACCTTTTCAGGCTCTTCATGTTTTTGATCAATGTTTCATGCACCTCCTATTTTTCAGACCGTTTCATGCTCCTCATAATTTTCACATCTTTTGAAGCTCTTCATATTTTTCACACTTTTTCAATCTCTTCAGGTTTTTGAACACCGCTTCATGCTCCTCCTATTTTTCAGACCGTTTCATGCTCCTCATATTTTTGATACCTTTAGAAGCTCTTCATATATTTCACACGTTTTCAGGCTCTTCTCTTTTTTCAACAAGACTTCATGCTCCTCCTATTTTTCAGACCGTTTCATGCGCATCGCATTTTTGACACCTTTTGAATCTCTTCATATTTTTCACACCTTTTGAAGCTCTTCATATTTTTTCACACGTTTTCAGGCTCTTCATGTTTTTCAACACTGCTTCATGCTCCTCCTATTATTCAGACCGTTTCATGCTCCTCATATTTTTGACACCTTTTGAAGCTCTTCATATTTTTCACACCTTTTCACGCACTTCAGGTTTTTGAACACCGCTTCATGCTCCTCCTATTTTTCAGACCGTGTCATGCTCCTCATATTTTTGACTCTTTTTGAAGCTCTTCATATTTTTCACACTTTTCAGGTCCTTCATGTTTTTCAACACCACTTCATGCTCTTCCTATTTTTCAGACCTTCATGCTCCTCATATTTTTGACACCTTTAGAAGCTCTTCATATTTTTCACACCTTTTCAGGCTGTTCATTTTCTTCAACACCTCTTCATGCTCCTCGTATTTTTCAAACCGTTTCTTGCTCCTCATATTTTTGACACTTTTTGGAGCTCCTCATATTTTTCACACATTTTGAAGCTCTTCATATTTTTCACACTTTTCAGGCTCCTCATGTATTTGAAAACCGCCTCATGCTCCTCCTATTTTTCAGACCGTTTCATGTCCAAATGTATTTCACACCTTTTGAAGCTCTTTATATTTTTCAAAACTTTTCAGGCCCTTCATGTGTTTGATCAGCATTTCATGCTCCTCCTATTTTTCAGACCGTTTCATGCTCCTCATATTTTTGACACCTTTTGTAGCTCTTCATATTTTACACGTATTCAGGCTCTTCATGTTTTTCAACACCGTTTCTTGATCCTCCTATTTTTCAGACCGTTTCAAGCTCTTTATATTTTTCACAACTTTTGAAGCTCTTCATATTTTTCACACCTTTTCAGGCTCTTCATGTTTTTCAACACCGCTTCATGCTCGTCCTATTTTTCAGACCTTTTCATGCTCCTCATATTTTTGACCCCTTTGAAGCTCTTCATATTTTTCACAGCATTTCAGGCTCTTCATGTATTTGAACTCCGCTTCATGCTCCTCCTATTTGTCAGACCGTTTTATCCTCCTCATATTTTTGACACCTTTTGAAGCTCTTCATATTTTTCACCACTTTTCAGGCTCTTCATGTTTTTGAGCACATCTTCATGCTCCTCCTATTTTTCAGAGAGTTTCATGCTCCTCATGTATTTTACACCTTTTGAAGCTCTTCCTATTTTTCACACCTTTTCAGGCTCTTCAAGTTTTTGATCACAGTTTCAGGCTCCTCCTATTTTTCAGACCGTTTCATGCTCCTCATATTTTTGACACCTTTTGAAGCTCTTCATATTTTTCACAACTTTTGAAGCTCTTCATATTTTTCACACCTGTTCAGGCTCTTCATGTTTTTCTGCACCGCTTCATGCTCTTCCTATTTTTCAGACCTTTTCATGCTCCTCATATTTTTGACACCTTTTGAAGCTCTTCATATTTTTCACAGCATTTCAGGCTCTTCATGTATTTGAACTCCGCTTCATGCTCCTCCTATTTTTCAGACCGTTTTATGCTCCTCATATTTTTGACACCTTTTGAAGCTCTTATATTTTTCACAACTTTTCATGCTCTTCATGTTTTTGAGCACCGCTTCATGCTCCTCCTATTTTTCAGAGAGTTTCATGCTCCTCCTGTATTTCACACCTTTTGAAGCTCTTCATATTTTTCACACCTTTTCAGGCTCTTCAAGTTTTTCCACACCACTTCATGCTTCTCCTATTTTTCAGCCCGTTTCATGCTCATCATGTATTTCACACCTTTTGCAGCTCTTCATATTTTTCACACCTTTTCAGGCTCTTCATGTTTTTGATCAATGTTTAATGCACCTCCTATTTTTCAGACCGTTTCATGCTCCTCATAATTTTCACATCTTTTGAAGCTCTTCATATTTTTCACACCTTTTCAGGCTCTTCAGGTTTTTGAACACCGCTTCATGCTCCTCCTATTTTTCAGTCCGTTTCATGCTCCTCATATTTTTGATACCTTTAGAAGCTCTTCATATATTTCACACCTTTTCAGGCTCTTCTTTTTTTTCAACAAGACTTCATGCTCCTCCTATTTTTCAGACCGTTTCATGCGCATCGCATTTTTGACACCTTTTGAATCTCTTCATATTTTTCACACCTTTTGAAGCTCTTCATATTTTTTCACACGTTTTCAGGCTCTTCATGTTTTTCAACACTGCTTCATGCTCCTCCTATTATTCAGACCGTTTCATGCTCCTCATATTTTTGACACCTTTTGAAGCTCTTCATATTTTTCACACCTTTTCACGCTCTTCAGGTTTTTGAACACCGCTTCATGCTCCTCCTATTTTTCACACCGTTTCATGCTCCTCATATTTTTGACACCTTTAGAAGCTCTTCATATTTCTCACACCTTTTCATGCTCTTCATGTTTTTCAACACCGCTTCATGCTCCTCCTATATTTCAGACCGTTTCATGCTCCTCATATTTTTGACACCTTTTGAAACTCTTCATATATTTCACAGTTTTCAGGCTCTTCTTTTTTTTTCAACACCACTTCATGCTCCTCATATTTTTCAGACCGTTTCATGCTCATCTCATTTTTGACACCTTTTGAAGCTCTTCATATTCTTCACACCTTTTGAAGCTCTTCATATTTTTTCACACGTGTTCAGGCTCTTCATGTTTTTCAACACCGCTTCATGCTCCTCCTATTTTTCAGACCGTTTCATGCTCCTCATATTTTTGACACCTTTTGAAGCTCTTCATATTTTTCACACTTTTCAGGCTCTTCATGTTTTTCAACACCACTTTATGCTCTTCCTATTTTTCAGACCTTCATGCTCCTCATATTTTTGACACCTTTAGAAGCTCTTCATATTTTTCACACCTTTTCAGGCTCTTCATTTTCTTCAACACCTCTTCATGCTCCTCGTATTTTTCAGACCGTTTCTTACTCCTCATATTTTTGACACTTTTTGAAGCTCCTCATATTTTTCACACATTTTGAAGCTCTTCATATATTTCACACCATTTCAGGCTCTTCATGTTTTTCAACACCACTTCATGCTCCTCCTATTTTTCAGACCGTTTCATGCTCCTCATATATTTGACACGTTTTGAAGCTCTTCATATTTTTCACACCTTTTCAGGCTCTTCATATTTTGAACACCGTTTCATGCTATTACTATTTTTCAAACTGTTTCATGGTCCTCATATTTGTTACACCTTTTGCAGCTCTTCATCTTCTTCACAGCATTTCAGGCTCTTCATGTATTTTAACTCCGCTTCATGCTCCTCCTATTTTTCAGACCGTTTTATCCTCTTCATACTTTTGACACCTTTAGAAGTTCTTCGTATTTTTCACAACTTTTGAAGCTCTTCATATTTTTCACAACTTTTCAATCTCTTCATGTAATTGAACACCGCTTCATGCTCCTCCTATTTTTCAGACCGTTTCATGCTCCTCATATTTTTGACAACTTTTGAAGCTCTTCATATTTTTCACAGCATTTCAGGCTCTTCATGTATTTGAACTCCGCTTCATGCTCCTCCTATTTTTCAGACCGTTTTATGCTCCTCATATTTTTGACACCTTTTGAAGCTCTTCATATTTTTCACAACTTTTCAGGCTCTTCATGTTTTTGAGCACCGCTTCATGCTCCTCCTAATTGTCAGAGAGTTTCATGCTCCTCATGTATTTCACACCTTTTGATGCTCTTCATATTTTTCACACCTTTTCAGGCTCTTCATTTTCTTCAACCTCTCCTCATGCTCCTCATATTTTTCAGACCGTTTTTTGCTCCTCATATTTTTGACACTTTTTGAAGCTCCTCATATGTTTTCACACCTTTTCAGCCTCTTCATGTTTTTGAACACCGTTTCATGCTATTCCTATTTTTCAAACTGTTTCAGGCTCCTCATATTTTTGACACCTTTTGAAGCTATTCATATATTTCACACCTTTTCAGTCTCTTCTTGTTTTTCAACACAGCTTCATTCTCCTCCTATTTTACAGACCGTTTCATGCTTCTCATATTTTTGACACCTTTTGAAGCTCTTCATATTTTTCACACTTTTCAGGCTCTTCATGTTTTTGAACACCGCTTCATGCTCCTCCTATTTTTAACACCTTTTGAAGCTCTTCATATTTTTCACACCTTTTCTGGCTCTTCATGTTTTTGAACACGGTTTCCTGCTCCTCCTATTTCTCAGACCGTTTCATGCTCATCTCATTTTTTACAGCTTTTGAAGTTCTTCATATTTTTCACATCTTTTGAAACTATTCATATTTTTCACACCTTTTCAGGCTCTTCAAGTTTTTCAACACCGCTTCAAGCTCCTCCTATTTTTCAGACCGTTTCATGCTCCTCATATTTTTGACACCTTTTGAAGCTCTTCATATTTTTCACACCTTTTCAGGCTCTTCTTGTTTTTCACACCTTTTCAGGCTCCTCATGTTTTTGAACACCATTTCATGCTTCTCCTATTTTGCAGACCGTTTCATTCTCCTCATATTTTTGACACCTTTTGAAGCTCTTCATATTTTTCACACTTTTCAGGCTCTTCGTGTATTTGAAAACCGCCTCATGCTCCTCCTATTTTTCAGACCGTTTCATGTCCAAATGTATTTCACACGTTTTGAAGCTCTTTATATTTTTCAAAACTTTTCAGGCCCTTCATGTGTTTGATCAGCATTTCATGCTCCTCCTATTTTTCAGACCGTTTCATATCCAAATGTATTTCACACCTTTTGAAGCTCTTTATATTTTTCAAAACTTTTCAGGCCCTTCATGTGTTTGATCAGCATTTCATGCTCCTCCTATTTTTCAGACCGTTTCATGCTCCTCATATTTTTGACACCTTTTGTAGCTCTTCATATTTTACACGTATTCAGGCTCTTCATGTTTTTCAACACCGTTTCTTGAACCTCCTATTTTTCAGACCGTTTAAAGATCTTTATATTTTTCACAACTTTTGAAGCTCTTCATATTTTTCACACCTGTTCAGGCTCTTCATGTTTTTCAACACCGCTTCATGCTCGTCCTATTTTTCAGACCTTTTCATGCTCCTCATATTTTTGACACCTTTTGAAGCTCTTCATATTTTTCACAGCATTTCAGGCTCTTCATGTATTTGAACTCCGCTTCATGCTCCTCCTATTTTTCAGACCGTTTTATGCTCCTCATATTTTTGACACCTTTTGAAGCTCTTCATATTTTTCACAACTTTTCAGGCTCTTCATGTTTTTCAGCACCGCTTCATGCTCCTTCTATATTTCAGAGAGTTTCATGCTCCTCATATATTTCACACCTTTTGAAGCTCTTCATATTTTTCACACCTTTTAAGGCTCTTCAAGTTTTTCCACACCACTTCATGCTTCTCCTATTTTTCAGCCCGTTTCATGCTCATCATGTATTTCACACCTTTTGCAGCTCTTCATATTTTTCATATCTTTTCAGGCTCTTCCTTTTTTTCAACACCACTTCATGCTCGTCCTATTTGTCAGACCATTTCATGCTCATCTCATTTTTGACTCCTTTTGAAGCTCTTCATATTTTTCACACCTTTTGAAGCTCTTCATATTTTCCACACCTTTTCAGTCTCTTCTTGTTTTTCAACACAGCTTCAAACTCCTCCTATTTTACAGACCGTTTCATGCTCCTCATATTTTTGACACCTTTTGTAGCTCTTCATATTTTACACGTATTCAGGCTCTTCATGTTTTTCAACACCGTTTCTTGATCCTCCTATTTTTCAGACCGTTTCAAGCTCTTCATATTTTTCACAACTTTTGAAGCTCTTCATATTGTTCACACCTTTTCAGGCTCTTCATGTTTTTCAACACCGCTTCATGCTCGTCCTATTTTTCAGACGGTTTTATCCTCCTCATATTTTTGACACCTTTTGAAGCTCTTCATATTTTCCACACCTTTTCAGTCTCTTCTTGTTTTTCAACACAGCTTCAACCTCCTCCTATTTTACAGACCGTTTCATGCTCCTCATATTTTTGACACCTTTTGAAGCTCTTCATATTTTTCACAGCATTTCAGGCTCTTCATGTATTTGAACTCCGCTTCATGCTCCTCCTATTTTTCAGACGGTTTTATCCTCCTCATATTTTTGACACCTTTTGAAGCTCTTCATATTTTTCACACCTTTTCAAGCTCTTCATATTTTTGAACACCGCTTCATGATCCTCCTATTTTTCAGACCGTTTCATGCTCCTCATATTTTTGACACCTTTAGAAGCTCTTCATATTTCTCACACCTTTTCATGCTCTTCATGTTTTTCAACACCGCTTCATGCTCCTCCTATATTTCAGACCGTTTCATGCTCCTCATATTTTTGACACCTTTTGAAACTCTTCATATATTTCACAGTTTTCAGGCTCTTCTTTTTTTTTCAACACCACTTCATGCTCCTCATATTTTTCAGACCGTTTCATGCTCATCTCATTTTTGACACCTTTTGAAGCTCTTCATATTCTTCACACCTTTTGAAGCTCTTCATATTTTTTCACACGTGTTCAGGCTCTTCATGTTTTTCAACACCGCTTCATGCTCCTCCTATTTTTCAGACCGTTTCATGCTCCTCATATTTTTGACACCTTTTGAAGCTCTTCATATTTTTCACACTTTTCAGGCTCTTCATGTTTTTCAACACCACTTTATGCTCTTCCTATTTTTCAGACCTTCATGCTCCTCATATTTTTGACACCTTTAGAAGCTCTTCATATTTTTCACACCTTTTCAGGCTCTTCATTTTCTTCAACACCTCTTCATGCTCCTCGTATTTTTCAGACCGTTTCTTACTCCTCATATTTTTGACACTTTTTGAAGCTCCTCATATTTTTCACACATTTTGAAGCTCTTCATATATTTCACACCATTTCAGGCTCTTCATGTTTTTCAACACCACTTCATGCTCCTCCTATTTTTCAGACCGTTTCATGCTCCTCATATATTTGACACGTTTTGAAGCTCTTCATATTTTTCACACCTTTTCAGGCTCTTCATATTTTGAACACCGTTTCATGCTATTACTATTTTTCAAACTGTTTCATGGTCCTCATATTTGTTACACCTTTTGCAGCTCTTCATCTTCTTCACAGCATTTCAGGCTCTTCATGTATTTTAACTCCGCTTCATGCTCCTCCTATTTTTCAGACCGTTTTATCCTCTTCATACTTTTGACACCTTTAGAAGTTCTTCGTATTTTTCACAACTTTTGAAGCTCTTCATATTTTTCACAACTTTTCAATCTCTTCATGTAATTGAACACCGCTTCATGCTCCTCCTATTTTTCAGACCGTTTCATGCTCCTCATATTTTTGACAACTTTTGAAGCTCTTCATATTTTTCACAGCATTTCAGGCTCTTCATGTATTTGAACTCCGCTTCATGCTCCTCCTATTTTTCAGACCGTTTTATGCTCCTCATATTTTTGACACCTTTTGAAGCTCTTCATATTTTTCACAACTTTTCAGGCTCTTCATGTTTTTGAGCACCGCTTCATGCTCCTCCTAATTGTCAGAGAGTTTCATGCTCCTCATGTATTTCACACCTTTTGATGCTCTTCATATTTTTCACACCTTTTCAGGCTCTTCATTTTCTTCAACCTCTCCTCATGCTCCTCATATTTTTCAGACCGTTTTTTGCTCCTCATATTTTTGACACTTTTTGAAGCTCCTCATATGTTTTCACACCTTTTCAGCCTCTTCATGTTTTTGAACACCGTTTCATGCTATTCCTATTTTTCAAACTGTTTCAGGCTCCTCATATTTTTGACACCTTTTGAAGCTATTCATATATTTCACACCTTTTCAGTCTCTTCTTGTTTTTCAACACAGCTTCATTCTCCTCCTATTTTACAGACCGTTTCATGCTTCTCATATTTTTGACACCTTTTGAAGCTCTTCATATTTTTCACACTTTTCAGGCTCTTCATGTTTTTGAACACCGCTTCATGCTCCTCCTATTTTTAACACCTTTTGAAGCTCTTCATATTTTTCACACCTTTTCTGGCTCTTCATGTTTTTGAACACGGTTTCCTGCTCCTCCTATTTCTCAGACCGTTTCATGCTCATCTCATTTTTTACAGCTTTTGAAGTTCTTCATATTTTTCACATCTTTTGAAACTATTCATATTTTTCACACCTTTTCAGGCTCTTCAAGTTTTTCAACACCGCTTCAAGCTCCTCCTATTTTTCAGACCGTTTCATGCTCCTCATATTTTTGACACCTTTTGAAGCTCTTCATATTTTTCACACCTTTTCAGGCTCTTCTTGTTTTTCACACCTTTTCAGGCTCCTCATGTTTTTGAACACCATTTCATGCTTCTCCTATTTTGCAGACCGTTTCATTCTCCTCATATTTTTGACACCTTTTGAAGCTCTTCATATTTTTCACACTTTTCAGGCTCTTCGTGTATTTGAAAACCGCCTCATGCTCCTCCTATTTTTCAGACCGTTTCATGTCCAAATGTATTTCACACCTTTTGAAGCTCTTTATATTTTTCAAAACTTTTCAGGCCCTTCATGTGTTTGATCAGCATTTCATGCTCCTCCTATTTTTCAGACCGTTTCATATCCAAATGTATTTCACACCTTTTGAAGCTCTTTATATTTTTCAAAACTTTTCAGGCCCTTCATGTGTTTGATCAGCATTTCATGCTCCTCCTATTTTTCAGACCGTTTCATGCTCCTCATATTTTTGACACCTTTTGTAGCTCTTCATATTTTACACGTATTCAGGCTCTTCATGTTTTTCAACACCGTTTCTTGAACCTCCTATTTTTCAGACCGTTTAAAGATCTTTATATTTTTCACAACTTTTGAAGCTCTTCATATTTTTCACACCTGTTCAGGCTCTTCATGTTTTTCAACACCGCTTCATGCTCGTCCTATTTTTCAGACCTTTTCATGCTCCTCATATTTTTGACACCTTTTGAAGCTCTTCATATTTTTCACAGCATTTCAGGCTCTTCATGTATTTGAACTCCGCTTCATGCTCCTCCTATTTTTCAGACCGTTTTATGCTCCTCATATTTTTGACACCTTTTGAAGCTCTTCATATTTTTCACAACTTTTCAGGCTCTTCATGTTTTTCAGCACCGCTTCATGCTCCTTCTATATTTCAGAGAGTTTCATGCTCCTCATATATTTCACACCTTTTGAAGCTCTTCATATTTTTCACACCTTTTAAGGCTCTTCAAGTTTTTCCACACCACTTCATGCTTCTCCTATTTTTCAGCCCGTTTCATGCTCATCATGTATTTCACACCTTTTGCAGCTCTTCATATTTTTCATATCTTTTCAGGCTCTTCCTTTTTTTCAACACCACTTCATGCTCGTCCTATTTGTCAGACCATTTCATGCTCATCTCATTTTTGACTCCTTTTGAAGCTCTTCATATTTTTCACACCTTTTGAAGCTCTTCATATTTTCCACACCTTTTCAGTCTCTTCTTGTTTTTCAACACAGCTTCAAACTCCTCCTATTTTACAGACCGTTTCATGCTCCTCATATTTTTGACACCTTTTGTAGCTCTTCATATTTTACACGTATTCAGGCTCTTCATGTTTTTCAACACCGTTTCTTGATCCTCCTATTTTTCAGACCGTTTCAAGCTCTTCATATTTTTCACAACTTTTGAAGCTCTTCATATTGTTCACACCTTTTCAGGCTCTTCATGTTTTTCAACACCGCTTCATGCTCGTCCTAATTTTCAGACGGTTTTATCCTCCTCATATTTTTGACACCTTTTGAAGCTCTTCATATTTTCCACACCTTTTCAGTCTCTTCTTGTTTTTCAACACAGCTTCAACCTCCTCCTATTTTACAGACCGTTTCATGCTCCTCATATTTTTGACACCTTTTGAAGCTCTTCATATTTTTCACAGCATTTCAGGCTCTTCATGTATTTGAACTCCGCTTCATGCTCCTCCTATTTTTCAGACGGTTTTATCCTCCTCATATTTTTGACACCTTTTGAAGCTCTTCATATTTTTCACACCTTTTCAAGCTCTTCATATTTTTGAACACCGCTTCATGATCCTCCTATTTTTCAGACCGTTTCATGCTCTTCATATTTTTGACACCTTTTGAAGCTCTTCATATTTTTCACACCTTTTCAAGCTCTTCATGTTTTTGAACACTGTTTCATGCTCTTCCTATTTTTCAAACCGTTTCATGGTCCTCATATTTGTTACACCTTTTGAAGCTACTCATATATGTCACACCTTTTCAGGCTCTTCTTGTTTTTCAACACAACTTCATGCCTCTCCTATTTTTCAGACCGTTTCATGCTCCTCATATTTTTGACACCTTTTGAAACTCTTCATATTTTTTCACACGTTTTCATGCTCTTCATGTTTTTCAACACCGCTTTATGCTTCTCCTATTTTTCAGCCCGTTTCATGCTCATCATGTATTTCACACCTTTTGCAGCTCTTCATATTTTTCACACCTTTTCAGGCTCTTCATGTTTTTGATCAATGTTTCATGCACCTCCTATTTTTCAGACCGTTTCATGCTCCTCATAATTTTCACATCTTTTGAAGCTCTTCATATTTTTCACACCTTTTCAGGCTCTTCAGGTTTTTGAACAACGCTTCATGCTCCTCCTATTTTTCAGACCGTTTCATGCTCCTCATATTTTTGATACCTTTAGAAGCTCTTCATATTTTTCACACCTTTTCACGCTCTTCATGTTTTTCAACACCGCTTCATGCTCCTCCTATTTTTCAGACCGTTTCGTGCTCCTCATATTTTGACACCTTTTGAAGCTCTTCATATATTTCACACCTTTTCAGGCTCTTCTTTTTTTTCAACAAGACTTCATGCTCCTCCTATTTTTCAGACCGTTTCATGCGCATCGCATTTTTGACACCTTTTGAATCTCTTCATATTTTTCACACATTTTGAAGCTCTTCATATTTTTTCACACGTTTTCAGGATCTTCATGTTTTTCAACACCGCTTCATGCTCCTGCTATTATTCAGACCGTTTCATGCTCCTCATATTTTTGACACCTTTTGAAGCTCTTCATATTTTTCACACCTTTTCACGCTCTTCATGTTTTTCAACACCGCTTCATGCTCCTCCTATTATTCAGACCGTTTCATGCTCCTCATATTTTTGACACCTTTTGAAGCTCTTCATATTTTTCACACTTTTCCGGCTCTTCATGTTTTTCAACACCACTTCATGCTCTTCCTATTTTTCAGACCTTCATGCTCCTCATATTTTTGACACCTTTAGAAGCTCTTCATATTTTTCACACCTTTTCAGGCTCTTCATTTTCTTCAACACCTCTTCATGCTCCTCGTATTTTTCAGACCGTTTCTTGCTCCTCATATTTTTGACACTTTTTGAAGTTCCTCATATTTTTCACACATTTTGAAGCTCTTCGTGTATATCACACCATTTCAGGCTCTTCATGTTTTTCAACACCACTTCATGCTCCTCCTATTTTTCAGACCGTTTCATGCTCCTCATATATTTGACACGTTTTGAAGCTCTTCATATTTTTCACACCTTTTCAGGCTCTTCATGTTTTTGAACACCGTTTCATGCTATTCCTATTTTTCAAACTGTTTCATGGTCCTCATATTTGTTACACGTTTTGAAGCTATTCATATATTTCACACCTTTTCAGGCTCTTCTTGTTTTTCAACACAGCTTCATGCTCCTCCTATTTTTCAGACCGTTTCATGCTCCTCATATTTTTGACACCTTTTGAAGCTCTTCATATTTTTCACACTTTTCAGGCTCTTCATGTATTTGAAAACCACCTCATGCTCCTCCTATTTTTCGCACCGTTTCATGTCCAAATGTATTTCACACCTTTTGAAGCTCTTTATATTTTTCAAAACTTTTCTGGCCCTTCATGTGTTTGATCAGCATTTCATGCACCTCCTATTTTTCAGACCGTTTCATGCTCCTCATATTTTTGACACCTTTTGAAGCTCTTCATATTTTTCACACCTTTTCAGGCTCTTCATATTTTTGAACACCCTTTCATGCTCCACCTATTTTTCAAACCGTTTCATTCTCCTCATATTTTTGACACGTTTTGAAGCTCTTCATATATTTCACACCTTTTCAGGCTCTTCCTTTTTTTCAACACCACTTCATGCTCGTTCTATTTGTCAGACCGTTTCATGCTCATCTCATTTTTGACACCTTTTGAAGCACTTCATATTTTTCACACCTTTTGAAGCTCTTCATATTTTCCACACGTTTTCAGGCTCTTCATGTTTTTCAACACCACTTTATGCTCCTCCTACTTTTCAGACCTCATGCTCCTCATATTTTTGACACCTTTAGAAGTTCGTCATATTTTTCACACAATTTGAAGCTCTTCATATATTTCACACCATTTCAGGCTCTTCATGTTTTTCAACACCACTTCATGCTCCTCGTATTTTTCAGACCGTTTCTTGCTCCTCCTATTTTTGACACTTTTTGAAGCTCCTCATATTTTTCACACAATTTGAAGCTCTTCATATATTTCACACCATTTCAGGCTCTTCATGGTTTTCAACACCACTTCATGCTCCTCCTATTTTTCAGACCGTTTCATTCTCCTCATATTTTTGACACCTTTTGAAGCTCTTCATATATTTCACACCTTTTCAGGCTTTTCATGTTTTTAACACCACTTCATGCTCCTCCTATTTTTCAGACCGTTTCATGCTCATCTCATTTTTGACAACTTTTAAAGCTCTTCATAGTTCTCACATCTTTTTAGGCTCTTCATGTTTTTGACCCTGCTTCATGCTCCTCCTATTTTTCAGAGAGTTTCATGCTCCTCATGTATTTCACATCTTTTGAAGCTCTTCATATTTCTCACAAGTTTTTAGGCTCTTCATGTTTTTCCACACCACTTCATGCTTCTCCTATTTTTCAGACCGTTTCATGCTCCTCATGTATTTCACACCTTTTGAAGCTCTTCATATTTTTCACACCTTTTCAGGCTCTTCATGTTTTTCCACACCGCTTCAAGCTCCTCCTATTTTTCAGACCGTTTCATGCTCCTCATATTTTTGACACCTTTTGAAGCTCTTCATATTTTTCACACCTTTTCAGGCTCTTCTTGTTTTTCACACCTTTTCAGGCTCCTCATGTTTTTGAACACCATTTCATGCTTCTCCTATTTTGCAGACCGATTCATTCTCCTCATATTTTTGAGACCTTTTGAAGCTCTTCATATATTTCACACATTTTCAGGCTTTTCATTTTTTTCAACACCACTTCATGCTCCTCCTATTTTTCAGCCCGTTTCATGCTCCTCATATTTTTGACACATTTTTAAGCTCTTCATATTTTTCACACCTTTTCAGGCTCTTCATGTTTTTGAACAACGCTTCATGCTCCTCTTATTTTTCAGACCGTTTCATGCTCATCTCATATTTGACACCTTTTGAAGCTCTTCATATTTTTCACACATTTTCAGGCTCTTCATGTTTTTCAGCACCGTTTTATGATCCTCCTATTTTTAAGAACTTCTCATGCTCATCTCATTTTTGACAGCTTTTGAAGCGTTTCATATTTTTCACAAATTTTCAGGCTCCTCATGTTTTTGAACCCCGCTTCATGATCCTCTTATTTTTCAGAGAGTTTCATGCCCCTCATGTATTTCACACCTTTTGAAGCTCTTTGTATTTTTCACACCTTTTCAGGCTCTTCATGTTTTTCCACACCACTTCATGCTTCTCCTATTTTTCAGCCCGTTTCATGCTCCTCATGTATTTCACACCTTTTGAAGCTCTTCATATTTTTCACACCTTTTCAGGCTCTTCATGTTTTTGAACACCGCTTTATGCTCCTCCTATATTTCAGACCGTTTCTTGCTCCTCATATTTTTGACACTTTTTGAAACTCTTCATATTTTTCACACCTTTTCAGGTTTTCCATGTTTTTGAACCCCGCTTCATGATCCTCCTATTTTTCAGACCGTTTCATGCGCATCGCATTTTTGACACCTTTTGAATCTCTTCATTTTTTTCACACCTGTTGAAGCTCTTCATATTTTTCACACCTTTTCAGGCTCTACATGTTTTTCAACACCGCTTCATGCTCCTCCTATTATTCAGACCGTTTCATGCTCCTCATATTTTTGACACCTTTTGAAGCTCTTCATATTTTTCACACTTTTCCGGCTCTTCATGTTTTTCAACACCACTTCATGCTCTTCCTATTTTTCAGACCTTCATGCTCCTCATATTTTTGACACCTTTAGAAGCTCTTCATATTTTTCACACCTTTTCAGGCTCTTCATTTTCTTCAACACCTCTTCATGCTCCTCGTATTTTTCAGACCGTTTCTTGCTCCTCATATTTTTGACACTTTTTGAAGTTCCTCATATTTTTCACACCTTTTCAGGCTCTTCATGTTTTTGAACACCGTTTCATGCTATTCCTATTTTTCAAACAGTTTCATGGTCCTCATATTTGTTACACCTTTTGAAGCTATTCATATATTTCACACCTTTTCAGGCTCTTCTTGTTTTTCAACACAGCTTCATGCTCCTCCTATTTTTCAGACCGTTTCATGCTCCTCATATTTTTGACACCTTTTGAAGCTCTTCATATTTTTCACACTTTTCAGGCTCTTCATGTATTTGAAAACCACCTCATGCTCCTCCTATTTTTCACACCGTTTCATGTCCAAATGTATTTCACACCTTTTGAAGCTCTTTATATTTTTCAAAACTTTTCTGGCCCTTCATGTGTTTGATCAGCATTTCATGCACCTCCTATTTTTCAGACCGTTTCATGCTCCTCATATTTTTGACACCTTTTGAAGCTCTTCATATTTTTCACACCTTTTCAGGCTCTTCATATTTTTGAACACCCCTTCATGCTCCACCTATTTTTCAAACCGTTTCATTCTCCTCAATTTTTTGACACGTTTTGAAGCTCTTCATATATTTCACACCTTTTCAGGCTCTTCCTTTTTTTCAACACCACTTCATGCTCGTTCTATTTGTCAGACCGTTTCATGCTCATCTCATTTTTGACACCTTTTGAAGCACTTCATATTTTTCACACCTTTTGAAGCTCTTCATATTTTCCACACGTTTTCAGGCTCTTCATGTTTTTCAACACCACTTTATGCTCCTGCTACTTTTCAGACCTCATGCTCCTCATATTTTGACACCTTTAGAAGCTCGTCATATTTTTCACACCATTTCAGGCTCTTCATTTTCTTCAACATCTCTTCATGCTCCTCGTATTTTTCAGACCGTTTCTTGCTCCTCCTATTTTTGACACTTTTTGAAGCTCCTCATATTTTTCACACAATTTGAAGCTCTTCATATATTTCACACCATTTCAGGCTCTTCATGTTTTTCAACACCACTTCATGCTCCTCGTATTTTTCAGACCGTTTCTTGCTCCTCCTATTTTTGACACTTTTTGAAGCTCCTCATATTTTTCACACAATTTGAAGCTCTTCATATATTTCACACCATTTCAGGCTCTTCATGGTTTTCAACACCACTTCATGCTCCTCCTATTTTTCAGACCGTTTCATTCTCCTCATATTTTTGACACCTTTTGAAGCTCTTCATATATTTCACACCTTTTCAGGCTTTTCATGTTTTTAACACCACTTCATGCTCCTCCTATTTTTCAGACCGTTTCATGCTCATCTCATTTTTGACAACTTTTAAAGCTCTTCATAGTTCTCACATCTTTTTAGGCTCTTCATGTTTTTGACCCTGCTTCATGCTCCTCCTATTTTTCAGAGAGTTTCATGCTCCTCATGTATTTCACATCTTTTGAAGCTCTTCATATTTCTCACAAGTTTTTAGGCTCTTCATGTTTTTCCACACCACTTCATGCTTCTCCTATTTTTCAGACCGTTTCATGCTCCTCATGTATTTCACACCTTTTGAAGCTCTTCATATTTTTCACACCTTTTCAGGCTCTTCATGTTTTTCCACACCGCTTCAAGCTCCTCCTATTTTTCAGACCGTTTCATGCTCCTCATATTTTTGACACCTTTTGAAGCTCTTCATATTTTTCACACCTTTTCAGGCTCTTCTTGTTTTTCACACCTTTTCAGGCTCCTCATGTTTTTGAACACCATTTCATGCTTCTCCTATTTTGCAGACCGATTCATTCTCCTCATATTTTTGAGACCTTTTGAAGCTCTTCATATATTTCACACATTTTCAGGCTTTTCATTTTTTTCAACACCACTTCATGCTCCTCCTATTTTTCAGCCCGTTTCATGCTCCTCATATTTTTGACACATTTTTAAGCTCTTCATATTTTTCACACCTTTTCAGGCTCTTCATGTTTTTGAACAACGCTTCATGCTCCTCTTATTTTTCAGACCGTTTCATGCTCATCTCATATTTGACACCTTTTGAAGCTCTTCATATTTTTCACACATTTTCAGGCTCTTCATGTTTTTCAGCACCGTTTTATGATCCTCCTATTTTTAAGAACTTCTCATGCTCATCTCATTTTTGACAGCTTTTGAAGCGTTTCATATTTTTCACAAATTTTCAGGCTCCTCATGTTTTTGAACCCCGCTTCATGATCCTCTTATTTTTCAGAGAGTTTCATGCCCCTCATGTATTTCACACCTTTTGAAGCTCTTTGTATTTTTCACACCTTTTCAGGCTCTTCATGTTTTTCCACACCACTTCATGCTTCTCCTATTTTTCAGCCCGTTTCATGCTCCTCATGTATTTCACACCTTTTGAAGCTCTTCATATTTTTCACACCTTTTCAGGCTCTTCATGTTTTTGAACACCGCTTTATGCTCCTCCTATATTTCAGACCGTTTCTTGCTCCTCATATTTTTGACACTTTTTGAAACTCTTCATATTTTTCACACCTTTTCAGGTTTTCCATGTTTTTGAACCCCGCTTCATGATCCTCCTATTTTTCAGACCGTTTCATGCGCATCGCATTTTTGACACCTTTTGAATCTCTTCATTTTTTTCACACCTGTTGAAGCTCTTCATATTTTTCACACCTTTTCAGGCTCTACATGTTTTTCAACACCGCTTCATGCTCCTCCTATTATTCAGACCGTTTCATGCTCCTCATATTTTTGACACCTTTTGAAGCTCTTCATATTTTTCACACTTTTCCGGCTCTTCATGTTTTTCAACACCACTTCATGCTCTTCCTATTTTTCAGACCTTCATGCTCCTCATATTTTTGACACCTTTAGAAGCTCTTCATATTTTTCACACCTTTTCAGGCTCTTCATTTTCTTCAACACCTCTTCATGCTCCTCGTATTTTTCAGACCGTTTCTTGCTCCTCATATTTTTGACACTTTTTGAAGTTCCTCATATTTTTCACACCTTTTCAGGCTCTTCATGTTTTTGAACACCGTTTCATGCTATTCCTATTTTTCAAACAGTTTCATGGTCCTCATATTTGTTACACCTTTTGAAGCTATTCATATATTTCACACCTTTTCAGGCTCTTCTTGTTTTTCAACACAGCTTCATGCTCCTCCTATTTTTCAGACCGTTTCATGCTCCTCATATTTTTGATACCTTTGAAGCTCTTCATATTTTTCACACTTTTCAGGCTCTTCATGTATTTGAAAACCACCTCATGCTCCTCCTATTTTTCACACCGTTTCATGTCCAAATGTATTTCACACCTTTTGAAGCTCTTTATATTTTTCAAAACTTTTCTGGCCCTTCATGTGTTTGATCAGCATTTCATGCACCTCCTATTTTTCAGACCGTTTCATGCTCCTCATATTTTTGACACCTTTTGAAGCTCTTCATATTTTTCACACCTTTTCAGGCTCTTCATATTTTTGAACACCCCTTCATGCTCCACCTATTTTTCAAACCGTTTCATTCTCCTCAATTTTTTGACACGTTTTGAAGCTCTTCATATATTTCACACCTTTTCAGGCTCTTCCTTTTTTTCAACACCACTTCATGCTCGTTCTATTTGTCAGACCGTTTCATGCTCATCTCATTTTTGACACCTTTTGAAGCACTTCATATTTTTCACACCTTTTGAAGCTCTTCATATTTTCCACACGTTTTCAGGCTCTTCATGTTTTTCAACACCACTTTATGCTCCTGCTACTTTTCAGACCTCATGCTCCTCATATTTTGACACCTTTAGAAGCTCGTCATATTTTTCACACCATTTCAGGCTCTTCATTTTCTTCAACATCTCTTCATGCTCCTCGTATTTTTCAGACCGTTTCTTGCTCCTCCTATTTTTGACACTTTTTGAAGCTCCTCATATTTTTCACACAATTTGAAGCTCTTCATATATTTCACACCATTTCAGGCTCTTCATGTTTTTCAACACCACTTCATGCTCCTCCTATTTTTCAGACCGTTTCATTCTCCTCATATTTTGGACACCTTTTGAAGCTCTTCATATATTTCACACCTTTTCAGGCTTTTCATGTTTTTAACACCACTTCATGCTCCTCCTATTTTTCAGACCGTTTCATGCTCATCTCATTTTTGACAACTTTTAAAGCTCTTCATAGTTCTCACATCTTTTTAGGCTCTTCATGTTTTTGACACTGCTTCATGCTCCTCCTATTTTTCAGAGAGTTTCATGCTCCTCATGTATTTCACATCTTTTGAAGCTCTTCATATTTCTCACAAGTTTTTAGGCTCTTCATGTTTTTCCACACCACTTCATGCTTCACCTATTTTTCAGACCGTTTCATGCTCCTCATGTATTTCACACCTTCTGAAGCTCTTCATATTTTTCACACCTTTTCAGGCTCTTCATGTTTTTGAACAGAGCTTCATGATCCTCCTATTTTTCAGACCGTTTCATGTTCTTCATATGTTTGACACCTTTTGAAGCTCTTCATATTTTTCACTCCTTTTCAGGCTCTTCATGTTTTTCAACACCACTTCATGCTTCTCCTATTTTTCAGACCGTTTCATGCTCCTCATGTATTTCACACCTTTTGAAGCTCTTCATAATTTTCACACCTTTTCAGGCTCTTCATGTTTTTGAATAGCATTTCATGCCGCTTCTATTTTTCAAACCGTTTCATGCTCCTCATATTTTTCACACCTTTTGAAGCTCTTCATATTTTTCCTAGCTTTTCAGGCTCTTCACGTTTTTGAACACCGCTTCATGACCCTCCTATTTTTCAGACCATTTCATGCTCTTCATATTTTTGACACCTCTTGAAGCTCTTCATATATTTCACACCTTTTCAGCCTCTTCATTTTTTTTCAAAACCGCTTCATGCTCCTCCTATTTTTTACACCGTTTCATGCTCATCTCATTTTTGACACCTTTTGAAGCTCTTCATATATTTCACACCTTTTCAAGCTCTTCATATTATTCAGACCTTTTCAGGCTCTTCATGTTTTTGAACACCGCTTCATGCTCCTCCTGTTTTTCAGACCGTTTCATGCTCCTCATATTTTTGACACCGTTTGAAGCTCTTCATATTTTTCACACCTTTTCAGGCACTTCATGTTTTTGAACACCGCTTCAGGCTCCTTCTATTTTTCAGAGAGTTTCATGCTCCTCATGTATTTCACACCTTTTGAAGCTCTTCATATTTTCCACACCTTTTCAGGCTCTTCATATTTTTCAACACCACTTCGTGGTTCTCCTATTTTTCAGCCCATTTCAAACTCCTCATGTATTTCACACCTTTTGAAGCTCTTCATATTTTTCACACCTTTTCCGGCTCTTCATGTTTTTGATCACCGTTTCATGCTCCTCCTATTTTTCAGACCGTTTCATGCTACTCATATTTTTGACACCTTTTGAAGCTCTCCATATTTTTCACACCTTTTCAGGCTCTTCATATTTTTGAACACCGCTTCATGCTCCTCCAATTTTTCAGGCCGTTTAATGCTCCTCAAAGTTTTGACACCTTTTGAAGCTCTTCATATGTTTCACACATTTTCAGGCTCTTCATTTTTTTCAACACCACTTCATGCTCCTCCTATTTTTCAGACCGTTTATTGCTCATCTCATTTTTTACACCTTTTGAAGCTCTTCATATTTTTCACACCTTTTGATGCTCTTCATATTTTTCACACGTTTTCAGGCTCTTCAAGTTTTTCAACACCGCTTCATGCTCCTCCTATTTTTCAGACCGTTTCATGCTCCTCATATTTTTGACACCTTTTGAAGCTCTTCATATTTTTCACACCTTTTCAGGCTCTTCTTGTTTTTCACACCTTTTCAGGCTCCTCATGTTTTTGAACACCATTTCATGCTTCTCCTATTTTGCAGACCGTTTCATTCTCCTCATATTTTTGACACCTTTTGAAGCTCTTCATATATTTCACACCTTTTCAGGCTTTTCATTTTTTTCAACACCACTTCATGCTCCTCCTATTTTTCAGACCGTTTCATTCTCCTCATATTTTTGACACCTTTTGAAGCTCTTCATATATTTCACACCTTTTCAGGCTCTTCATGTTTTTGAACACCGCTTCATGCTCCTCTTATTTTTCAGACCGTTTCATGCTCATCTCATATTTGACACCTTTTGAAGCTCTTCATATTTTTCACACATTTTCAGGCTCTTCATGTTTTTCAGCACCGTTTTATGATCCTCCTATTTTTAAGAACTTCTCATGCTCATCTCATTTTTGACAGCTTTTGAAGCGTTTCATATTTTTCACAAATTTTCAGGCTCCTCATGTTTTTGAACTCCGCTTCATGATCCTCTTATTTTTCAGAGAGTTTCATGCTCCTCATGTATTTCACACCTTTTGAAGCTCTTCGTATTTTTCACACCTTTTCAGGCTCTTCATGTTTTTCCACACCACTTCATGCTTCTCCTATTTTTCAGCCCGTTTCATGCTCCTCATGTATTACACACCTTTTGAAGCTCTTCATATTTTTCACACCTTTTCAGGCTCTTCATGTTTTTGAACACCGCTTCATGCTCCTCCTATATTTCAGACCGTTTCTTGCTCCTCATATTTTTGACACTTTTTGAAATTCTTCATATTTTTCACACCTTTTCAGGTTTTCCATGTTTTTGAACCCCGCTTCATGATCCTCCTATTTTTTAGACCGTTTCATGCTCCTCGTATTTTTGACACCTTTTGAAGCTCTTCATATTTTTCACACCTTTTCAGGCTCTTCATTTTCTTCAACACCTCTTCATGCTCCTCGTATTTTTCAGACCGTTTCTTACTCCTCATATTTTTGACACTTTTTGAAGCTCCTCATATTTTTCACACATTTTGAAGCTCTTCATATATTTCACACCATTTCAGGCTCTTCATGTTTTTCAACACCACTTCATGCTCCTCCTATTTTTCAGACCGTTTCATGCTCCTCATATATTTGACACGTTTTGAAGCTCTTCATATTTTTCACACCTTTTCAGGCTCTTCATATTTTGAACACCGTTTCATGCTATTACTATTTTTCAAACTGTTTCATGGTCCTCATATTTGTTACACCTTTTGCAGCTCTTCATCTTCTTCACAGCATTTCAGGCTCTTCATGTATTTTAACTCCGCTTCATGCTCCTCCTATTTTTCAGACCGTTTTATCCTCTTCATACTTTTGACACCTTTAGAAGTTCTTCGTATTTTTCACAACTTTTGAAGCTCTTCATATTTTTCACAACTTTTCAATCTCTTCATGTAATTGAACACCGCTTCATGCTCCTCCTATTTTTCAGACCGTTTCATGCTCCTCATATTTTTGACAACTTTTGAAGCTCTTCATATTTTTCACAGCATTTCAGGCTCTTCATGTATTTGAACTCCGCTTCATGCTCCTCCTATTTTTCAGACCGTTTTATGCTCCTCATATTTTTGACACCTTTTGAAGCTCTTCATATTTTTCACAACTTTTCAGGCTCTTCATGTTTTTGAGCACCGCTTCATGCTCCTCCTAATTGTCAGAGAGTTTCATGCTCCTCATGTATTTCACACCTTTTGATGCTCTTCATATTTTTCACACCTTTTCAGGCTCTTCATTTTCTTCAACCTCTCCTCATGCTCCTCATATTTTTCAGACCGTTTTTTGCTCCTCATATTTTTGACACTTTTTGAAGCTCCTCATATGTTTTCACACCTTTTCAGCCTCTTCATGTTTTTGAACACCGTTTCATGCTATTCCTATTTTTCAAACTGTTTCAGGCTCCTCATATTTTTGACACCTTTTGAAGCTATTCATATATTTCACACCTTTTCAGTCTCTTCTTGTTTTTCAACACAGCTTCATTCTCCTCCTATTTTACAGACCGTTTCATGCTTCTCATATTTTTGACACCTTTTGAAGCTCTTCATATTTTTCACACTTTTCAGGCTCTTCATGTTTTTGAACACCGCTTCATGCTCCTCCTATTTTTAACACCTTTTGAAGCTCTTCATATTTTTCACACCTTTTCTGGCTCTTCATGTTTTTGAACACGGTTTCCTGCTCCTCCTATTTCTCAGACCGTTTCATGCTCATCTCATTTTTTACAGCTTTTGAAGTTCTTCATATTTTTCACATCTTTTGAAACTATTCATATTTTTCACACCTTTTCAGGCTCTTCAAGTTTTTCAACACCGCTTCAAGCTCCTCCTATTTTTCAGACCGTTTCATGCTCCTCATATTTTTGACACCTTTTGAAGCTCTTCATATTTTTCACACCTTTTCAGGCTCTTCTTGTTTTTCACACCTTTTCAGGCTCCTCATGTTTTTGAACACCATTTCATGCTTCTCCTATTTTGCAGACCGTTTCATTCTCCTCATATTTTTGACACCTTTTGAAGCTCTTCATATTTTTCACACTTTTCAGGCTCTTCGTGTATTTGAAAACCGCCTCATGCTCCTCCTATTTTTCAGACCGTTTCATGTCCAAATGTATTTCACACCTTTTGAAGCTCTTTATATTTTTCAAAACTTTTCAGGCCCTTCATGTGTTTGATCAGCATTTCATGCTCCTCCTATTTTTCAGACCGTTTCATATCCAAATGTATTTCACACCTTTTGAAGCTCTTTATATTTTTCAAAACTTTTCAGGCCCTTCATGTGTTTGATCAGCATTTCATGCTCCTCCTATTTTTCAGACCGTTTCATGCTCCTCATATTTTTGACACCTTTTGTAGCTCTTCATATTTTACACGTATTCAGGCTCTTCATGTTTTTCAACACCGTTTCTTGAACCTCCTATTTTTCAGACCGTTTAAAGATCTTTATATTTTTCACAACTTTTGAAGCTCTTCATATTTTTCACACCTGTTCAGGCTCTTCATGTTTTTCAACACCGCTTCATGCTCGTCCTATTTTTCAGACCTTTTCATGCTCCTCATATTTTTGACACCTTTTGAAGCTCTTCATATTTTTCACAGCATTTCAGGCTCTTCATGTATTTGAACTCCGCTTCATGCTCCTCCTATTTTTCAGACCGTTTTATGCTCCTCATATTTTTGACACCTTTTGAAGCTCTTCATATTTTTCACAACTTTTCAGGCTCTTCATGTTTTTCAGCACCGCTTCATGCTCCTTCTATATTTCAGAGAGTTTCATGCTCCTCATATATTTCACACCTTTTGAAGCTCTTCATATTTTTCACACCTTTTAAGGCTCTTCAAGTTTTTCCACACCACTTCATGCTTCTCCTATTTTTCAGCCCGTTTCATGCTCATCATGTATTTCACACCTTTTGCAGCTCTTCATATTTTTCATATCTTTTCAGGCTCTTCCTTTTTTTCAACACCACTTCATGCTCGTCCTATTTGTCAGACCATTTCATGCTCATCTCATTTTTGACTCCTTTTGAAGCTCTTCATATTTTTCACACCTTTTGAAGCTCTTCATATTTTCCACACCTTTTCAGTCTCTTCTTGTTTTTCAACACAGCTTCAAACTCCTCCTATTTTACAGACCGTTTCATGCTCCTCATATTTTTGACACCTTTTGTAGCTCTTCATATTTTACACGTATTCAGGCTCTTCATGTTTTTCAACACCGTTTCTTGATCCTCCTATTTTTCAGACCGTTTCAAGCTCTTCATATTTTTCACAACTTTTGAAGCTCTTCATATTGTTCACACCTTTTCAGGCTCTTCATGTTTTTCAACACCGCTTCATGCTCGTCCTATTTTTCAGACGGTTTTATCCTCCTCATATTTTTGACACCTTTTGAAGCTCTTCATATTTTCCACACCTTTTCAGTCTCTTCTTGTTTTTCAACACAGCTTCAACCTCCTCCTATTTTACAGACCGTTTCATGCTCCTCATATTTTTGACACCTTTTGAAGCTCTTCATATTTTTCACAGCATTTCAGGCTCTTCATGTATTTGAACTCCGCTTCATGCTCCTCCTATTTTTCAGACGGTTTTATCCTCCTCATATTTTTGACACCTTTTGAAGCTCTTCATATTTTTCACACCTTTTCAAGCTCTTCATATTTTTGAACACCGCTTCATGATCCTCCTATTTTTCAGACCGTTTCATGCTCCTCATATTTTTGACACCTTTAGAAGCTCTTCATATTTCTCACACCTTTTCATGCTCTTCATGTTTTTCAACACCGCTTCATGCTCCTCCTATATTTCAGACCGTTTCATGCTCCTCATATTTTTGACACCTTTTGAAACTCTTCATATATTTCACAGTTTTCAGGCTCTTCTTTTTTTTTCAACACCACTTCATGCTCCTCATATTTTTCAGACCGTTTCATGCTCATCTCATTTTTGACACCTTTTGAAGCTCTTCATATTCTTCACACCTTTTGAAGCTCTTCATATTTTTTCACACGTGTTCAGGCTCTTCATGTTTTTCAACACCGCTTCATGCTCCTCCTATTTTTCAGACCGTTTCATGCTCCTCATATTTTTGACACCTTTTGAAGCTCTTCATATTTTTCACACTTTTCAGGCTCTTCATGTTTTTCAACACCACTTTATGCTCTTCCTATTTTTCAGACCTTCATGCTCCTCATATTTTTGACACCTTTAGAAGCTCTTCATATTTTTCACACCTTTTCAGGCTCTTCATTTTCTTCAACACCTCTTCATGCTCCTCGTATTTTTCAGACCGTTTCTTACTCCTCATATTTTTGACACTTTTTGAAGCTCCTCATATTTTTCACACATTTTGAAGCTCTTCATATATTTCACACCATTTCAGGCTCTTCATGTTTTTCAACACCACTTCATGCTCCTCCTATTTTTCAGACCGTTTCATGCTCCTCATATATTTGACACGTTTTGAAGCTCTTCATATTTTTCACACCTTTTCAGGCTCTTCATATTTTGAACACCGTTTCATGCTATTACTATTTTTCAAACTGTTTCATGGTCCTCATATTTGTTACACCTTTTGCAGCTCTTCATCTTCTTCACAGCATTTCAGGCTCTTCATGTATTTTAACTCCGCTTCATGCTCCTCCTATTTTTCAGACCGTTTTATCCTCTTCATACTTTTGACACCTTTAGAAGTTCTTCGTATTTTTCACAACTTTTGAAGCTCTTCATATTTTTCACAACTTTTCAATCTCTTCATGTAATTGAACACCGCTTCATGCTCCTCCTATTTTTCAGACCGTTTCATGCTCCTCATATTTTTGACATCTTTTGAAGCTCTTCATATTTTTCACAGCATTTCAGGCTCTTCATGTATTTGAACTCCGCTTCATGCTCCTCCTATTTTTCAGACCGTTTTATGCTCCTCATATTTTTGACACCTTTTGAAGCTCTTCATATTTTTCACAACTTTTCAGGCTCTTCATGTTTTTGAGCACCGCTTCATGCTCCTCCTAATTGTCAGAGAGTTTCATGCTCCTCATGTATTTCACACCTTTTGATGCTCTTCATATTTTTCACACCTTTTCAGGCTCTTCATTTTCTTCAACCTCTCCTCATGCTCCTCATATTTTTCAGACCGTTTTTTGCTCCTCATATTTTTGACACTTTTTGAAGCTCCTCATATGTTTTCACACCTTTTCAGCCTCTTCATGTTTTTGAACACCGTTTCATGCTATTCCTATTTTTCAAACTGTTTCAGGCTCCTCATATTTTTGACACCTTTTGAAGCTATTCATATATTTCACACCTTTTCAGTCTCTTCTTGTTTTTCAACACAGCTTCATTCTCCTCCTATTTTACAGACCGTTTCATGCTTCTCATATTTTTGACACCTTTTGAAGCTCTTCATATTTTTCACACTTTTCAGGCTCTTCATGTTTTTGAACACCGCTTCATGCTCCTCCTATTTTTAACACCTTTTGAAGCTCTTCATATTTTTCACACCTTTTCTGGCTCTTCATGTTTTTGAACACGGTTTCCTGCTCCTCCTATTTCTCAGACCGTTTCATGCTCATCTCATTTTTTACAGCTTTTGAAGTTCTTCATATTTTTCACATCTTTTGAAACTATTCATATTTTTCACACCTTTTCAGGCTCTTCAAGTTTTTCAACACCGCTTCAAGCTCCTCCTATTTTTCAGACCGTTTCATGCTCCTCATATTTTTGACACCTTTTGAAGCTCTTCATATTTTTCACACCTTTTCAGGCTCTTCTTGTTTTTCACACCTTTTCAGGCTCCTCATGTTTTTGAACACCATTTCATGCTTCTCCTATTTTGCAGACCGTTTCATTCTCCTCATATTTTTGACACCTTTTGAAGCTCTTCATATTTTTCACACTTTTCAGGCTCTTCGTGTATTTGAAAACCGCCTCATGCTCCTCCTATTTTTCAGACCGTTTCATGTCCAAATGTATTTCACACCTTTTGAAGCTCTTTATATTTTTCAAAACTTTTCAGGCCCTTCATGTGTTTGATCAGCATTTCATGCTCCTCCTATTTTTCAGACCGTTTCATATCCAAATGTATTTCACACCTTTTGAAGCTCTTTATATTTTTCAAAACTTTTCAGGCCCTTCATGTGTTTGATCAGCATTTCATGCTCCTCCTATTTTTCAGACCGTTTCATGCTCCTCATATTTTTGACACCTTTTGTAGCTCTTCATATTTTACACGTATTCAGGCTCTTCATGTTTTTCAACACCGTTTCTTGAACCTCCTATTTTTCAGACCGTTTAAAGATCTTTATATTTTTCACAACTTTTGAAGCTCTTCATATTTTTCACACCTGTTCAGGCTCTTCATGTTTTTCAACACCGCTTCATGCTCGTCCTATTTTTCAGACCTTTTCATGCTCCTCATATTTTTGACACCTTTTGAAGCTCTTCATATTTTTCACAGCATTTCAGGCTCTTCATGTATTTGAACTCCGCTTCATGCTCCTCCTATTTTTCAGACCGTTTTATGCTCCTCATATTTTTGACACCTTTTGAAGCTCTTCATATTTTTCACAACTTTTCAGGCTCTTCATGTTTTTCAGCACCGCTTCATGCTCCTTCTATATTTCAGAGAGTTTCATGCTCCTCATATATTTCACACCTTTTGAAGCTCTTCATATTTTTCACACCTTTTAAGGCTCTTCAAGTTTTTCCACACCACTTCATGCTTCTCCTATTTTTCAGCCCGTTTCATGCTCATCATGTATTTCACACCTTTTGCAGCTCTTCATATTTTTCATATCTTTTCAGGCTCTTCCTTTTTTTCAACACCACTTCATGCTCGTCCTATTTGTCAGACCATTTCATGCTCATCTCATTTTTGACTCCTTTTGAAGCTCTTCATATTTTTCACACCTTTTGAAGCTCTTCATATTTTCCACACCTTTTCAGTCTCTTCTTGTTTTTCAACACAGCTTCAAACTCCTCCTATTTTACAGACCGTTTCATGCTCCTCATATTTTTGACACCTTTTGTAGCTCTTCATATTTTACACGTATTCAGGCTCTTCATGTTTTTCAACACCGTTTCTTGATCCTCCTATTTTTCAGACCGTTTCAAGCTCTTCATATTTTTCACAACTTTTGAAGCTCTTCATATTGTTCACACCTTTTCAGGCTCTTCATGTTTTTCAACACCGCTTCATGCTCGTCCTATTTTTCAGACGGTTTTATCCTCCTCATATTTTTGACACCTTTTGAAGCTCTTCATATTTTCCACACCTTTTCAGTCTCTTCTTGTTTTTCAACACAGCTTCAACCTCCTCCTATTTTACAGACCGTTTCATGCTCCTCATATTTTTGACACCTTTTGAAGCTCTTCATATTTTTCACAGCATTTCAGGCTCTTCATGTATTTGAACTCCGCTTCATGCTCCTCCTATTTTTCAGACGGTTTTATCCTCCTCATATTTTTGACACCTTTTGAAGCTCTTCATATTTTTCACACCTTTTCAAGCTCTTCATATTTTTGAACACCGCTTCATGATCCTCCTATTTTTCAGACCGTTTCATGCTCTTCATATTTTTGACACCTTTTGAAGCTCTTCATATTTTTCACACCTTTTCAAGCTCTTCATGTTTTTGAACACTGTTTCATGCTCTTCCTATTTTTCAAACCGTTTCATGGTCCTCATATTTGTTACACCTTTTGAAGCTACTCATATATGTCACACCTTTTCAGGCTCTTCTTGTTTTTCAACACAACTTCATGCCTCTCCTATTTTTCAGACCATTTCATGCTCCTCATATTTTTGACACCTTTTGAAACTCTTCATATTTTTTCACACGTTTTCATGCTCTTCATGTTTTTCAACACCGCTTTATGCTTCTCCTATTTTTCAGCCCGTTTCATGCTCATCATGTATTTCACACCTTTTGCAGCTCTTCATATTTTTCACACCTTTTCAGGCTCTTCATGTTTTTGATCAATGTTTCATGCACCTCCTATTTTTCAGACCGTTTCATGCTCCTCATAATTTTCACATCTTTTGAAGCTCTTCATATTTTTCACACCTTTTCAGGCTCTTCAGGTTTTTGAACAACGCTTCATGCTCCTCCTATTTTTCAGACCGTTTCATGCTCCTCATATTTTTGATACCTTTAGAAGCTCTTCATATTTTTCACACCTTTTCACGCTCTTCATGTTTTTCAACACCGCTTCATGCTCCTCCTATTTTTCAGACCGTTTCGTGCTCCTCATATTTTGACACCTTTTGAAGCTCTTCATATATTTCACACCTTTTCAGGCTCTTCTTTTTTTTCAACAAGACTTCATGCTCCTCCTATTTTTCAGACCGTTTCATGCGCATCGCATTTTTGACACCTTTTGAATCTCTTCATATTTTTCACACATTTTGAAGCTCTTCATATTTTTTCACACGTTTTCAGGATCTTCATGTTTTTCAACACCGCTTCATGCTCCTGCTATTATTCAGACCGTTTCATGCTCCTCATATTTTTGACACCTTTTGAAGCTCTTCATATTTTTCACACCTTTTCACGCTCTTCATGTTTTTCAACACCGCTTCATGCTCCTCCTATTATTCAGACCGTTTCATGCTCCTCATATTTTTGACACCTTTTGAAGCTCTTCATATTTTTCACACTTTTCCGGCTCTTCATGTTTTTCAACACCACTTCATGCTCTTCCTATTTTTCAGACCTTCATGCTCCTCATATTTTTGACACCTTTAGAAGCTCTTCATATTTTTCACACCTTTTCAGGCTCTTCATTTTCTTCAACACCTCTTCATGCTCCTCGTATTTTTCAGACCGTTTCTTGCTCCTCATATTTTTGACACTTTTTGAAGTTCCTCATATTTTTCACACATTTTGAAGCTCTTCGTGTATATCACATCATTTCAGGCTCTTCATGTTTTTCAACACCACTTCATGCTCCTCCTATTTTTCAGACCGTTTCATGCTCCTCATATATTTGACACGTTTTGAAGCTCTTCATATTTTTCACACCTTTTCAGGCTCTTCATGTTTTTGAACACCGTTTCATGCTATTCCTATTTTTCAAACTGTTTCATGGTCCTCATATTTGTTACACGTTTTGAAGCTATTCATATATTTCACACCTTTTCAGGCTCTTCTTGTTTTTCAACACAGCTTCATGCTCCTCCTATTTTTCAGACCGTTTCATGCTCCTCATATTTTTGACACCTTTTGAAGCTCTTCATATTTTTCACACTTTTCAGGCTCTTCATGTATTTGAAAACCACCTCATGCTCCTCCTATTTTTCGCACCGTTTCATGTCCAAATGTATTTCACACCTTTTGAAGCTCTTTATATTTTTCAAAACTTTTCTGGCCCTTCATGTGTTTGATCAGCATTTCATGCACCTCCTATTTTTCAGACCGTTTCATGCTCCTCATATTTTTGACACCTTTTGAAGCTCTTCATATTTTTCACACCTTTTCAGGCTCTTCATATTTTTGAACACCCTTTCATGCTCCACCTATTTTTCAAACCGTTTCATTCTCCTCATATTTTTGACACGTTTTGAAGCTCTTCATATATTTCACACCTTTTCAGGCTCTTCCTTTTTTTCAACACCACTTCATGCTCGTTCTATTTGTCAGACCGTTTCATGCTCATCTCATTTTTGACACCTTTTGAAGCACTTCATATTTTTCACACCTTTTGAAGCTCTTCATATTTTCCACACGTTTTCAGGCTCTTCATGTTTTTCAACACCACTTTATGCTCCTCCTACTTTTCAGACCTCATGCTCCTCATATTTTTGACACCTTTAGAAGTTCGTCATATTTTTCACACAATTTGAAGCTCTTCATATATTTCACACCATTTCAGGCTCTTCATGTTTTTCAACACCACTTCATGCTCCTCGTATTTTTCAGACCGTTTCTTGCTCCTCCTATTTTTGACACTTTTTGAAGCTCCTCATATTTTTCACACAATTTGAAGCTCTTCATATATTTCACACCATTTCAGGCTCTTCATGGTTTTCAACACCACTTCATGCTCCTCCTATTTTTCAGACCGTTTCATTCTCCTCATATTTTTGACACCTTTTGAAGCTCTTCATATATTTCACACCTTTTCAGGCTTTTCATGTTTTTAACACCACTTCATGCTCCTCCTTTTTTTCAGACCGTTTCATGCTCATCTCATTTTTGACAACTTTTAAAGCTCTTCATAGTTCTCACATCTTTTTAGGCTCTTCATGTTTTTTACCCTGCTTCATGCTCCTCCTATTTTTCAGAGAGTTTCATGCTCCTCATGTATTTCACATCTTTTGAAGCTCTTCATATTTCTCACAAGTTTTTAGGCTCTTCATGTTTTTCCACACCACTTCATGCTTCTCCTATTTTTCAGACCGTTTCATGCTCCTCATGTATTTCACACCTTTTGAAGCTCTTCATATTTTTCACACCTTTTCAGGCTCTTCATGTTTTTCCACACCGCTTCAAGCTCCTCCTATTTTTCAGACCGTTTCATGCTCCTCATATTTTTGACACCTTTTGAAGCTCTTCATATTTTTCACACCTTTTCAGGCTCTTCTTGTTTTTCACACCTTTTCAGGCTCCTCATGTTTTTGAACACCATTTCATGCTTCTCCTATTTTGCAGACCGATTCATTCTCCTCATATTTTTGAGACCTTTTGAAGCTCTTCATATATTTCACACATTTTCAGGCTTTTCATTTTTTTCAACACCACTTCATGCTCCTCCTATTTTTCAGCCCGTTTCATGCTCCTCATATTTTTGACACATTTTTAAGCTCTTCATATTTTTCACACCTTTTCAGGCTCTTCATGTTTTTGAACAACGCTTCATGCTCCTCTTATTTTTCAGACCGTTTCATGCTCATCTCATATTTGACACCTTTTGAAGCTCTTCATATTTTTCACACATTTTCAGGCTCTTCATGTTTTTCAGCACCGTTTTATGATCCTCCTATTTTTAAGAACTTCTCATGCTCATCTCATTTTTGACAGCTTTTGAAGCGTTTCATATTTTTCACAAATTTTCAGGCTCCTCATGTTTTTGAACCCCGCTTCATGATCCTCTTATTTTTCAGAGAGTTTCATGCCCCTCATGTATTTCACACCTTTTGAAGCTCTTTGTATTTTTCACACCTTTTCAGGCTCTTCATGTTTTTCCACACCACTTCATGCTTCTCCTATTTTTCAGCCCGTTTCATGCTCCTCATGTATTTCACACCTTTTGAAGCTCTTCATATTTTTCACACCTTTTCAGGCTCTTCATGTTTTTGAACACCGCTTTATGCTCCTCCTATATTTCAGACCGTTTCTTGCTCCTCATATTTTTGACACTTTTTGAAACTCTTCATATTTTTCACACCTTTTCAGGTTTTCCATGTTTTTGAACCCCGCTTCATGATCCTCCTATTTTTCAGACCGTTTCATGCGCATCGCATTTTTGACACCTTTTGAATCTCTTCATTTTTTTCACACCTGTTGAAGCTCTTCATATTTTTCACACCTTTTCAGGCTCTACATGTTTTTCAACACCGCTTCATGCTCCTCCTATTATTCAGACCGTTTCATGCTCCTCATATTTTTGACACCTTTTGAAGCTCTTCATATTTTTCACACTTTTCCGGCTCTTCATGTTTTTCAACACCACTTCATGCTCTTCCTATTTTTCAGACCTTCATGCTCCTCATATTTTTGACACCTTTAGAAGCTCTTCATATTTTTCACACCTTTTCAGGCTCTTCATTTTCTTCAACACCTCTTCATGCTCCTCGTATTTTTCAGACCGTTTCTTGCTCCTCATATTTTGACACTTTTTGAAGTTCCTCATATTTTTCACACCTTTTCAGGCTCTTCATGTTTTTGAACACCGTTTCATGCTATTCCTATTTTTCAAACAGTTTCATGGTCCTCATATTTGTTACACCTTTTGAAGCTATTCATATATTTCACACCTTTTCAGGCTCTTCTTGTTTTTCAACACAGCTTCATGCTCCTCCTATTTTTCAGACCGTTTCATGCTCCTCATATTTTTGACACCTTTTGAAGCTCTTCATATTTTTCACACTTTTCAGGCTCTTCATGTATTTGAAAACCACCTCATGCTCCTCCTATTTTTCACACCGTTTCATGTCCAAATGTATTTCACACCTTTTGAAGCTCTTTATATTTTTCAAAACTTTTCTGGCCCTTCATGTGTTTGATCAGCATTTCATGCACCTCCTATTTTTCAGACCGTTTCATGCTCCTCATATTTTTGACACCTTTTGAAGCTCTTCATATTTTTCACACCTTTTCAGGCTCTTCATATTTTTGAACACCCCTTCATGCTCCACCTATTTTTCAAACCGGTTCATTCTCCTCAATTTTTTGACACGTTTTGAAGCTCTTCATATATTTCACACCTTTTCAGGCTCTTCCTTTTTTTCAACACCACTTCATGCTCGTTCTATTTGTCAGACCGTTTCATGCTCATCTCATTTTTGACACCTTTTGAAGCACTTCATATTTTTCACACCTTTTGAAGCTCTTCATATTTTCCACACGTTTTCAGGCTCTTCATGTTTTTCAACACCACTTTATGCTCCTGCTACTTTTCAGACCTCATGCTCCTCATATTTTGACACCTTTAGAAGCTCGTCATATTTTTCACACCATTTCAGGCTCTTCATTTTCTTCAACATCTCTTCATGCTCCTCGTATTTTTCAGACCGTTTCTTGCTCCTCCTATTTTTGACACTTTTTGAAGCTCCTCATATTTTTGACACGTTTTGAAGCTCTTCATATATTTCACACCTTTTCAGGCTCTTCCTTTTTTTCAACACCACTTCATGCTCGTTCTATTTGTCAGACCGTTTCATGCTCATCTCATTTTTGACACCTTTTGAAGCACTTCATATTTTTCACACCTTTTGAAGCTCTTCATATTTTCCACACGTTTTCAGGCTCTTCATGTTTTTCAACACCACTTTATGCTCCTCCTACTTTTCAGACCTCATGCTCCTCATATTTTTGACACCTTTAGAAGTTCGTCATATTTTTCACACAATTTGAAGCTCTTCATATATTTCACACCATTTCAGGCTCTTCATGTTTTTCAACACCACTTCATGCTCCTCGTATTTTTCAGACCGTTTCTTGCTCCTCCTATTTTTGACACTTTTTGAAGCTCCTCATATTTTTCACACAATTTGAAGCTCTTCATATATTTCACACCATTTCAGGCTCTTCATGGTTTTCAACACCACTTCATGCTCCTCCTATTTTTCAGACCGTTTCATTCTCCTCATATTTTTGACACCTTTTGAAGCTCTTCATATATTTCACACCTTTTCAGGCTTTTCATGTTTTTAACACCACTTCATGCTCCTCCTTTTTTTCAGACCGTTTCATGCTCATCTCATTTTTGACAACTTTTAAAGCTCTTCATAGTTCTCACATCTTTTTAGGCTCTTCATGTTTTTTACCCTGCTTCATGCTCCTCCTATTTTTCAGAGAGTTTCATGCTCCTCATGTATTTCACATCTTTTGAAGCTCTTCATATTTCTCACAAGTTTTTAGGCTCTTCATGTTTTTCCACACCACTTCATGCTTCTCCTATTTTTCAGACCGTTTCATGCTCCTCATGTATTTCACACCTTTTGAAGCTCTTCATATTTTTCACACCTTTTCAGGCTCTTCATGTTTTTCCACACCGCTTCAAGCTCCTCCTATTTTTCAGACCGTTTCATGCTCCTCATATTTTTGACACCTTTTGAAGCTCTTCATATTTTTCACACCTTTTCAGGCTCTTCTTGTTTTTCACACCTTTTCAGGCTCCTCATGTTTTTGAACACCATTTCATGCTTCTCCTATTTTGCAGACCGATTCATTCTCCTCATATTTTTGAGACCTTTTGAAGCTCTTCATATATTTCACACATTTTCAGGCTTTTCATTTTTTTCAACACCACTTCATGCTCCTCCTATTTTTCAGCCCGTTTCATGCTCCTCATATTTTTGACACATTTTTAAGCTCTTCATATTTTTCACACCTTTTCAGGCTCTTCATGTTTTTGAACAACGCTTCATGCTCCTCTTATTTTTCAGACCGTTTCATGCTCATCTCATATTTGACACCTTTTGAAGCTCTTCATATTTTTCACACATTTTCAGGCTCTTCATGTTTTTCAGCACCGTTTTATGATCCTCCTATTTTTAAGAACTTCTCATGCTCATCTCATTTTTGACAGCTTTTGAAGCGTTTCATATTTTTCACAAATTTTCAGGCTCCTCATGTTTTTGAACCCCGCTTCATGATCCTCTTATTTTTCAGAGAGTTTCATGCCCCTCATGTATTTCACACCTTTTGAAGCTCTTTGTATTTTTCACACCTTTTCAGGCTCTTCATGTTTTTCCACACCACTTCATGCTTCTCCTATTTTTCAGCCCGTTTCATGCTCCTCATGTATTTCACACCTTTTGAAGCTCTTCATATTTTTCACACCTTTTCAGGCTCTTCATGTTTTTGAACACCGCTTTATGCTCCTCCTATATTTCAGACCGTTTCTTGCTCCTCATATTTTTGACACTTTTTGAAACTCTTCATATTTTTCACACCTTTTCAGGTTTTCCATGTTTTTGAACCCCGCTTCATGATCCTCCTATTTTTCAGACCGTTTCATGCGCATCGCATTTTTGACACCTTTTGAATCTCTTCATTTTTTTCACACCTGTTGAAGCTCTTCATATTTTTCACACCTTTTCAGGCTCTACATGTTTTTCAACACCGCTTCATGCTCCTCCTATTATTCAGACCGTTTCATGCTCCTCATATTTTTGACACCTTTTGAAGCTCTTCATATTTTTCACACTTTTCCGGCTCTTCATGTTTTTCAACACCACTTCATGCTCTTCCTATTTTTCAGACCTTCATGCTCCTCATATTTTTGACACCTTTAGAAGCTCTTCATATTTTTCACACCTTTTCAGGCTCTTCATTTTCTTCAACACCTCTTCATGCTCCTCGTATTTTTCAGACCGTTTCTTGCTCCTCATATTTTGACACTTTTTGAAGTTCCTCATATTTTTCACACCTTTTCAGGCTCTTCATGTTTTTGAACACCGTTTCATGCTATTCCTATTTTTCAAACAGTTTCATGGTCCTCATATTTGTTACACCTTTTGAAGCTATTCATATATTTCACACCTTTTCAGGCTCTTCTTGTTTTTCAACACAGCTTCATGCTCCTCCTATTTTTCAGACCGTTTCATGCTCCTCATATTTTTGACACCTTTTGAAGCTCTTCATATTTTTCACACTTTTCAGGCTCTTCATGTATTTGAAAACCACCTCATGCTCCTCCTATTTTTCACACCGTTTCATGTCCAAATGTATTTCACACCTTTTGAAGCTCTTTATATTTTTCAAAACTTTTCTGGCCCTTCATGTGTTTGATCAGCATTTCATGCACCTCCTATTTTTCAGACCGTTTCATGCTCCTCATATTTTTGACACCTTTTGAAGCTCTTCATATTTTTCACACCTTTTCAGGCTCTTCATATTTTTGAACACCCCTTCATGCTCCACCTATTTTTCAAACCGTTTCATTCTCCTCAATTTTTTGACACGTTTTGAAGCTCTTCATATATTTCACACCTTTTCAGGCTCTTCCTTTTTTTCAACACCACTTCATGCTCGTTCTATTTGTCAGACCGTTTCATGCTCATCTCATTTTTGACACCTTTTGAAGCACTTCATATTTTTCACACCTTTTGAAGCTCTTCATATTTTCCACACGTTTTCAGGCTCTTCATGTTTTTCAACACCACTTTATGCTCCTGCTACTTTTCAGACCTCATGCTCCTCATATTTTGACACCTTTAGAAGCTCGTCATATTTTTCACACCATTTCAGGCTCTTCATTTTCTTCAACATCTCTTCATGCTCCTCGTATTTTTCAGACCGTTTCTTGCTCCTCCTATTTTTGACACTTTTTGAAGCTCCTCATATTTTTCACACAATTTGAAGCTCTTCATATATTTCACACCATTTCAGGCTCTTCATGTTTTTCAACACCACTTCATGCTCCTCCTATTTTTCAGACCGTTTCATTCTCCTCATATTTTGGACACCTTTTGAAGCTCTTCATATATTTCACACCTTTTCAGGCTTTTCATGTTTTTAACACCACTTCATGCTCCTCCTATTTTTCAGACCGTTTCATGCTCATCTCATTTTTGACAACTTTTAAAGCTCTTCATAGTTCTCACATCTTTTTAGGCTCTTCATGTTTTTGACACTGCTTCATGCTCCTCCTATTTTTCAGAGAGTTTCATGCTCCTCATGTATTTCACATCTTTTGAAGCTCTTCATATTTCTCACAAGTTTTTAGGCTCTTCATGTTTTTCCACACCACTTCATGCTTCTCCTATTTTTCAGACCGTTTCATGCTCCTCATGTATTTCACACCTTCTGAAGCTCTTCATATTTTTCACACCTTTTCAGGCTCTTCATGTTTTTGAACAGAGCTTCATGATCCTCCTATTTTTCAGACCGTTTCATGTTCTTCATATGTTTGACACCTTTTGAAGCTCTTCATATTTTTCACTCCTTTTCAGGCTCTTCATGTTTTTCAACACCACTTCATGCTTCTCCTATTTTTCAGACCGTTTCATGCTCCTCATGTATTTCACACCTTTTGAAGCTCTTCATAATTTTCACACCTTTTCAGGCTCTTCATGTTTTTGAATAGCATTTCATGCCGCTTCTATTTTTCAGACCGTTTCATGCTCCTCATATTTTTCACACCTTTTGAAGCTCTTCATATTTTTCCTAGCTTTTCAGGCTCTTCACGTTTTTGAACACCGCTTCATGACCCTCCTATTTTTCAGACCATTTCATGCTCTTCATATTTTTGACACCTCTTGAAGCTCTTCATATATTTCACACCTTTTCAGCCTCTTCATTTTTTTTCAAAACCGCTTCATGCTCCTCCTATTTTTTACACCGTTTCATGCTCATCTCATTTTTGACACCTTTTGAAGCTCTTCATATATTTCACACCTTTTCAAGCTCTTCATATTATTCAGACCTTTTCAGGCTCTTCATGTTTTTGAACACCGCTTCATGCTCCTCCTGTTTTTCAGACCGTTTCATGCTCCTCATATTTTTGACACCGTTTGAAGCTCTTCATATTTTTCACACCTTTTCAGGCACTTCATGTTTTTGAACACCGCTTCAGGCTCCTTCTATTTTTCAGAGAGTTTCATGCTCCTCATGTATTTCACACCTTTTGAAGCTCTTCATATTTTCCACACCTTTTCAGGCTCTTCATATTTTTCAACACCACTTCGTGGTTCTCCTATTTTTCAGCCCGTTTCAAACTCCTCATGTATTTCACACCTTTTGAAGCTCTTCATATTTTTCACACCTTTTCCGGCTCTTCATGTTTTTGATCACCGTTTCATGCTCCTCCTATTTTTCAGACCGTTTCATGCTACTCATATTTTTGACACCTTTTGAAGCTCTCCATATTTTTCACACCTTTTCAGGCTCTTCATATTTTTGAACACCGCTTCATGCTCCTCCAATTTTTCAGGCCGTTTAATGCTCCTCAAAGTTTTGACACCTTTTGAAGCTCTTCATATGTTTCACACATTTTCAGGCTCTTCATTTTTTTCAACACCACTTCATGCTCCTCCTATTTTTCAGACCGTTTATTGCTCATCTCATTTTTTACACCTTTTGAAGCTCTTCATATTTTTCACACCTTTTGATGCTCTTCATATTTTTCACACGTTTTCAGGCTCTTCAAGTTTTTCAACACCGCTTCATGCTCCTCCTATTTTTCAGACCGTTTCATGCTCCTCATATTTTTGACACGTTTTGAAGCTCTTCATATTTTTCACACCTTTTCAGGCTCTTCTTGTTTTTCACACCTTTTCAGGCTTCTCATGTTTTTGAACACCATTTCATGCTTCTCCTATTTTGCAGACCGTTTCATTCTCCTCATATTTTTGACACCTTTTGAAGCTCTTCATATATTTCACACCTTTTCAGGCTTTTCATTTTTTTCAACACCACTTCATGCTCCTCCTATTTTTCAGACCGTTTCATTCTCCTCATATTTTTGACACCTTTTGAAGCTCTTCATATATTTCACACCTTTTCAGGCTCTTCATGTTTTTGAACACCGCTTCATGCTCCTCTTATTTTTCAGACCGTTTCATGCTCATCTCTTATTTGACACCTTTTGAAGCTCTTCATATTTTTCACACATTTTCAGGCTCTTCATGTTTTTCAGCACCGTTTTATGATCCTCCTATTTTTAAGAACTTCTCATGCTCATCTCATTTTTGACAGCTTTTGAAGCGTTTCATATTTTTCACAAATTTTCAGGCTCCTCATGTTTTTGAACCCCGCTTCATGATCCTCTTATTTTTCAGAGAGTTTCATGCTCCTCATGTATTTCACACCTTTTGAAGCTCTTCGTATTTTTCACACCTTTTCAGGCTCTTCATGTTTTTCCACACCACTTCATGCTTCTCCTATTTTTCAGCCCGTTTCATGCTCCTCATGTATTACACACCTTTTGAAGCTCTTCATATTTTTCACACCTTTTCAGGCTCTTCATGTTTTTGAACACCGCTTCATGCTCCTCCTATATTTCAGACCGTTTCTTGCTCCTCATATTTTTGACACTTTTTGAAATTCTTCATATTTTTCACACCTTTTCAGGTTTTCCATGTTTTTGAACCCCGCTTCATGATCCTCCTATTTTTTAGACCGTTTCATGCTCCTCGTATTTTTGACACCTTTTGAAGCTCTTCATATTTTTCACACCTTCAGGGTCTTCATGTTTTTCAACACCACTTCATGCTCCTCCCATTTTTCAGACCGTTTCATGCTCCTTATATTTTTCATACCTTTAGAAGCTCATCATATTTTTCAAACCTTTTCAGGCTCTTCATGTTTTTCAACACAGCTTCATGCTCCTCCTATTTTTGAGACGCTTTCATTCTCCTCATATTTTTGACACCTTTTGAAGCTGTGATATTTTTCACAAATTTTCAGGTTCTTCCTCTTTTTGAACACCGTTTCATGCTCCTCCTATTTTTCAGACCGTTTCATGATCCTCATGTATTTCACACCTTTTGAAGCTCTTCATATTTTTTACACCTTTTCAGGCTCTTCATGTTTTTCCACACCACTTCATGCTTCTCCTATTATTCAGACCGTTTCATGCTCCCCATGTATTTCACACCTTTTGAAGGTCTTCATATTTTTCACACATTTTCAGGCTCCTCATATTTTTGATCATCGCTTCATACTCCTCCAATTTTTCAGACCGTTTCCTGCTCCTCATATTTTTGACACCTTTTGAAGCTCTTCATATTTTTCACACCTTTTCAGGCTCTTCATGTTTTTGAACACCGCTTCATGCTCCTCCTATTTTTTCAGACCGTTTCATGATCCTCATATTTTGACTCCTTTTGAAGCTCTTCATATTTTTCACACTTTTTCAGACTCTTCATGTTTCTCAACACCACTTCATGCTCCTCCTATTTTTCAGACCGTTTCATTCTCCTCATATTTTTGACACCTTTTGAAGCTCTTCATATATTTCACTCCTTTTCAGGCTCTTCATGTTTTTAACACCACTTCATGCTCCTCCTGTTTTTCAGACCATTTCCTACTCTTCGATTTTTGACACCTTTTGAAGTTCTTCATATATTTCACACCTTTTGAAGCTCTTAATATTTTTCACACCTTTTCAGGCTCTTCATGTTTTTCAACACCGCTTCATGCTCCTCCTATTTTTCAGACCGTTTCATGCTCGTTTCATTTTTAACACCTTTTGAAGCTTTTCATATTTTTCACAACTTTTCAGGCTCTTCATATTTTTGAACATCGCTTCATGATGCTCCTATTTCTCAGACCGTTTCATGCTCATCTCATTTTTGACACCTTTGAAGCTCTTCATATTTTTCACACCTTATGAAAGTCTTCATATATTTCACACCTTTTCAGGCTCTTCATGTTTTTCAACACCGCTTCATGCTCCGCCTATTTTTCAGACCGTTCATTCTCCTCATAATTTTGAAACATTTTGAAGCTCTTCTTATTTTTCACACCTTTTCAGGCTCTTTATGGTTTTCAAGACCGCTTCATGCTCCTGCTATTTTCCAGACTGTTCATGCTCCTCATATTTTTGACACCTTTTGAAGCTCTTCATATTTTTCACACCTTTTCAGGCTCTTCATGTTTTTCAACACCGCTTCATGCTCCTCCTAATTTTCAGACCGTTTCATGCTCCTCATATTTTTGACACCTTTTGAAGCTCTTCATATATTTCAAACTTTTTCAGGCTCATCATGTTTTTCAACACCACTTCATGCTCCTCCTATTTTTCGGGCCGTTTCATGCTCATCTCATTTTTGACACCTTTTGAAGCTCTTCATATTTTTCACACCTTTAGAAGCTCTTCATATCTTTCACACATTTTTAGGCTCTTCACGTTTTTCAACACCACTTCATGCTTCTCATATTATTGAGACAGTTTCATGCTCCTAATATATTTGACACCTTATGAAGCTCTTCATATTTTTCACACCTTTTCAGACTCTTCATGCTTTTCAAAACCTCTTCATGCTCCTCCTATTTTTCAGACCGGTTCATGCTCCTCATATTTTTCACATCTTTTGATGATCTTTTTATTTTTCACACCTTTTCAGGCTCTTCATATTTTTAAACATCACTTCTTGCTCCTCCTATTTTTCAGACCGTTTCATGCTACTCATATTTTTGACACATTTTGAAGATCTTCATATTTCTCACACCTTTTCAGGGTCTTCATGTTTTTCAACACCGCTTCATGCCCCTCGTATCTTTCAGAACATTTCATGCTCATCTCATTTTTGACACATTTTGAAGCTCTTCATATATTTCACACCTTTTGAAGCTCTTCATAATTTTCACACGTTTTCAGGCTCTTCATGTTTTTCAACACGGCTTCATGATCCTCCTATTTTCATACCGTTCATGCTCCTCATATTTTTGACACCTTTTGAAGTTCTTCCTATTTTTCACAACTCTTCATGCTCTTCATGTTTTTCGACACCGCTTCATGCTCCTCCTATTTTTCAGCCTGTTTCATGCTCCTCATATTTTTGACACCTTTTGAAGCTCTTCATATTTTTCACACCTTTTCATGCTCTTCATGATTATCAACAACGTCTCATGCTCCTCCTATTTTTTTGACCGTTTCATGCTCCTCATATTTTTGACACCTTTTTAAGCTCTTCATGTTTTTCACACCCTTTCATGGTCTTCATATTTTTCAACACCGTTTCATGCTTCTTCTAATTTTCAGACCGTTTCATGCTCCCAATAATTTTGACGCCTTTTGCAGCTCTTCTTATACTTCACAACTTTTCAGGCTCTTCATGATTTTCAACACCTTTTCAGGCTCCTTCTATTTTTCAGACCGTTTCGTGCTCCTCATATTTTTTACACCTTTTGACGCTCTTTATATTATTCAGACCTTTCCATGCTCTTCATGTTTTAGAACACCGCTTCATGCTCCTCCTATTTTTCAGACCGTTTCATGCTCCTCATATTTTTGATATCTTTTGAAGCTCTTCATATTTTTCACACCTTTTCAGGCTCTTCATGTTTTTCAACAACACTTCATGCTTCTCCTACTTTTTAAGACCGTCTCATGCTCCTCATATATTTGACACCTTTTGAAGCTCTTCATATTTTTCACACCTTTTCAGGCTCTTCATTTTTTTCAACACCGCTTAATGCTCCTCCTGTTTTTCAGACCGTTTCATGCTCCTCATTTTTTGACACCTTTTGAAGCTCTTCATATATTTGACACCTTCAGGCTCTTCATGTTTTTCAACACCGCTTCATGAGCCTCCTATTTTTCAAACCTTTTCATGCTCCTCATATGTTTCACACCTTTTCAAGTTCTTCATGTTTTTTAACACATTTTCTTGCTCCTGCTATATATCAGACCGTTTCATGTTCCTCATATTTTGACACCTTTTGAAGCTCTTCAAATTTTTCACACCTTTCCATGCTCTTAATGTTTTTCAACACCGTTTCATGCTCCTCCTATTTTTCAGACCGTTTCAGGCTCCTCATATTTTGACACCTTTTGAAGCTCTTCATATTTTCCACACCTTTCCATGCTCTTCATGTTTTTCAAATCCGTTTCATGCTCCTCCTATTTTTCAGACCGTTTCAGGCTCCTCATATTTTTCAGATCGTTTTATGGTCCTCATATTTTGACACATTTTGAAGCTCTTCAAATATTTTACACATTTTCAGGCTCTTCATGTTTTTCAACACCACTTCATGCTCCTCCTATATTTCAGACCGTTTCATGCTCATCTCATTTTTGACACCTTTTGAAGCTCTTCATATTTTTCACAACTTTTGAAGCTTTTCATATTTTTCACACATTTTCAGGCTCTTCATGTTTTTCCACACCTCTTCATGCTCCTCCTATTTTTCAGACCATTTCATGCTCCTCATATGTTTGACACGTTTTGAAGCTCTTCATATTTTTCACACTTTTTCAGGCTCTTCATGTTTTTCAACACCGTTTCATGCTCCTCCTAATTTTCAGACTTTTTCATGCACCTCATATTATTGACACCTTTTGAAGCTCTTCATATTTTTCACACTTTTTCAGGCTTTTCATATTTTTCAACACCGTTTAATGAGCCTCCTATTTTTCAGACCGTTTCATGCTCCTCAAATTTTTGAGACCTTTTGAAGCTGTTCATAATTTTGACACCTTTTCAGGCTCTTAATTTTTTTCAACACCGCTTCATGCTCCTCCTATATTTCAGACCGTTTCATGCTCCTCATATTTTTAACACTTTTTAAGCTCTTCATATATTTCAAACCTTTTCAGGCTCTTCATGTTTTTCAACACCGCTTCATGCTCCTCCTATTTTTCAGTCGTTTCATGCTTCTCATATTTTTGACACCTTTTAAGCTCTTCATATTTTTCACACATTTTCATGCTCTTCATCTTTTTCAAAACCGTTTCATGCTCATCCTATTTTTCAGGCTGTTTCATGCTCCTAATATTTTGACACCTTTTGAAGCTCTTCATATTTTTGACACCTTTTCAGGCTCTTCATGTTTTTGTAAACCGCTTCATGCTTCTCCTATTTTTCAGACCGCTTCCTGATCCTCATAATTTTCACACCTTTTGAAGCTCTTCATATTTTTCACACCTTTTCAGGCTCTTCATGTTTTTGAACACCGCTTCATGCTCCTCCTATTTTTCAAACAGTTTCATGCTCCTCATATTTTTGACACCTTTTGATGCTCTTCATATTTTTCACACCTTTTCAGGCTCTTCATGTTTTTCAACACCGCTTCATGCTCCTCGTATTTTTCAGATCGTTTCATGCTTCTCATAATTTTGACACCTTTTCTAGCTCTTCATATATTTCACAGCTTTTCATGCTCTTCATGTTTTTCAACACCGTTTCATGCTTCTGCTATTTTTCATACGGTTTTATCCTACTCATATTTTTGACTCGTTTTGAAGCTCTTCATATTTTTCACACCTTTTCAGGCTCTTCATGTTTTTAAACACCGCTTCATTCTCCTCCTATTTTTCAGACCTTTTCATCCTCCTCATATTTTTGACACATTTTGAAGCTCTTCATATTTTTCACAGTGTTTCAGGCTCTTCATGTTTTGGACCACCGCTTCATGCTCCTCCTTTTTTTCAGACCGTTTCATGCTCCTCATAATTTTGACACCTTTTGAAGCTCTTCATATTTTTCACACCTTTTCAGGCTCTTCATGTTTTTCAAACCTCTTCATGCTCCTCCAATTTTCGATCGTTTCATGCTTCTCATATTTTTGACACCTTTTGAAGCTCTTCATGTTTTTCAACACCACTTCATGTTCCTCGTATTATTCAGACCATTTCATTCTCATCGCATTTTTGACACCTTTTGAAGCTCTTCATATTTTTCACACCTTTTGAAGCTCTTCATATTTTTCACACGTTTTCAGGCTCTTCATGTTTTTCAACACTGCTTCATGCTCCTCTTGTTTTTCAGACCGTTTCAAGCTCCTCATGCATTTCACACCTTTTGAAGCTCTTCATATTTTTCACACCTTTTCAGGCTCTTCATGTTTTTCCACACCGCTTCATGATCCTCCTATTTTTCAGACCGTTTCCTGCTCCTCATAATTTTCACACCTTTTGAAGCTCTTCATATTTTTCACACCTTTTCAGGCTCTTCATGTTTTTCAACACTGCTTCATGCTCCTCCTATTTTTCAGTCCGTTTCATCATCCTCATGTATTTCACACCTTTTGAAGCTCTTCATATTTTTCACACCTTTTCATGCTCTTCATGTTTTTCAACACCGCTTCATGCTCCTACTATTTTTCACACTGTTTCATGCTCCTCATATTTTTGACACCTTTTAAAGCTCGTCGTATATTTCACACCATTTCAGGCTCTTCATGTTTTTCAACACCACTACATGCTTCTCGTATATTTCAGACTGTTTCATACTCATCTCTTTTTTTACACCTTTTGAAGCTCTGCATATGTTTCACACCTTTTGAAGCTCTTCATGTTTTTCAACACCGCTTCATGCTCCTCCTATTTTTCAGGCCGATTCATGCTCCTCATATATTTCACACCTTTTGAAGCTCTTCATATTTTTCACACCTTTTCAGGCTCTTCTTGTTTTTCACACCTTTTCAGGCTCCTCATGTTTTTGAACACCATTTCATGCTTCTCCTATTTTGCAGACCGTTTCATTCTCCTCATATTTTTGACACCTTTTGAAGCTCTTCATATATTTCACACCTTTTCAGGCTTTTCATTTTTTTCAACACCACTTCATGCTCCTCCTATTTTTCAGACCTTTTCATCCTCCTCATATTTTTGACACATTTTGAAGCTCTTCATATTTTTCACAACTTTTCAGGCTCTTCATGGTTTTGAACACCGCTTCATGCTCCTCCTATTTTTCAGACCGTTTCATGCTCCTCATATTTTTGACACGATTTGAAGCTCTTCATATTTTTCACACCTTTTCAGGCTCTTCATGTTTTTCAACACCGCTTCATGCTCCTCCTATTTATCAGACCGTTTCATGCCCCTCATTTATTTCACACCTTTGGAAGCTCTTCATAATTTTCACACCTTTTCAGGCTCTTCATGTTTTTCAACACCGTTTCATGCTTCCCTTTTTTTCAGACCGTTTCATGCTCCTCATATTTTTGACACCTTTTGAAGCTCTTCATATTTTTCACACCTTTTGAAGCTCTTCATATTTTTCACAACATTTCAGGCTCTTCATGTCTTTGAACACCGTTTCATGCTCCTCCTATATTTCAGACCATTTCATGCTCCTCATATTTTTGACACATTTTGAAGCTCTTCATATTTTTCACATCTTTTCAGGCTCTTCATGTTTTATAACACCGATTCATGCTCCTCCTATTTTTCAGACCGTTTCATGCTCCTCTCATTTCTGACACATTTTGAAGCTCTTCAAATATTTCACACATTTTCAGGCTCTTCATGTTTTTCAACACCACTTCATGCTCCTCCTATATTTCAGACCATTTCATGCTCCTCTCATTTCTGACACATTTTGAAGCTCTTCAAATATTTCACACATTTTCAGGCTCTTCATGTTTTTCAACACCACTATATGCTTCTCCTATTTTTCAGACCATTTCATGCTCCTCATATTTTTCACACCTTTTGAAGCTCTTCATATTTTTGAACACCGCTTCATGCTCCTCTTCTTTTTCAGACCGTTTCACGCTCCTCATATTTTTCACACCTTTTGAAGCTCTTCATATTTTTCACTCCTTTTCAGGCTCTTCATGTTTTTCAACACCGCTTCTTGCTCCTCCTGTTTTTCAGACCGTTTCATGCTCATCTCTTTTTTGACAGCCTTTGAAGCTCATGATACTTATCACACCTTTTGAAGCTCTTCATATATTTCACACCTTTTCATGCTCTTAATGTTTTCATCACCGACTCATGCTCCTCCTATTTTTCAGACCGTTTCATGCTCCTCCTATTTTTCAGGCCGTTTCATGCTCCTCATATTTTGACAACTTTTGAAGCTCTTCATATTTTTCACACCTTTTCAGGCTCTTCATGTTTTTCAACAACGCTTCTTGCTCCTCCTCTTTTTCTGACCGTTTCATGCTCCTCATATTTTTGACACCTGTTGAAGCTCTTCATATTTCTCACAACTTTTCAGGTTCTTCATGTTTTTCAACACCGCTTCATGCTCCTCCTATTTTTCAGAGCGTTTCATGCTCATCTCATTTTTGACACCTTTTGAAGCTCTTCATATTTTTCACATCTTTTGAAGCTCTTTATATTTGTCACAATTTTCAGGCTCTTCATGTTTTTCAACACCCTTTCTTGCCCCTCCTATTTTTCACACCTTTTCATGCTCCTCATATTTTTGACACGTTTTGAAGCTGTTCATATATTTCACACCTTTTCAGGCTCTTCATGTTTTTGAACACCACCTCTTGCTCCTCCTATTTTTCAGACCGTTTTATGCTCCTCACATTTTTCACACCTTTTGAAGCTCTTCATATTTTTCACACCTCTTCTGGCTCTTCATGTTTTTGAACACCGCTTCATGCTCCTCCTATTTTTCAGACCATTTAATCCTCCTCATGTAATTCACAACTTTTGAAGCTCTCCATATTGTTCACACCTTTTCATGCTCTTCATGTTTTTGAACACCATTTCATGTTCCTCCTATTTTGCAGACCGATTCATTCTCATCTCATTTTACACCTTTTGAAGCTCTTCATATTTTTCACGCTTTTTCACGCTCTTCATGATTTTCAACACTGCTTCATGCTCCTCGTATTTTTCAGACCGTTTCATGCTCCTCATATTTTTGACACCTTTAGAACCTCTTAATATTTTACACACCTTTTCAGGCTCTTCATGTTTTTCAACACCGCTTCATACTCCTCCTCTTTTTCAGACCGTTTCATGCTCCTCATATTTTTGACAGGATTTGAGGCTTTTCATATATTTCACACATTTTCACGCTCTTCATGTTTTTCAACTCCACTTCATTCTCCTCGTATTTTTAAGACCGTTTCATGCTCCTCATATTTTTTACACCTTTAGAACCTCTTAATATTTTACACACCTTTTCAGATTCTTCATGTTTTTCAACACCGCTTCATACTCCTCCTCTTTTTCACACCGTTTCATGCTCCTCATATATTTGACACCTTTTGAAGCTCTTCATATTTCTCACACCTTTTCAGGTTCTTCATGTTTTTCAACACCGCTTCATTCTCCTACTATTTTTCAGACCGTTTCATGCTCATCTCATTTTTGACACCTTTTAAAGCTCTTCATATTTTTCACATCTTTTGAAGCTCTTCGTATTTTTCACACGTTTTCAGGCTCTACATGTTTTTCAACCCTGCTTCTTGCTTCTCCTATTTTTCAGACCGTTTCATGCTCCTCATATTTTTGACAACTTTTGAGGCTCTTCATATTTTTCACACCTTATCAGGCTCTTCATGTTTTTGAACACCGTTTCATTCTCCTCCTATTTTTCAGACCGTTTCGTGCTCCTCATATTTTTGACACGTTTTGAAGCTCTTCATATTTTTCACACCTTTTCAGGCTCTTCATGTTTTTCAACACCGCTTCATGCCCTCCTATATTTCAGACCGTTTCATGCTCATCTAATTTTTGACACCTTTTGAAGCTCTTCATATTTTTCACACTTTTTCAGGCTCTTCATGTTTTTCAACACCGTTTCATGCTGCTTCTATTTTTCAGACCGTTTCATGCTCCTCATATTTTTGACACCTTTTGAAGCTCTCAATATTTTTCACACCTTTTCAGGCTCTTCATGTTTTTGAACAACGCTTCATGCTCCTCCTATTTTTCAGACCGTTTCATGCTCCTCAAATTTTTTACACATTTTGAAGCTTTTCATATTTTTCACCCCTTTTCATGCTCTTCGTGTTTTTGACCACCGCTTCATGCTCCTCCTATTTTTGAGACCGTTTCATGCTCCTCATATTTTTGACACCTTTTGAAGCTCTTCATATTTTTCACACCTGTTCAGGCTCTTCATGTTTTTGACCACCGGTTCATGCTCCTCGTATTTTTCAGACAGTTTTATGCTCCTCATAATTTTGTCTCCTTTTTAAGCTCTTCATATTTTTCACACCTTTTCAGTCTCTTCATGTTTTTCAACACCGTTTCATGCTCCTCCTATTTTTCAGACCATTTCGTGCTCCTCATATTTTTGACACGTTTTGAAGCTCTTCATATTTTTCACACCTTTTCAGGCTCTTCATGTTTTTCAACACCGCTTCATGCCCTACTATATTTCAGACCGTTTCATGCTCATCTAATTTTTGACACCTTTTGAAGCTCTTCATATTTTTCACACCTTTTGAAGCTCTTCATATTTTTCACACTTTTTCAGGCTCTTCATGTTTTTCAACACCGTTTCATGCTGCTTCTATTTTTCAGACCGTTTCATGCTCCTCAAATTTTTTACACATTTTGAAGCTTTTCATATTTTTCACACCTTTTCATGCTCTTCGTGTTTTTGACCACCGCTTCATGCTCCTCCTATTTTTGAGACCGTTTCATGCTCCTCATATTTTTGACACCTTTTGAAGCTCTTCATATTTTTCACAACTTTTGAAGCTCTTCATATTTTTCACACCTGTTCAGGCTCTTCATGTTTTTCACCACCGGTTCATGCTCCTCGTATTTTTCAGACAGTTTTATGCTCGTCATAATTTTCTCTCCTTTTTAAGCTCTGCATATTTTTCACACCTTTTCAGTCTCTTCATGTATTTGAGGACCGCTTCATGCTCTTCCTGTTTTTCAGACCGTTTCATGCTCCTCATATTTTTGACACCTTTTTAAGCTCTTCATATTTTTCACACTTTTTCAGGCTCTTCATGTGTTTCAACACCGCTTAATTCTCATCGTATTTTTCAGAATCTTTCTTGCTCCTCATATTTTTGACCCCTTTTGAAGCTCTTCATATTTTTCAAACCTTTTCAGGCTCTTCATATTTTTGACCACCGCTTCATGCTGCTCCTATTTTTATGACCGTTTCATGCTCCTCATATTTTTGAGACCTTTTGAAGCTCTTCATATATTTCAAAACTTTTCAGGATCTTCATGTTTTTTTACACGGCTTCATGCTCCTCCTATTTTTCAGACCGTTTCATTCCCCTCATATTTTTGACACCTTTGAGGCTCTTCACATATTTCACAACTTTTAAGGCTCCTCATGTTTTTCAACACCGCTTCATGCTCCTCCTATTTTTCAGTCGTTTCATGCTTCTCATATTTTTGACACCTTTTGAAGCTCTTCATATTTTTCACACCTTTTCAGGATCTTCATATTTTTGACGTCTGCTTCATGCCCCTGCTATTTTTCAGAATGTTTCATGCACCTCATATTTTTGAAACCTTTTGAAGCTCTTCATATTTTTCACACCTTTTCAGGCTCTTCATGTTTTTCAACACCGCTTCATGCTCCTCCTATTTTTCAGACCGTTTAATGCTCCTCCTAATTTTAACACCCTTGAAGCTCTTCATATTTTTCACACCTTTTCAGGCTCTTCATGTTTTTGAACACCGCTTCATGCTCCTCCTATTTTTCAGACCGTTTTATGCTCCTCCTAATTTTAACACCCTTGAAGCTCTTCATATTTTTCACACCTTTTCAGGCTCTCCATGTTTTTGAACACCGTTTCATGCTCTTCCTATTTTTCAGACTGTTTTATGCTCCTCATATATTTGACACCTTTTGAAGCTCTTCAGATATTTCACACCTTTTCAGGCTCTTCATGTTGTTTAACACCGCTTTTTGCTCCTCTATTTTTCAGATAGTTTCATGTTCCTCCTATTGTTCAGACCGTTTCATCCACCTCACATTTTTCACAACTTTTGAAGCTCTTCATATTTTTCACACCTTTTCAGGCTCTTCATGTTATTCAACACAGCTTCATGCTCCTCCTATTTTTCAGACCGTTTCATGCACCTCATATTTTTCACACCTTTTGTAGCTCTTCATATTTTTCACACCTTTTCAGGCTCTTCATGTTTTTGAACACCGCTTCATGCTCCTCCTATTTTTTAGACCGTTTCATGCTCCACATATTTTTGACACCTTTTGAAGCTCTTTATATTTTTCACATCTTTTCAGGCTCTTCATGTTTTTCAACACCGCTTCATGCTCCTACTATTTTTCAGACCGTTTCATGCTCCGCATATTTTTGACACCTTTTGAAGCTCTTCATATTTCTCACACCTTTTCAGGCTCTTCATGTTTTTCAACACTGCTTCATGGTGCTCCTATTTTTCAGACCATTTCATGCTCCTCATATGTTTGACACGTTTTGAAGCTCTTCATATTTTTCACACTTTTTCAGGCTCTTCATGTTTTTCAACACCGTTTCATGCTCCTCCTAATTTTCAGACTGTTTCATGCACCTCATATTATTGACACCTTTTGAAGCTCTTCATATTTTTCACACTTTTTCAGCCTTTTCATATTTTTCAACACCGTTTAATGAGCCTCCTATTTTTCAGACCGTTTCATGCTCCTCAAATTTTTGAGACCTTTTGAAGCTGTTCATAATTTTGACACCTTTTCAGGCTCTTAATTTTTTTCAACACCGCTTCATGCTCCTCCTATATTTCAGACCGTTTCATGCTCCTCATATTTTTAACACTTTTTAAGCTCTTCATATATTTCAAACCTTTTCAGGCTCTTCATGTTTTTCAACACCGCTTCATGCTCCTCCTATTTTTCAGTCGTTTCATGCTTCTCATATTTTTGACACCTTTTAAGCTCTTCATATTTTTCACACATTTTCATGCTCTTCATCTTTTTCAAAACCGTTTCATGCTCATCCTATTTTTCAGGCTGTTTCATGCTCCTAATATTTTGACACCTTTTGAAGTTCTTCATATTTTTGACACCTTTTCAGGCTCTTCATGTTTTTGTAAACCGCTTCATGCTCCTCCTATTTTTCAGACCGCTTCCTGATCCTCATAATTTTCACACCTTTTGAAGCTCTTCATATTTTTCACACCTTTTCAGGCTCTTCATGTTTTTGAACACCGCTTCATGCTCCTCCTATTTTTCAAACAGTTTCATGCTCCTCATATTTTTGACACCTTTTGATGCTCTTCATATTTTTCACACCTTTTCAGGCTCTTCATGTTTTTCAACACCGCTTCATGCTCCTCGTATTTTTCAGACCGTTTCATGCTTCTCATAATTTTGACTCCTTTTCTAGCTCTTCATATATTTCACATCTTTTCATGCTCTTCATGTTTTTCAACACCGTTTCATGATCCTCCTATTTTTCAGACTTTTTCCTGCTCCTCATATTTTTCACACATTTTGAATCTCTTCACATTTTTCACACCTTTTCAGGCTCTTCATGTTTTACAACAATGCATCATGCTCCTCCTATTTTTCTGACTGTTTCATGCTCCTCATATTTTTGACACCTTTTGATGCTCTTCATATTTTTAACACCTTTTCAAGCTCTTCATGTTTTTCAACAACGCTTCATGCTCCTCCTATTTTTCAGACCATTTAATGCACCTCATGTATTTCACGTCTTTTGAAGCTCTTCATATTTTTCACACCTTTTCAGGCTCTTTATGTTTTTGAACAACGTTTCATGCTCCTCCTATTTTTCAGACTGTTTTATGCTCCTCATATTTAACACGTTTTGAAGCTCTTCAGTTATTCCACACCTTTTCAGGCTCTTCATGATTTTAAACAGCGTTTCATGTTCCTCCTATTTTTCAGTCGTTTCATGCTTCTCATATTTTTGACACCTTTTGAAGCGCTTCATATGTTTCACACCTTTTCATGCGCTTCATCTTTTCAAAACCGTTTCATGCTCATCCTATTTTTCAAGCTGTTTCATGCACCTCATATATTTGACACCTTTTGAAGCTCTTCATATTTTTCACACCTTTTCACGCTCCTAATGTTTTTCAACACCGCTTCATGATCCTCCTATTTTTCAGACAGTTTCATGCTCCTCATGTATTTCACACCTTTTGAAGCTCTTCATATTTTTGAACACCGCTTCATGCTCCTCTTCTTTTTCAGACCGTTTCATGCTCATCTGATTTTGACACCTTTTGAAGCTCTTCATATTTTTCACATCTTTTGAAGCTCTTCATATTTTTCACGCCTTTTCAGGCTCTTCATGATTTTCAACACCGCTTCATGCTCCTCGTATTTTTCAGACCGTTTCATGCTCATCTCATTTTTGACACCTTTTGAAGCTCTTCATATTTTTCACACCTTTTGAAGCTCTTCATATTTTTCATATTTTTGAAGCTCTTCATACTTTCACACGTTTTCAGACTCTTCATGTTTTTCAACACCGCTTCATGCTCCTCCTATTTTTCAGACCGTTTCATGCTCCTCATATTTTTGACAACTTTTGGAACTCTTCATATTTTTCACACCTTTTCAGGCTCTTCATGTTTTTCAACACCGTTTCATGCTCCCCCTATTTTTCAGACCTTTGCATGCTCCTCATATTTTTGAAAATTTTGAAGTTCTTCATATTTTTCACACGTTTTCAGGCTCTTCATATTATTGAACACCGCTTCATGCTCCTCCTATTTTTCAGACGGTTTCATGCTCCTCATATTTTTCACACCTTTTGAAGTTCTTCATATTTTTCACGCCTTCTGAGGCTCTTCATGTTTTTGAGCACAGCTTCATGCTCCTCCTATATTTCAGACCGTTTCATCCTCCTCATGTATTTCAAACCTTTTGAAGCTCTTCATATATTTCACACCTTTTCAGGCTCTTCATGATTTTCAACACCACTTCATGCTCCTTGTATTTATAAGACCGTTTCATGCTCCTCATATTTTTGACTCCTTTAGAAGCTCTTCATATTTTTCACACGTTTTCAGGCTCTTCATGTTTTTCAACACCGCTTCATGCTCCTACTATTTTTCAGACCGTTTCATGCTCATCTCATTTTTGACACCTTTTGAAGCTCTTCATATTTTTCACATCTTTTGAAGCTCTTCATATATTTCACACGTTTTCAGTCTCTTCATGTTTTTCAACACCCTTTCTTGCTCCTCCTTTTTTTAAGACCCTGTCATGCTTCTCATAATTTTGACACCTTTTGAAGCTCTTCATATTTCTCACACCTTTCAGGCTGTTCATGTTTTTCAACACCACTTCATGCACCTCCTATTTTTCAGACGGTTTCATGCTCATCTCATTTTTGACACCTTTTGAAGCTTTTCATATTTTTCACAACTTTTCAGGCTCTTCAGGTTTTTGAACACCGCTTCTTGCTAATCCTATTTTTCAAACCATATCATGCTCCTCATATTTCTCACACCTTTTGAAGCTTTTCATATTTTTCACACATTTTCAGGCTCTTCAGGTTTTTCCACACCACTTCATGCTTCTCATATTTTTCAGCCCATTTCATGCTCCCCATGTATTTCACACCTTTTGAAGCTCTTCATATTTTTCACACCTTTTCTGGCTCTTCATGTTTTTGGTCACCGTTACATGCTCCTCCTATTTTTCAGACCGTTTCATGCTCCTCATATTTTTGACACCTATTGAAGCTCTTCATATTTTTCACACCTTTTCAGGCTCTTCATGTTTTTGAACACCGCTTTATCTTCCTCCTATTTTTCAGACCGTTTCATGCTCCTCATATTTTTGACACCTTTTGAAGCTCTTCATATTTTTCGCACCTTTTCATGCTCTTCATGTTTTTCAACACCACTTCATGCTCCTCCTATTTTTCAGACCGTTTAATGCTCCTCATATTTTTGACACCTTTAGAAACTCCTCATAATTTTCACACCTTTTCAGGCTCTTCATGTTTTTAAACACCGATTCATGCTCCTCCTATTTTTCAGACCATTTCATTCTCCTCATATTTTTGCCACCTTTTGAAGCTCTTCATATATTTCACACCTTTTCAGGCTCTTCATTTTTTTCAACACCACTTCATGCTCCTCCTATTATTCAGACCGTTTCATGCTCATCTCATTTTTGACACCTTTTAAAGCTCTTCGTATTTTTCACACCTTTTGAAGCTCTTCATATTTTTCACACCTTTTCAGACTCTTCATGTTTTTCAACACCGCTTCATACTCCTGCTATTTTTCAGACCGTTTCATGCTCCTCATATTTTTGACACGTTTTGAAGCTCTTCATATTTTTCACACCTTTTCAGGCTCTTCATGTTTTTGAACACCGTTTCATGCTCCTCCTGTTTTTCAGACCGTTTCACGCTCCTCATATTTTTCACACCTTTTGAAGCTCTTCATATTTTTCACTCCTTTTCAGGCTCTTCATGTTTTTCAACACCGCTTCTTGCTCCTCCTATTTTTCAGACCATTTCATGCTCATCTCTTTTCTGACAGCTTTTGAAGCTCATGATATTTATTACACCTTTTGAATCTCTTCATATATTTCACACCTTTTCATGCTCTTAATGTTTTCATCACCGACTCATGCTCCTCCTATTTTTCAGACCGTTTCATGCTCCTCCTATTTTTCAGCCCCTTTCATGCTCCTCATATTTTTGACACCTGTTGAAGCTCTTCATATTTCTCACAACTTTTCAGGTTCTTCATGGTTTCAACACCGCTTCATGCTCCTCCTATTTTTCAGAGCGTTTCATGCTCATCTCATTTTTGACACCTTTTGAAGCTCTTCATATTTTTCACATCTTTTGAATCTCTTTATATTTTTCACACATTTTCAGGCTCTTCATGTTTTTCAACACCCTTTCCTGTTCCTCCTATTTTTTACACCGTTTCATGCTCCTCATATTTTTGACACCTTTTGAAGCTCTTCATATTTTTCACACCTTTTCAGGCTTTTCATTTTTTTCAACACCATTTCATGCTCCTTCTATTTTTTAGACCGTTTCATGCTTATCTCATTTTGACACCTTTTGAAGCTCTTCATATTTTTCACGCGTTTTCAGGCTCTTCATGATTTTCAACATCGCTTCATGCTGCTCGTATTTTTCAGACCGTTTCATGCTCTTCATATTTTTGACACCTTTAGAACCTCTTAATATTTTACACACCTTTTCAGGCTCTTCATGTTTTTCAACACCGCTTCATACTCCTCCTCTTTTTCAGACCGTTTCATGCTCCTCATATTTTTGACAACTTTTGAAGCTCTTCATATTTTTCACACCTTTTGAAGCTCTTCATATTTTTCACACCTTTTGAAGCTCTTCATATTTTTCACACTTTTTCAGGCTCTTCATGTTTTTCCACACCGTTTCATGCTGGTTCTATTTTTCAGAACGTTTCATGCTCATCTCATTTTGACACCTTTGAAGCTCTTCATATTTTTCACATCTTTTGAAGCTCTTCATATTTTTCACACTTTTTCAGGCTCTTCATGTTTTTCAACACCGTTTCATGCTGCTTCTATTTTTCAGACCTTTTCATGCTCATCTCATTTTGACACCTTTTGAAGCTCTTCATATTTTTCACGCCTTTTCAGGCTCTTCATGTTTTTCAACACCGCTTCATGCCCTCCTATATTTCAGACCGTTTCATGCTCATCTAAATTTTGACACCTTTTGAAGCTCTTCATATTTTTCACACCTTTTGAAGCTCTTCATATTTTTCACACTTTTTCAGGCTCTTCATGTTTTTCCACACCGTTTCATGCTGGTTCTATTTTTCAGAACGTTTCATGCTCATCTCATTTTGACACCTTTGAAGCTCTTCATATTTTTCACATCTTTTGAAGCTCTTCATATTTTTCACACTTTTTCAGGCTCTTCATGTTTTTCAACACCGTTTCATGCTGCTTCTATTTTTCAGACCTTTTCATGCTCATCTCATTTTGACACCTTTTGAAGCTCTTCATATTTTTCACGCCTTTTCAGGCTCTTCATGTTTTTCAACACCGCTTCATGCCCTCCTATATTTCAGACCGTTTCATGCTCATCTAAATTTTGACACCTTTTGAAGCTCTTCATATTTTTCACACCTTTTGAAGCTCTTCATATTTTTCACACTTTTTCAGGCTCTTCATGTTTTTCAACACCTTTTCATGCTGGTTCTATTTTTCAGACCGTTTCATGCTCATCTCATTTTGACACCTTTTGAAGCTCTTCATATTTTTCACATCTTTTGAAGCTCTTCATATTTTTCACGCCTTTTCAGGCTCTTCATGATTTTCAATACCGCTTCATGCTCCTCGTATTTTTCAGACCTTTTCATGCTCATCTCATTTTTTACACCTTTTGAAGCTCTTCATATTTTTCACACCTTTTGAAGCTCTTCATATTTTTCATATTTTTGAAGCTCTTCATACTTTCACACGTTTTCAGACTCTTCATGTTTTTCAACACCGCTTCATGCTCCTCCTATTTTTCAGACCGTTTCTTGCTCCTCTTATTTTTGACAACTTTTGGAACTCTTCATATTTTTCACACCTTTTCAAGCTCTTCATGGTTTTCAACACCGTTTCATGCCCCTCCTATTTTTCAGACCTTTTCATGCTCCTCATATTTTTGAAAATTTTGAAGTTCTTCATATTTTTCACACGTTTTCAGGCTCTTCATATTACTGAACACCGCTTCATGCTCCTATTTTTCAGACGGTTTCATGCTCCTCATATTTTTCACACTTTTTGAAGTTCTTCATATTTTTCACGCCTTCTGAGGCTCTTCATGTTTTTGAGCACAGCTTCATGCTCCTCCTATATTTCAGACCGTTTCATGCTCCTCATGTATTTCAAACCTTTTGAAGCTCTTCATATATTTCACACCTTTTCAGTCTCTTCATGATTTTTAACACCACTTCATGCTCCTCGTATTTTTAAGACCGTTACATGCTCCTCATATTTTTGACTCCTTTAGAAGCTCTTCATATTTTTCACACCTTTTCAGGCTCTTCATCTTTTTCAATACCGCTTCATGCTCCTCCTCTTTTTCAGACCGTTTCATGCTCCTCATATTTTTGACACTTTTTGAAGCTCTTCATATTTCTCACACCTTTTCAGGTTCTTCATATTTTTCAACACAGCTTCATGCTCCTACTATTTTTCAGACCGTTTCATGCTCATCTCATTTTTGACACATTTTGAAGCTCTTCATATTTTTCACATCTTTTGAAGCTCTTCATATTTTTCACACGTTTTCAGGCTCTTCATGTTTTTCAACACCCTTTCTTGCTCCTCCTTTTTTTCATACCCTGTCATGCTCCTCATATTTTTGACACCTTTTGAAGCTCTTCATATTTCTCACACCTTTCAGGCTGTTCATGTTTTTCAACACCACTTCATGCACCTCCTATTTTTCTGAAAGTTTCATACTCATCTCATTTTTGACAACTTTTGAAGCTTTTCATATTTTTCACAACTTTTCAGGCTCTTCAGGTTTTTGAACACCGCTTCATGCTAATCCTATTTTTCAAACCATATCATGCTCCTCATATTTCTCACACCTTTTGAAGCTCTTCATATTTTTCACACCTTTTCAGGCTCTTCATGTTTTTGAACATTGCTTCATGCTCCTCCTACTTTTCAGACCGTTTCATGCTCCTCATGTATTTCACACCTTTTGAAGCTCTTTATGATTTTCCCACCTTTTCAGGCTCTTCATGTTTTTGAACACGGTTTCATGCTCCTCCTATTTTTCAGACAGTTTCATGCTCTTCATATTTTTGACACCTTTAGAAGCTCTTCATAGTTTTCCCACCTTTTCAGGCTCTTCATGTTTTTGAACACGGTTTTATGCTCCTCCTATTTTTCAGACCGTTTCATGCTCCTCATAATTTTGACACATTTTGAAGCTCTTCATATTTTTCACACCTTTTCAGGCTCTTCAGGTTTTAGAACACCGCTTCATGCTCCTATTTTTCAGACCGTTTCATGCTCCTCATGTATTTAACACCTTTTGAAGCTCTTCCTATTTTTCACACCTTTTCAGGCTCTTCATGTTTTTGAACACCTTTTCATGCTCCTACTATTTTGCAGACCGTTGCATGCTCCTCATATTTTTGACACTTTTTCAAACTCCTCATATTTTTCACACCTTTTGAACCTCTTCATATATTTCACACCATTTCAGGCTCTTAATGTTTTTCAACAACACTTCATGCTCCTCCTATTTTTCAGACCGTTTCATGCTCCTCATAATTTTGACACCTTTAGAAGCTCTTTTTATTTTTCACACCTTTTCAGGCTCTTCATGTTTTTCAACACCGCTTCATGCTCCTTCTATTTTTCAGACAGTTTCATTCCTCTCATGTATTTCACACCTTTTGAAGCTCTTCATATTTTTCACACCTTTTGAGTCTCTTCATGTTGTTGAACACCACTTCATGCTCCTCCTAATTTTCAGGCAGTTTCTTGCTCCTCATGTATTTTATACCTTTTGAAGCTCTTCATATTTTTCACACCTTTTCAGGCTCTTCATGTTTTTCAACACAACTTCATGCATCTCCTATTTTTCAGACCGTTTCATGCTCCTCATGTTTTTCAAACCTTTTAAAGCTCCTCATATTTTTCACACCTTTTCAGGCTCTTCATATTTTTCAACACCGCTTCATGCTACTCCTATATTTAAGACCGATTCATTCTCCTCATATTTTTGACTCCTTTTGAAGCTCTTCATATATTTCACACATTTTCAGGCTCTTCATTTTTTTCAACACCACTTCAGGCTCCTCCTATATTGCAGACCTTTTCATGCTGATCTCATTTTGACAACTTTTGAAGCTCTTCATAATTTGACACCTTTTGAAGCTCTTCGTATTTTTTCACACCTTTTCAGTCTCTTCATGATTTTCAACACCGCTTCATGCTCCTCCTATTTTTCCAGACTGTTTCATGCTCATCTCATTTTTGACACCTTTTGAAGCTCTTCATATTTTTCACACCTTTTGATGCTCTTCTTATTATTCACATTTTTGAAGCTCTTCATATTTTTCACACATTTTCAAACTCTTCATGTTTTTCAACACCGCTTCATTCTCCTGCTATTTTTCAGACCGTTTCATACTCCTCAAATTTTGACACCATTTGCAGCTGTTCATATTTTTCACACCTTTTCAGGCTCTTCATGTTTTTGAACACGGCTTCATGCTCCTCCTATTTTTCAGACCCTTTCATGCTCCTCATATTTTTGACACCTTTTGAAGCTCTTCATGTTTTTCACACCTTTTCAGGCTCTTCATGTTTTTGAACACGGCTTCATGCTCCTCCTGTTTTTCAGACCCTTTCATGCTCTTCATATTTTTGACATCTTTTGAAGCTCTTCATATTTTTCACACCTTTTGAAGCTCTTCATATTTTTCATATTTTTTAAGCTCTTCATATTTTTCACACGTTTTCAGGCTCTTCATGTTTTTCTACACCAATTGATGCTCCTCCTATTTTTGAAACCGTTTCATGCTCCTCCTATTTTTTACACCTTTTGAAGCTCTTCATATATTTCACACCTTTTGAAGCTCTTCATATTTTTCACATCTTTTCAGGCTGTTCATGTTTTTGAACACCGCTTCATGCTCCTCCTATTTTTCAGACCGTTTCATGCTCCTCATAATTTTGACACCTTTTGAAGCTCTTCATATTTTTCAAACCTTTTCAGGCTCTTTATGTTTTTCAACACCGCTTGATGATCCTTCTATTTTTCGGACCGTTTCATACTCCTCATATTTTTGAAACCTTTTGAAGCTCTTCATATTTTTCACACCTTTTCAGGCTCTTCATGTTTTTCAACACCACTTCATGCTCCTCATATTTTTCAGACCGTTTAATTCTCCTCATATTTTTGAAACCTTTTGAAGCTCTTCATATTTTTCACACCTTTTCAGGCTCTACATGATTTTCAGCACCGCTTCATGCTACTATTTTTCAGACCGTTTCATGCTCATCTCATTTTTGACATCTTTTGAAGCTCTTCATATTTTTCACACCTTTTGAAGCTCTTCATTTTTTTCATATTTTTGAAGCTCTTCTTATTTTTCACACGTTTTCAGGCTCTTCATGTTTTTCTACACCACTTGATGCTCCTCCTATTTTTAAACTGTTTCATGCTCCTCTTATTTTTTACACCTTTTGAAGCTCTTCATATTTTTCACACCTTTTCACTCTCTGCATTTTTTTGAACACTGCTTCATGCTCCTCCTATTTTTCAGACCGTTTCATGCTCCTCATATATTTCACACCTTTTGAAGCTTTTTATATTTTGCACACCTTTTCAGGCTCTTCATGTTATTCACAACCACTTCATGCTCCTCCTATATTTCAGACCATATCATGCTCCTCATATTTTTACACCTTTAGAAACTCTTCATATTTTTCACACCTTTTCAGGCTCTTCATGTTTTTCAACACCGCTTCATGCTTCTCCTCTTTTTCAGACCGTTTCATGCTCCTCATGTATTTCACACCTTTTGAGCTCTTCATATTTTGCACACCTTTACAGGCTCTTCATGTATTTCAACACCACTTCATGCTCCTCCTATTGTTCAGTTCTTTTCATGCACTTCTCATTTTTGACACCTTTTGAAGCTCTTCATATATTTCACACCTTTTCAGATATTCATGTTTCTGATCACCGTTTCATGCTCCTCCTATTTTTCAGACCGTTTCATGCTCCTCATATTTTTGACACGTTTTGAGACTCTTCATATTTATCACACATTTCCAGGCTCTTCATGTTTTTGAACAAATTTTCATGCTACTCCTTTTTCAGAACGTTTCATGCTCCTCATACTTTTGACACCTCTTGAAGCTCTTCATATTTTTCACACGTTTTCAGGCTCTTCTTGTTTTTCAACACTGCTTCATGCTCCTCCTATTTTTCAGACCGTTTCATGCTCCTCATATTTTTGACACTTTTTGATGCTCTTCATATTTTTCATAGCTTTTCAGGCTCTTCATGTTTTTCAACACCGCTTCATGCTCCTCCTATTTTTCAGACAGTTTCATGCTCCTCATATTTTTGACACGTTTTGAGACTCTTCATATTTATCACACATTTCCAGGCTCTTCATGTTTTTGAACAAATTTTCATGCTACTCCTTTTTCAGAACGTTTCATGCTCCTCATACTTTTGACACCTCTTGAAGCTCTTCATATTTTTCACACCTTTTCAGGCTCTACATGTTTTTCAACACCTCTTCATGCTCCTCCTATTTTTCAGGCCGTCTCATGCTCCTCATATTTTTGACACCGTTTGAAGCTTTCATATTTTTCACACCTTTTCAGGCTCTTCATTTTTTTCAACACTTCTTCTTGCTCCTCCTATATTTCACACCGTTTCATGCCCATCTAATTTCTGACACATTTTGAAGCTCTTCATATTTTTCACACCTTTTGAAGCTCTTCATATTTTTCACACGTTTTCAGGCTCTTCATGTATTTCAACACCGCTTCATGCTCCTTCTATTTTTCAGAGAGTTTCATGCTCCTCATGTATTTCACACCTTTTGAAGCTCTTCATATTTTTCACAACTTTTCAGGCTCTCCATGTTTTTCAACACCACTTCATGCTTCTCCTATTTTTCAGCCCGTTTCATGCTCCTCATGTATTTCACACCTTTTGAAGCTCTTCATATTTTTCACAACTTTTCAGGCTCTTCATGTTTTTCAACACCGCTTCATCCTCCTCCTATTTTTCAGACCATTTCATGCTCATTTCATTTTTGACACCTTTTGAAGCTTTGCATATTTTTCACACCTTTTCAGGCTCTCCATGTTTTTGAACACCGCTTCATGCTCCTCCTATTTTTCAGACGGTTTCATGCTCCTCATATTTTTGACACCTTTTGAAGCTCTTCATATTTTTCACAACTTTTCATGCTCTTCATGTTTTTGAACACCGCTTCATGCTCCTCTTATTTTCAGACCGTTTCATGCTCATCTCCTTTTTGACACCTTTTGAAGCTCTTCCTATTTTTCACACCTTTTCAGGCTCTCCATGTTTTTCAACACCGTTTCATGATCCTCCTATTTTTAAGACATTTTCATGCTCATCTCATTTTTGACACCTTTTGAAGCTTTTCATATTTTGCACAAATTTTCAGGCTCTTCAAGTTTTTGAACACCACTTCATGCTCCTCTTATTTTTCAGAGAATTTCATGCTCCTCATGTATTTCACACCTTTTGAAGTTCTTCATATTTTTCACAACTTTTCAGGCTCTTCATGTTTTTCCACACCACTTCACGCTTCTCCTATTTTTCAGCCCATTTCATGCTCCTCATGTAATTCACACCTTTTGAAGCTCTTCATATATTTCACACCTTTTCAGTCTCTTCTTTTTTTTCAACACCACTTCATGCTCCTCCTATTTTTCAGACCGTTTCATGCTCATCTCATTTTTGACACATTTTGAAGCTCTTCATTTTTTTCACACCTTTTCAGGCTCTTCATGTTTTTGAACACTGCTTCATGATCCTCCTATTTTTCAGACCGGTTCATGCTCTTCATATATTTGACACCTTTTGAAGCTCTTCATATTTCTCACACCTTTTCAGGCTCTTCATGTTTTTTCACACCACTTCATGCCGCTTCTATTTTTCAGACCGTTTCATGCTCCTCATGTATTTCACACCTTTTGAAGCTCTTCATATTTTTCACACCTTTTCAGGCTCTCTATGTTTTTCAACAACACTTAATGCTCCTCCTATTTTTTAGACCGTTTCATGCTAATATCATTTTTGACACCGTTTGAAGCTCTTCATATTTTTCACACCTTTTCAGTCTCTTCTTTTTTTTCAACACCACTTCATGCTCCTCCTATTTTTTAGACCGTTTCATGCTCATATCATTTTTGACACCTTTTGAAGCTCTTCATATTTTTTACACCTTTTGAAGCTCTTCATATTTTTCACACCTTTTCAGGCTCTTCATGTTTTTGAACACCGCTTCATCCTCCTCCTATTTTTAAGAGGGTTTCATGCTCGTCATATTTTTGACACATTTTGAAGCTCTTCATATTTTTCACACCTTTTCAGGCTCTTCATGTTTTTGAACACCGCTTCATGCTCCTCCTATTTTTCAGACCGTTTCATGATCCTCATATTTTTGACACCTTTTGAAGCTCTTCATATTTTTCACACCTTTTCAGGCTCTTCATGTATTTGAACACCGCTTCATGCTCCTCCTATTTTTCAGACCATTTCATGATCCTCATATTTTTGACACCTTTTGAAGCTCTTCATATTTTTCACACCTTTTCAGGGTCTTCATGTTTTTTACACCGCTTCATGCTCCTCCTATTTTTCAGACCGTTTCATGCTCCTCCTATTTTTGACAGCTTTTGAAGCTCTTCATATTTTTCACACCATTTCAGGCTCTTCATGTTTTTGAACACCGTTTAATGCTCCTCCTATTTTTCAGACCGTTTCATGCTCCTCATATTTTTGACACCTTTTGAAGCTCTTCATATTTTACCCACCTTTTCAGGCTCTTCATGTTTTTCAACACCGCTTCATGCTCCTCTTATTTATCAGACCGTTTCATGCTCTCCATGTATTTCCAACCCTTTGAAGCTCTTCATATTTTTCACACCTTTTCAGGCTCTTCATGTTTTTGAACACCGTTTCATGTCCTCCTATTATTCAGACCGTTTCATGCTCCTCATAATTTTCACACATTTTGAAGCTCTTCATATTTTTCACACCTTTTCCGGTTCTTCATGTTTTTGAACACTGCTTCATGCTCCTCCTATTTTTCAACTGTTTCATGCTCCTCATGTATTTCACACCTTTTGAAGCGCTTCATATATTTCGCATGTTTTCAGGCTCTTCATGTTTTTCAAAACGAATTCATGCTCCTCCTATTTTTCAGACTGTTTCATGCTCCTCATAATTTTGACATCTTTTGAAGCGCTTCATATTTTTCACACCTTTTCAGGCTCTTCATGTTCTTCAACACCGCTTCATGCTCCTCCTATTTTTCAGACCGTTTCATGCTCCTCATATTTTTGACACCTTTTGAAGCGCTTCATATTTTTCACACCATTTCCGGCTCTTCATGTTTTTCAAAACCACTTCATGCTCCTCGTATTCTTCAGAAATTTTCATGATCCTCATATTTTTGACACCTTTTGAAGCTCTTCATATATTTTCCACCTTTTCAGGCTCTTCATTTTTGTGAACTCCGCTTCATGCTCCTCCTTTTCTTCAGACCGTTTCATGCTCATCTCATTTTTGACATCTTTTGAAGCTCTTCATATTTTTCACACCTTTTGAGTCTCTTCATATTTTTCATATTTTTGAAGCTCTTCATATTTTTCACACGTTTTCAGGCTCTTCATGTTTTTCAATACCACTTCATGCTCCTCCTATTTTTCAGACCGTTTCATGCTCATCTCATTTTTGACACCTTTTGATGCACTTCATATTTTTCACACCTTTTGAAGCTCTTCGTATATTTCACACCTTTTCAGGCTCTTCATGTTTTCAACACCACTTCATGCTCCTCCTATTTTTCAGACCCTTTCATTCTAAACTAATTTTGACACCTTATGAAGATCTTCATGTTTTTCACACCTCTTCATGCTCTTTATGTTTTTGAACACTGGTTCATGCTCCTCCTATTTTTCAACCCGTTTCATGCTCCTCCTATTTTTTACACCTTTTGAAGCTCTTCATATTTTTCACAATTTTTCAGTGTCTGCATTTTTTTGAACACCGCTTCATGCTCCTCCTATTTTTTAGACCGTTTCATGCTCATATCATTTTTGACACCTTTTGAAGCTCTTCATATTTTTTACACCTTTTGAAGCTCTTCATATTTTTCACACCTTTTCAGGCTCTTCATGTTTTTGAACACCGCTTCATCCTCCTCCTATTTTTAAGAGGGTTTCATGCTCGTCATATTTTTGACACATTTTGAAGCTCTTCATATTTTTCACACCTTTTCAGGCTCTTCATGTTTTTGAACACCGCTTCATGCTCCTCCTATTTTTCAGACCGTTTCATGATCCTCATATTTTTGACACCTTTTGAAGCTCTTCATATTTTTCACACCTTTTCAGGCTCTTCATGTATTTGAACACCGCTTCATGCTCCTCCTATTTTTCAGACCATTTCATGATCCTCATATTTTTGACACCTTTTGAAGCTCTTCATATTTTTCACACCTTTTCAGGGTCTTCATGTTTTTTACACCGCTTCATGCTCCTCCTATTTTTCAGACCGTTTCATGCTCCTCCTATTTTTGACAGCTTTTGAAGCTCTTCATATTTTTCACACCATTTCAGGCTCTTCATGTTTTTGAACACCGTTTAATGCTCCTCCTATTTTTCAGACCGTTTCATGCTCCTCATATTTTTGACACCTTTTGAAGCTCTTCATATTTTACCCACCTTTTCAGGCTCTTCATGTTTTTCAACACCGCTTCATGCTCCTCTTATTTATCAGACCGTTTCATGCTCTCCATGTATTTCCAACCCTTTGAAGCTCTTCATATTTTTCACACCTTTTCAGGCTCTTCATGTTTTTGAACACCGTTTCATGTCCTCCTATTATTCAGACCGTTTCATGCTCCTCATAATTTTCACACATTTTGAAGCTCTTCATATTTTTCACACCTTTTCCGGTTCTTCATGTTTTTGAACACTGCTTCATGCTCCTCCTATTTTTCAACTGTTTCATGCTCCTCATGTATTTCACACCTTTTGAAGCGCTTCATATATTTCGCATGTTTTCAGGCTCTTCATGTTTTTCAAAACGAATTCATGCTCCTCCTATTTTTCAGACTGTTTCATGCTCCTCATAATTTTGACATCTTTTGAAGCGCTTCATATTTTTCACACCTTTTCAGGCTCTTCATGTTCTTCAACACCGCTTCATGCTCCTCCTATTTTTCAGACCGTTTCATGCTCCTCATATTTTTGACACCTTTTGAAGCGCTTCATATTTTTCACACCATTTCCGGCTCTTCATGTTTTTCAAAACCACTTCATGCTCCTCGTATTCTTCAGAAATTTTCATGATCCTCATATTTTTGACACCTTTTGAAGCTCTTCATATATTTTCCACCTTTTCAGGCTCTTCATTTTTGTGAACTCCGCTTCATGCTCCTCCTTTTCTTCAGACCGTTTCATGCTCATCTCATTTTTGACATCTTTTGAAGCTCTTCATATTTTTCACACCTTTTGAGTCTCTTCATATTTTTCATATTTTTGAAGCTCTTCATATTTTTCACACGTTTTCAGGCTCTTCATGTTTTTCAATACCACTTCATGCTCCTCCTATTTTTCAGACCGTTTCATGCTCATCTCATTTTTGACACCTTTTGATGCACTTCATATTTTTCACACCTTTTGAAGCTCTTCGTATATTTCACACCTTTTCAGGCTCTTCATGTTTTCAACACCACTTCATGCTCCTCCTATTTTTCAGACCCTTTCATTCTAAACTAATTTTGACACCTTATGAAGATCTTCATGTTTTTCACACCTCTTCATGCTCTTTATGTTTTTGAACACTGGTTCATGCTCCTCCTATTTTTCAACCCGTTTCATGCTCCTCCTATTTTTTACACCTTTTGAAGCTCTTCATATTTTTCACAATTTTTCAGTGTCTGCATTTTTTTGAACACCGCTTCATGCTCCTCCTATTTTTTAGACCGTTTCATGCTCATATCATTTTTGACACCTTTTGAGTCTCTTCATATTTTTCATATTTTTGAAGCTCTTCATATTTTTCACACCTTTTCAGGCTCTTCATGTTTTTGAACACCGCTTCATCCTCCTCCTATTTTTAAGAGGGTTTCATGCTCGTCATATTTTTGACACATTTTGAAGCTCTTCATATTTTTCACACCTTTTCAGGCTCTTCATGTTTTTGAACACCGCTTCATGCTCGTCCTATTTGCAGACCGTTTCATGCTCCTCATATTTTTGATACCTTTTGAAGCTCTTCATATTTTTCACACCTTTTCAGGCTCTTCATGTTTTTGAACACAGCTTCATGCTCCTTCTTTTTTTCAGACCGTTTCATGCCCCTATGTATTTCACACCTTTTGAAGCTCTTCATATTTTTCACACCTTTTCAGGCCCTTCGTGTTTTTCACAACATTTCAGATCTTCAGAAAACCCAAGATCACTATTTGAAGTCTAGAGGGATCCTGAGGTCACTGGAGCAACATGAAAGGGCTCCGTGGACCCCAAATCAACTCGAGATTAGAGCTTAGTCCCTGGCTTCGACTCAAGAGGAATACCAACTTTCCACAAGCACCTCAAGAGGAGGCTTCTCTCAGCTACAGGTATGTGAGAGGGACCCTGAGTATGTGGCCTCAAGTGGAATGGACACCGAGATTATCTGACTCCAAGTAAGGCCGCATATACCTGCAGTGAATTGAATGCAGACTCGTCTTGCATCTCCCAAGATGAAGGGATGTCTGAATCCCCTGTGGAGACCACAGAGAAAGACCTAGTTCTCGGCCTCATCGCGACCGGAGGCCTCACATCCTTTGAAAACTCGAGAGGTCCGCGGAGATGAATGCTTCCAAAGGAGACGATGCCTGACTCCTCTTGCAAATGGTTAGGTGTCCCAGGATCCCTGTGGCACGGGGAAAGAGACACCGAGTCTCCCGTCAAACGTGGAGATGCGTCCCAATTGCCATGCCACGACTCGAGGAGAATCCCGAGGTGTCCCTCGCACCTAGGCAGGAGTCCTTACATTGCTGAACAAACACGTGTCTGGAAGGGCCCTCCCCGTCGTAACTCGAGAATATACCCCAGGTTCCAGCCGCAACTCGAGAAAAACCATGAGACTTCCCACTCGCCGCGAGATGAGGCCCGATTCCCCTGCACTGCGTGCAGAGCAATTCCGTGTTCCACATCAAACGTGAAAGGAGCCTTGATTTCCTTGATGGCACTCCAGAGAAAACCCAAGATCACTGTGTCAAGTCTAGAGGGATCCTGAGGTCACTGTAGCAACACGAAAGGGCTCCGTGGACCCCAATCACCTCGAGATGAGAGCTTAGTCCTTGGCTTCGCCTCAAGAGGAATACCAACTTTCCACAAGCACCTCAAGAGGAGGCTTCTCTCAGCTACAGGTATGTGAGAGGGACCCTGAATTTGTGGCCTCAAGTGGAATGGACACCGAGATGCTCTGACTGAAAGTAAGGCCGGATATCCCTAGAGTGAACTGAATGCAGGCTCCTCTTGCATCTCCCAAGACGAAGGGATGTCTGAATCCCCTGTAGAGACCACAGAGAAAGACCTCGTTCTCCGCCTCATCGCGACCGGAGGCCTCACATTTTTGAAAACTCGAGACGTCCGCGGAGATCAATGCTTGCGAAGGAGACGATGCCTGACTCCTCTTGAAAATGGATAGGAGTCCCAGGATCCCTGTGGCACGTGGAAAGGGACCCTGGGTCATCCGCCTCACGTGGAGACGCGTCCCAAATGCCATGCCAAGACTCGAGGAGAATCCCGAGTTGTCCCTCGCACCTAGGCAGGAGTCCTGACGTCGCTGAACAAAAACGTGTCTGGAAGGGCCCTCCCCTTCGTAACTCGAGAATATACCCCAGGTTCCAGCCGCAACTCGAGAAAAACCATGAGACTTCCCCCTCGCCGAGAGATGAGGCCCGATTCCCCTGGACTGCATGCAGAGCAATTCCGTGTTCCACATCAAACGTGAAAGGAGCCTTGATTTCCTTGATGGCACTCCAGAGAAAACCCAAGATCACTGTCTCAAGTCTAGAGGGATCCTGAGGTCACTGGAGCAACTCGAAAGGACTCCGTTGACCCCAAATCAACTCGAGATGAGAGCTTAGTCCCTGGCTTCGACTCAAGAGGAATACCAACTTTCCATAAGCACCTCAAGAGGAGGCTTCTCTCAGCAACAGGTACGTGAGAGGGACCCTGAGTTTGTGGCCTCAAGTGGAATGGACACCGAGATGCTCTGACTCGAAGTAAGGCCGGATATCCCTGCAGTGAATTGAATGCAGGCTCGTCTTGCATCTCCCAAGACAAAGGGTTGTCTGAATCCCCTTTGGAGACCACAGAGAAAGACCTAGTCCTCCCCCTCAATGCGACCGGAGGCCTCACATCCTTTGAAAACTCGAGAGGTCCACGGAGATCAATGCTTCCAAAGGAGACGATGCCTGACTCCTCTTGAAAATGGATAGGAGTCCCAGGATCACTGTGGCACGTGGAAAGGGACCCTGGGTCTCCCGCCTCACGTGGAGACACGTCCCAAGTGCCATGCCAAGACTCGAGGAGAATCCCGAGGTGTCCCTCGCACCTAGGCAGGAGTCCTGACGTTGCTGAACAAACACTTGTCTGGAAGGGCCCTCCCCGTCGTAACTCGAGAATATACCCCAGGTTCCGGCCGCATCTCGAGAAAAACCATGAGACATCCCCCTCGCCGCGAGATGAGGCCCGATTCCAATTCACTCCGTGCAGAGCAATTCCGTGTTCCACATCAAACGTGAAAGGAGCCTTGATTTCCTTGATGGCACTCCAGAGAAAACCCAAGATCACTGTCTCAAGTCTAGAGGGATCCTGAGATCACTGGAGCATCACGAAAGGGCTCCGAGGAGCCCAAATCAACGTGAGATGAGAGCATAGTCCCTGGCTTCGACTCAAGAGGAATACCAACTTTCCTCAAGCAACTCAAGAGTAGGCTTCTCTCAGTTACAGGTATGTGAGAGGGACCCTGAGTTTGTGGCCTCAAGTGGAATGGACACCGAAATGCTCTGACTCGAAGTAAGGCCGGATATCCCTGCAGTGAATGGAATGCAGGCTCGTCTTGCATCTCCCAAGACGAAGGGATGTCTGAATCCCCTTTGGAGACCACAGAGAAAGACCTAGTCCTCCGCCTCAACGCGACCGGAGGCCTCACATCCTTTGAAAACTCGAGAGGTCCGCGGAGATCAATGCTTCCAAAGGAGACGATGCCTGACTCCTCTTGAAAATGGATAGGAGTCCCAGGATCCCTGTGGCACGTGGAAAGGGACCCTGGGTCTCCCGCCTCACGTGGAGACGCGTCCCAATTGCCATGCCAAGACTCGAGGAGAATCCCGAGGTGTCCCTCGCACCTAGGCAGGAGTCCTGATGTCGCTGAACAAACACGTGTCTGGAAGGGCCCTCCCCGTCGTAAATCGAGAATATTCCCCAGGTTCCTGCCGCAACTAGAGGAAAACCATGAGACTTCCCCCTCGTCACGAGATGAGGCCCGATTCCCCTGCACTGCATGCAGAGCAATTCCGTGTTCCACATCAAACGTGAAAGGAGCCTTGATTTCCTTGATGGCACTCCAGAGAAACCCCAAGATCACTGTGGCAAGTCTAGAGGGATCCTGAGGTCACTGGAGCATCACGAAAGGGCTCTGTGGACCCCAAATCAACTCGAGAAGAGAGCTTAGTCCCTGGCTTCGACTCAAGAGGAATACCAACTTTCCACAAGCACCTCAAGAGGAGGTTTCTCTCAGCTACAGGTATGTGAGAGGGACCCTGAGTTTGTGCACTCAAGTGGAATGGACACCGAGATTCTCCGACTCGAAGTAAGCCCGGATATCCCTGCAGTGAATTGAATGCAGGCTCGTCTTGCATCTCCCAAGACGAAGGGATGTCTGAATCCCCTGTGGAGACCACAGAGAAAGACCTAGTTCTCGCCACATTGCGACCGGAGTACGCACATCCTTTGAAAACTCGAGAGGTCGGCGGAGATCAATGCTTCCAAAAGAGACGATGCCTGACTCCTCTTGAAAATGGATAGGAGTCCCAGGATCCCTGTGGCACGTGGAAAGGGACCCTGGGTCTCCCGCCTCACGTGGAGACGCGTCCCAATTGCCATGCCAAGACTCGAGGAGAATCCCGAGGTGTCCCTCGCACCTAGGCAGGAGTCCTGACGTCGCTGAACAAACACGTGTCTGGAAGGGCCCTCCCCGTCGTAACTCGAGAATATACCCCAGGTTACGGCCGCAACTCGTGATAAACCATAAGACATCCCTCTCGCCACGAGATTAGGCCTGATTCCCCTGCACTGCGTGCAGAACTATTCCGTGTTCCAGATCAAACATGAAAGGAGACTTGATTTCCTTGATGGCACTCCAGACAGTTTCCAAGATCACTGTCTCAAATCTAGAGGGATCCTGAGGTCACTGTAGCAACACGAAAAGGCTCCGTGGACCCCAAATCAACTCGAGATGAGAGCTTAGTCCCTGGCTTCGACTCAAGAGGAATACCAACTTTCCACAAGCACCTCAAGAGGAGGATTCTCTCAGCTACAGGTATGTGAGAGGGACCCTGAGTTTGTGCACTCAAGTGGAATGGACACTGAGATGCTCTGACTCGAAGTAAGGCCGGATATCCCTGCAGTGAATTGATTGCAGGCTCGTCTTGCATCTCCCAAGACGAAGGGATGTCTGAATCCCCTGTAGAGACCACAGAGAAAGACCTAGTTCTCGGCCTCATCGCGACCGGAGGCCTCACATCCTTTGAAAACTCGAGAGGTCCGCGGAGATCAATGCTTCCAAAGGAGACGATGCCTGACTCCTCTTGAAAATGGATAGGAGTCCCAGGACCCTGTGGCACGTGGAAAGGAACACTGGTTCTCCCGCCTCACCTGGAGACACATCCCACTTGCCATGCGAAACCTCGGGGAGAATCCCGAGGTGTCCATCGCACCTAGGCAGGTGTCCTGACGTCGCTGAACAAACATGTGTCTGGAAGGGCCCTCCGCGTCGTATCTCGAGCATATATCCCAGGTTCCGGCCACAACTCGAGAAAAACCATGAGACTTCCCCCTCGCTGCAACATGAGGCCCGATTCCACTGCACTGCGTGCAGAGCAATTCCGTGTTCCACATCAAACGTGAAAGGAGCCTTGATTTCCTTGATGGCACTCCAGAGAAAACCCAAGATCACTGTCTCAAGTCTAGAGGGATCCTGAGGTGACTGGAGGAACACGAAAGTGCTCCGTGGACCCCAAATCAACTCGAGATGAGAGCTTAGTCCCTGGCTTCAACTCAAGGGGAATACCAACTTTCCCCAAGCACGTGAAGAGGATGCTTCTCTCATCTACATGTATGTGAGAGGGCCCCTGAGTTTGTGGCCTCAAGTGGAATGGACACCGAGATGCTCTGACTCGAAGTAAGGACAGATATCCCTGCAGTGCATTGAATGCAGGCTCGTCTTGAATCTCCCAAGATGAAGGGATGTCTGAATCCCCTGTGGAGACCACAGAGAAAGACCTAGTTCTCGCCACATCGTGAACAGAGGCCTCACATCCTTTGAAAACTCGAGAGGACTGCGGAGATCAATGCTTCCAAAGGAGACGATGCCTGACTCCTCTTGAAAATGGATAGGAGTCCCAGGATCATGTGGCACGTGGAAAGGAACACTGGGTCTCCCGCCTCACCTGGAGACGCAACACAATTGCCATTCGAAACCTCGGGGAGAATCCCGAGGTGTCCATCGCACCTAGGCAGGAGTCCTGACGTCGCTGAACAACACGTGTCTGGTAGGGCCCCCCCCGTCGTAACTCGAGAATATACCCCAGGTTCCAGCCGCAATTCGAGAAAAACAATGAGACTTCCCCCTCGCCGCGAGATGAGGCACGATTCCCCTGCACTGCGTGCAGAGCAATTCCGTGTTCCACATCAAACGTGAAAGGAGCCTTGATTTCCTTGATGGCACTCCAGAGAAAACCCAAGATCACTGTCTCAAGTCTAGAGGGATCCTGAGGTCACTGTAGCAACACAAGAGGGCTCCGTGTACCCCAAATCAACTGGAGATGAGAGCTTAGTCCCTGGCTTCGACTCAAGAAGAATACCAACTTTCCACAAGCACCTCAAGAGGAGGCTTCTCTCAGCTACAGGTATGTGAGAGGGACCCTGAGTTTGTGGCCTCAAGTGGAATGGACACCGAGATGCTCTGACTCGAAGTAAGGCCGGATATCCCTGCAGTGAATTGAATGCAGGCTCGTCTTGCATCTCCCAAGACGAAGGGATGTCTGAATCCCCTGTAGAGACCACAGAGAAAGACTTAGTTCTCCACCTTATCGCGACCGGAGACCTCACATCCTTTGAAAATTCGAGAGGTCCGCCGAGATCAATGCTTCCAAAGGAGACGATGCCTGACTCCTCTTGAAAATGGATAGGAGTCCCAGGATCCCTCTGGCACGTGGAAAGGGACCCTGGGTCTCCCGCCTCACGTGGAGATACGTCCCAATTGCCATGCCAAGACTCGAGGAGAATCCCGAGGTGTCCCTCGCACCTAGGCAGAAGTCCTGACATCGCTGAACAAACACGTGTCTGGAAGCGGCCTCCCCGTCGTAACTCGAGAATATACCCCAGGTTCCGGCCGCAACTCGAGAAAAACCATGAGACTTCCCCCTCGCCGCGAGATGAGGCCCGATTCCCCTGCACTTCGTGCAGAGCAATTCCGTGTTCCCCATCAAACGTGAAAGGAGCCTTGATTTCCTTGATGGCACTCCAGAGAAAACCCAAGATCACTGTCTCAAGTATAGAGGGATCCTGAGGTCAATGAAGCAACACGAAAGGGCTCCGTGGACCCGAAATCAACTCGAGATGAGAGCTTAGTCCCTGGCTTCAACTCAAGGGGAATAGCAACTTTCCACAAGCACCTCAAGAGGAGGCTTCTCTCAGCTACAGGTATGTGAGAGGGACCCTGAGTTTGTGGCCTCAAGTGGAATGGACACCGAGATGCTCTGACTCGAAGTAAGGCCGGATATCCCTGCAGTGAATTGAATGCAGGCTCGTCTTGCATCTCCCAAGACGAAGGGATGTCTGAATCCCCTGTGGAGACCACAGAGAAAGACCTAGATCTCGACACATCGCGACCTGAGGCCTCACATCCTTGGAAAACTCGAGAGGTCCGCGGAGATCAATGCTTCCAAAGGAGATGATGCCTGACTCCTCTTGAAAATGGATAGGAGTCCCAGGATCCCTGTAGAACGTGGAAAGGGACCCTGGGTCTCCCGCCTCACGTGGAGACGCGTCCCAATTGCCATGCCAAGACTCGAGGAGAATCCCGAGGTGTCCCTCGAACCTAGGCAGGGGTCCTGACGTCGCTGAACAAACACGTGTCTGGAAGGGCCCTCCCCGTCGTAACTCGAGATTATACCCCAGGTTCCGGCGCAACTCGAGAAAAACCATGAGAATTCCCCCTCGCCGCGAGATGAGGCCCGATTCCCCTGCACTGCGTGCAGAGCAATTCCGTGTTCCACATCAAACGTGAGAGGAGCCTTGATTTCCTTGGTGGCCCTCGAGAGATTACCCAAGATCACTGTCTCAAGTCTAGAGGGATCCTGAGGAAACTGTAGCAATATGAAAGTGCTCCGTGGACCCCAAATCAACTCGAGATGAGAGCTTAGTCCCTGGCTTCGACTCAAGAGGAATACCAACTTTCCACAAGCACCTCAAGAGGAGGCTTCTCTCAGCTACAGGTATGTGAGAGGGACCCTGAGTTTGTGGCCTCAAGTGGAATGGACACTGAGAGGCTCTGACTGGAAGTAAGGCCAGATATCCCTGCAGTGAATTGAATGCAGGCTCGTCTTGCATCTCCCAAGACGAAGGGATGTCTGAATCCCCTTGGAGACTAGAGAGAAAGACCTAGTTCTCCGCCTCATCGCGACCGGAGGCCTCACATCCTTTGAAAAATCTAGAGGTCCGCGGAGATCAATGCTTCCAAAGAGACGATGCGTGACTCCTCTTGAAAATGGATAGGAGCCCAGGATCCCTGTGGCACGTGGAAAGGGACGCTGGGTCTCCCGCCTCATGTGGAGACGCGCCCCAATTGCGATGCCAAGACTTTACGAGAATCCGGAGGTGTCCCTCGCACCTAGGCATGAGTGCTGACGTCACTGAACCAACACGTGTCTGTAAGGGCCCTCCCCGTCGTAACTCGAGAATATACCCCAGGTTCCGGCCGCAACTCGAGAAAAACCATGAGACTTCCCCCTCGCCGCGAGATGAGGCCCGATTCCCCTGGTCTGGCTGCAGAGCAATTCTGTGTTCCACATCAAACGTGAAAGGAGCCTTGATTTCCTTGATGGAACTCCATAGAAACCCCAAGATTACTGTCTCAAGTCTAGAGGGATCCTGAGGTCACAGGAGCAACATGAAAGGGCTCCGTCGACCCCAAATCAACTCGAGATGAGAGCTTAGTCCCTGGCTTTGACTCAAGCGGAATACCAACTTTCCACAAGCACCTCAAGAGGAGGCTTCTCTCAGCTACAGGTATGTGAGAGGGACCCTGAGTTTGTGGCCTCAAGTGGAATGGACACAGAGATGCTCTGACTTGAAGTAAGGCCAGATATCCCTGCAGTGAATTGAATGCAGGCTCGTCTTGCATCTCCCAAGTCGAAGGGATGTCTGAATCCCCTGAGGAGACCACAGAGAAAGACCTAGTTCTCCGCCTCATCGCGACCGGAGGCCTCACATCCTTTGAAAACTGGAGAGGTCCGCGGAGATCAATGATTCCAAAGGAGACGATGCCTGACTCCTCTTGAAAATGGATAGGAGTCCCAGGATCCCTGTGGCACGTGGAACGGGACCCTGGGTCTCCCGCCTCACGTGGAGACGCGTCCCAATTGCCATTCGAAACCTCGGGGAGAATCCCGAGGTGTCCCTCGCACCTAGGCCGGAGTCCTGACGTCGCTGAACAAACACTTGTCTGGAAGGGCCCCCCCCCGTCGTAACTCGAGAATATACCCCAGGTTCCGGCCGCAAATCGAGAAAAACCATGAGAATTCCCCCTCGCCGCGAGATGAGGCCCGATTCCCCTGCACTGCGTGTAGAGCAATTCCGTGTTCCACAACAACGTGAAAGGAGCCTTGATTTCCTTGATGGCACTCCAGAGAAAACCCAAGATCACTGTCTCAAGTCTAGAGGGATCCTGAGGTCACTGGAGCAACACATGAGGGCTCATTGAACCCCAAATCAACTCGAGATGAAAGCTTAGTCCCTGGCTTCGACTCGAGAGGAATACCAACTTTCCACAAGCACCTCAAGAGGAGGCTTCTCTCAGCTACAGGTATGTGAGAGGGACCCTGAGTTGTGGCCTCAAGTGGAATGGACACCGAGATGCTCTGACTCGAATAAAGGCCGGATATCCCTGCAGTGAATTGAATGCAGGCTCGTCTTGCATCTCCCAAGACGAAGGGATGTCTGAATCCCCTATGGAGACCACAGAGAAAGACCTAGTTCTCCGCCTCATCGCGACCGGAGTCCTCACATCCTTTGAAAACTCGAGAGGTCCGCGGAGATCAATGCTTCCAAAGGTGACGATGCCTGACTCCTCCTGAACATGTATAGGAGTCCCAGGACCCTGTGGCACGTGGAAAGGGACACTGGGTCTCCCGCCTCACCTGGAGACGCATCCCAATTGCCATGCGAAACCTCGGGGAGAATCCCGAGGTGTCCATCGCACTTAGGCAGGAGTTCTGACGTCGCTGAACAAACACGTGTCTGGAAGGGCCCTCCCCGTCGTAACTCGAGAATATACCCCAGGTTCCGGCCACAACTCGAGAAAAACCATGAGACTTCCCCCTCGCCGCGAGTTGAGGCCCGATTCCCCTGCACTGCGTGCAGAGCAATTCCGTGTTCCACATCATACGTGAAATGAGCCTTGATTTCCTTGATGGCACTCCAGAGAAAACCCAAGATCACTGTCTCAAGTCTAGAGGGATCCTGAGGTCACTGGAGCAACATGAAAGGGCTCCGTGCACCCCAAATCAACTCGAGATGAGAGCTTAGTCCCTGGCTTAGACTCAAGAGGAATACCAACTTTCCACAAGAACCTCAAGAGGAGGCTTCTCTCAGCTACAGGTATATTTTAGGGACCCCGAGTTTTTGGCCTCAAGTGGAATGGACACCGAGATGCTCTGACTCGAAGTAAGGCCGGATATCCCTGCAGTGAATTGAATGCAGGCTCGTCTTGCATCTCCCAAGACGAAGGGATGTCTGAATCCCCTGTGGAGACCACAGAGAAAGACCTAGTCCTCCGCCTCATCGCGACCGGAGGCCTCACATCCTTTGAAAACTCGAGAGGTCTGCAGAGATCAATGCTTCCAAAGGAGACGATGCCCGACTCCTCTTGAAAATGGATAGGAGGCCCAGGATCCCTGTGGCACGTGGAAAGGGACCCTGGGTCTCCCGCCTCACGTGGAGACGCATCCCAATTGCCATGCCAAGACTCGAGGAGGATCCCGCGGTGTCCCTCGCACCTAGGCAGGAGTCCTGACGTCGCTGAACAAACACGTGTCTGGAAGGGCCATTTCCGTCGTAACTCGAGAATATACCCCAGGTTCCGGCCACAACTCGATAAAAACCATGAGACTTCCCCCTCGCCGCGAGATGAGGCCCGATTCCCCTGCAATGCGAGCAGAGCAATTCCGTGTTCCACATCAAACGTGAAAGGAGCCTTGATTTCCTTGATGGCACTCCAGAGAAAACCCAAGATCACTGTCTCAAGCCCAGAGGGATCCTGAGGTCACTGGAAGAACAGGAAAGGGCTCCGTGGACCCCAAATCAACTCGAGATGAGAGCTTAGTCCCTGGCTTTGACTCAAGCGGAATACCAACTTTCCACAAGCACCTGAAGAGGAGGCTTCTCGCAGACACAGGTATGTGAGAGGGACCCTGAGTTGTGGCCTCAAGTGGAATCGACACCGAGATGCTGTGACTCGAAGTAAGGCCGGATATCCCTGCAGTGAATTGAATGCAGGCTCGTCTTGAATCTCCCAAGACGAAGGGATGTCTGAATCCCCTGTGGAGACCACAGAGAAAGACCTAGTCCTCCGCCTCATCGAGACCGGAGGCATCACATCCTTTGAAAACTCGAGAGGTCTGCGGAGATCAATGCTTCCAAAGGAGACGATGCCTGACTCTTCTTGAAAATGGATAGGAGTCCCAGGATCCCTGTGGCACGTGGAAAGGGACCCTTTGTCTCCCGCCTCACGTGGAGACGCATCCCAATTGCCATGCCAAGACTCGAGGAGAATCCCGAGGTGTCCCTCGCACCTAGGCAGGAGTCCTGACGTCGCTGAACAAATACGTGTCTGGTAGGGCCCTCCCCGTCGTAACTCGAGATTATACCCCAGGTTCCGGCCGCAACTCGAGAAAAACCATGAGACTTCCCCCTCGCCGCGAGATGAGACCCGATTCCCCTGCACTGCGTGCAGAGCAATTCCGATTTCCACATCAAACGTGAAAGGAGCCTTGATTTCCTTGATGGCACTCCAGAGAAAACCCAAGATCACTGTCTCAAGTCTAGAGGGATCCTGAGGTCACTGGAGCAACACGAAAGTTCTCCGTGGACCCCAAATCAACTCGAGATGAGAGCTTAGTCCCTGGCTTCGACTCAACAGGAATACCAACTTTCCACAAGCACCTCAAGAGGAGGCTTCTCTCAGCTACAGGTATGTGAGAGGGACCCTGAGTTTGTGGCCTCAAGTGGAATGGACACCGAGATGCTCTGACTCGAAGTAAGGCCGGATATCCCTGCAGTGAATTGAATGCAGGCTCATCTTGCATCTCCCAAAATGAAGCGATGTCTGAATCCCCTGTGGAGATGACAGAGAAAGACCGAGTTCTCCGCCTCTTTGGAGCGGAGGCCTCACATCCTTTGAAAACTCGAGAGGTCCGTGGAGATCAATGCTTCCAAAGGAGACGATGCCTGACTCCTCTTGAAAATGGATAGGAGTCCCAGGATCCCTGTGGCACGTGGAAAGGGACCCTGGGTCTCCCGCCTCACGTGGAGACGCCTCCCAATTGCCATGCCAAGACTCGAGGAGAATCCCGAGGTGTCCCTCGCTCCTAGGCAGGAGTGCTGACGTCGCTGAACAAACACGTGTCTGGAAGGGCCCTCCCCGTCGTCACTCGAGAATATACCCCAGGTTCCGGCCGCAACTCGAGAAAAACCATGAGACTTCCCCCTCGCCGCGAGATGAGGCCCGATTCCCCTGCACTGCGTGCAGAGCAATTCCGAGTTCCACATCAAACGTGAAAGGACCCTTGATTTCCTTGATGGCACTCCAGAGAAAACCCAAGATCACTGTCTCAAGTCTAGAGGGATCCTGAGGTCACTGGACCAACAGGAAAGGGCTTCGTGGACCCCAAATCAACTCGAGATGAGAGCTTAGTCCCTGGCTTAGACTCAAGAGGAATACCAACTTTCCACAAGCACCCCAAGAGGAGGCTTCTCTCAGCTACAGGTATATTTGAGGGACCCTGAGATTGTGGCCTCAAGTGGAATGGACACCGAGATGCTCTGACTCAAAGTAAGGCCGGATATCCCTGCAGTGAATTGAATGCAGGCTCGTCTTGCATCTCCCAAGACGAAGGGATGTCTGAATCCCCGGTGGAGACTAAAGAGAAAGACCTAGCCGTCCGCGTCATCGCGAACGGAGGCCTCACATCCTTTGAAAACTCGAGAGGTCTGCGGAGATCAATGCTTCCAAAGGAGACGATGCCTGACTCATCTTGAAAATGGATAGGAGTCCCAGGATCCCTGTGGCACGTGGAAAGGGACCCTGGGTCTCCCGCCTCATGTGGAGACGCGTCCCAAATGCCATGCCAAGTCTCGAAGAGAATCCCGAGGTGTCCCTCGCACCTAGGCAGGAGTCCTGACGTCGCTGAACAAACACGTGTCTGGAAGGGCCCTCCCCGTCGTAACTCGAGAATATACCCCAGGTTCCGGCCACAACTCGAGAAAAACCATGAGACTTCCCCCTCGCCGCAAGTTGAGGCCCGATTCCCCTGCACTGCGTGCAGAGCAATTCCGAGTTCCACATCAAACGTGAAAGGAGCCTTGATTTCCTTGATGGCACTCCAGAGAAAACCCAAGATCACTGTCTCAAGTCTAGAGGGATCCTGAGGTCACTGGAGCAACATGAAAGTTCTCCGTGGACCCCAAATCAACTCGAGATGAGAGCTTAGTCCCTGGCTTCGACTCAAGAGGAATACCAACTTGCCACAAGCACCTCAAGAGGAGGCTTCTCTCAGCTACAGGTATGTGAGAGGGCCCCTGAGTTTGTGGCCTCAAGTGGAATGGACACCAAGATGCTCTGACTCGAAGTAAGGACAGATATCCCTGCAGTGCATTGAATGCAGGCTCGTCTTGCATCTCCCAAGATGAAGGGATGTCTGAATCCCCTGTGGAGACCACAGAGAAAGACCTAGTTCTCGCCACATCGTGAACAGAGGCCTCACATCCTTTGAAAACTCGAGAGGACTGCGGAGATCAATGCTTCCAAAGGAGACGATGCCTGACTCCTCTTGAAAATGGATAGGAGTCCCAGGATCATGTGGCACGTGGAAAGGAACACTGGGTCTCCCGCCTCACCTGGAGACGCAACACAATTGCCATTCGAAACCTCGGGGAGAATCCCGAGGTGTCCATCGCACCTAGGCAGGAGTCCTGACGTCGCTGAACAAACACGTGTCTGGAAGGGCCCCCCCCGTCGTAACTCGAGAATATACCCCAGGTTCCAGCCGCAACTCGAGAAAAACAATGAGACTTCCCCCTCGCCGCGAGATGAGGCCCGATTCCCCTGCACTGCGTGCAGAGCAATTCCGTGTTCCACATCAAACGTGAAAGGAGCCTTGATTTCCTTGATGGCACTCCAGAGAAAACCCAAGATCACTGTCTCAAGTCTAGAGGGATCCTGAGGTCACTGGAGCAACACGAAAGGGCTCCGTGGACCCCAAATCAACTCGAGATGCGAGCTTAGTCCCTGACTTCGACTCAAGAGGAATACCAACTTTCCAAGAGCACCTCAAGAGGAGGCTTCTCTCAGCTACAGGTATGTGAGAGGGACCCTGAGATTGTGGCCTCAAGTGGAATGGTCACCGAGATGCTCTGACTCGAAGTAAGGCCGGATATCCCTGCAGTGAATTGAATGCAGGCTCGTCTTGCATCTCCCAAGACGAAGGGATGTCTGAATCCCCTGTGGAGACCACAGAGAAAGACCGAGTTCTCCGCCTCATCGCGACCGGAGGCCTCACATCCTTTGAAAACTCGAGAGGTCCGCGGAGATCAATGCTTCCAAAGGAGACGATGCCTGACTCCTCTTGAAAATGGATAGGAGTCCCAGGATCCCTGTGGCACGTGGAAAGGGACCCTGGGTCTCCCGCCTCACGTGGAGACGCGTCCCCATTGCCATGCCAAGACTCGAGGAGAATCCCGAGGTGTCCTCGCACCTAGGCAGGAGTCCTGACGTCGCTGAACAAACACGTGTCTGGAAGGGCCCTCCCCGTCGTAACTCGAGAATATACCACAGGTTCCGGCCGCAACTCGAGAAAAACCATGAGACTTCCCCCTCGCCGCGAGATGAGGCCCGATTCCCCTGCACTGTGTGCAGAGCAATTCCGTGTTCCACATCAAACGTGAAAGGAGACTTGATTTCCTTGATGGCACTCCAGAGAAAACCCAAGATCACTGTCTCAAGTCTAGAGGGATCCTGAGGTCACTGGAGCAAGAGGAAAGGGCTCCGTGCACCCCAAATCAACTCGAGATGAGAGCTTAGTCCCTGGCTTCGAGTCAAGAGGAATACCAACTTTCCACAAGCTCCTCAAGAGGAGGCTTCTCTCAGCTACAGGTATGTGAGAGGGACCCTGAGTTTGTGGCCTCAAGTGGAATGGACACCGAGATGGTCTGAATCGAAGTAAGGCCGGATATCCCTGCAGTGAATTGAATGCAGGCTCGTCTTGCATCTCCCAAGATGAAGGGATGTCTGAATCCCCTGTGGAGACTACAGAGATAGACCTAGTCCTCCACCTCATCGCGACCGGAGGCCTCACATCCTTTGAAAACTCGAGAGGTCCACGGAGATCAATGCTTCCAAAGGAGACGATGCCTGACTCCTCTTGAAAATGTATAGGAGTCCCAGGATCCCTGTGGCACGTGGAAAGGGACCCTGGGTCTCCCGCCTCATGAGGATACGCGTCCCAATTGCCATGCCAAGACTCGAGGAGAATCCCGAGGTGTCCCTCGCACCTAGGCAGGAGTCCTGAGGTCGCTGAACAAACACGTGTCTGGAAGGGCCCTCCCCGTCGTAACTCGAGAATATACCCCAGGTTCCGGCCTCAACTCGAGAAAAACCATGAGACTTCCCCCTCGCCGCGAGATGAGACCCGATTCCCCTGCACTGCGTGCAGAGCAATTCCGTCTTCCACATCAAACGTGAAAGGAGCCTTGATTTCCTTGATGGCACTCCAGAGAAAACCCAAGATCACTGTCTTAAGTCTAGAGGGATCCTGAGGTCACTGTAGCAACACGAAAGGGCTCCGTGGACCCCAAATCTACTCGAGATGCGAGCTTAGTCCGTGGCTTCGACTCAAGAGGAATACCAACTTTCCACAAGAACCTCAAGAGGAGGCTTCTCTCAGCTACAGGTATGTGAGAGGGACCCTGAGTTTGTGGCCTCAAGTCGAATGGACACCAAGATGCTCTGACTCGAAGTAAGGCCGGATATCCCTGCAGTGAATTGAATGCAGGCTCGTCTTGCATCTCCTAAGAGGAAGGGATGTCTGAATCCGCTGTGGAGACGACAGAGAAAGACCTAGTCCTCCGCCTCATCGCGACCGGAGACATCACATCCATTGAAAAATCGAAAGGTCTGCGGAGATCAATGCTTCCAAAGAGACGATGCCTGACTCCTCTTGAAAATGGATAGGAGTCCCAGGATCCCTGTGGCACGTGGAAAGGGAGCCTGGGTCTCCCGCCTCACGTGGAGACGCGTCCCAATTGCCATGCCAAGACTCGAGGAGAATCCCGAGGTGTCCTGGCACCTAGTCAGGAGTCCTGACGTCGCTGAACAAACACGTGTCTTTAAGGGCCCCCCCCCGTCGTAACTCGAGAATATACCCCAGGTTCCGGCCGCAAATCGAGAAAAACCATGAGAATTCCCCCTCGCCGCGAGATGAGGCCCGATTCCCCTGCACTGCGTGCAGAGCAATTCCGTGTTCCACAACAACGTGAAAGGAGCCTTGATTTCCTTGATGGCACTCCAGAGAAAACCCAAGATCACTGTCTCAAGTCTAGATGGATCCTGAGGTCACTGGAGCAACACATGAGGGCTCATTGAACCCCAAATCAACTCGAGATGAAAGCTTAGTCCCTGGCTTCGACTCGAGAGGAATACCAACTTTCCACAAGCACCTCAAGAGGAGGCTTCTCTCAGCTACAGGTATGTGAGAGGGACCCTGAGTTGTGGCCTCAAGTGGAATGGACACCGAGATGCTCTGACTCGAATAAATGCCGGATATCCCTGCAGTGAATTGAATGCAGGCTCGTCTTGCATCTCCCAAGACGAAGGGATGTCTGAATCCCCTGTGGAGACCACAGAGAAAGACCTAGTTCTCCGCCTCATCGCGACCGGAATCCTCACATCCTTTGAAAACTCGAGAGGTCCGCGGAGATCAATGCTTCCAAAGGTGACGATGCCTGACTCCACCTGAACATGTATAGGAGTCCCAGGACCCTGTGGCACGTGGAAAGGGACACTGGGTCTCCCGCCTCACCTGGAGACGCATCCCAATTGCCATGCGAAACCTCCGGGAGAATCCCGAGGTGTCCATCGCACATAGGCAGGAGTTCTGACGTCGCTGAACAACACGTGTCTGGAAGGCCCCTCCCCGTCGAAACTCGAGAATACAACCCAGGTTCCGGCCGCAACTCGAGAAAGACCATGAGACTTCCCCCTCGCCGCGAGATTAGGCCCGATTCCCCTGCACTGCGTGCAGAGCAATTCTGTGTTCCACATCAAATTTGAAAGGAGCCTTGATTTCCTTGATGGCACTCCAGAGAAAACCCAAGATCACTGTCTCAAGTCTAGAGGGATCCTGAGGTCACTGGAGCAACACGAAAGTGCTCTGTGGACTCCAAATCAAATCGAGATGAGAGCTTAGTACCTGGCGTCGACTCAAGAGGAATACCAACTTTCCACAAGCACCTCAAGAGGAGGCTTCTCTCAGCTGCAGGTATGTGAGAGGGACCCTGAGTTTGTGGCCTCAAGTGGAATGGACACCAAGATGCTCTGACTTGAAATAAGGCCAGATATCCCTGCAGTGAATTGAATGCAGGCTCGTCTTGCATCTCCCAAGACGAAGAGATGTCTGAATCCCCTGTGGAGACCACAGAGAAAGCCCTAGTTCTCCGCCTCATCGCGACGGGAAGCCTCACATCCTTTGAAAACTAGAGAGGTCTGCGGAGATCAATGCTTCCAAAGGAGACGATGCCTGACTCCTCTAGAAAATGGATAGGCTTCCCAGGATCCCTGTGGCACGTGGAAAGGGACACTGGGTCTCCCGCCTCACGTGGAGACGCGTCCCAATTGCCATGCCAAGACTCGAGGAGAATCCCGAGGTGTCCCTGGCACCTAGGCAGTAGTCCTGACGTCGCTGAACAAACACGTGTCTGGAGGGGCCCTCCCCGTCGTATCTCGAGAATATACCCCACGTTCCGGCCGCAACTCGAAAAAAACCATGAGACTTCCCCCTCGCCGCGAGATGAGGCCCGATTCACCTGCACCGCATGCAGAGCAATTCCGTGTTCCACATCAAACGTGAAAGGAGCCTTGATTTCCTTGATGGCACTCCAGAGAAAACGCAAGATCACTGTCTCAAGTCTAGAGGGATCCTGAGGTCACTGGAGCAAAACGAAAGGGCTCCGTGCACCCCAAATCAACTCGAGATGAGAACTTATTCCCTGGCTTCGACTCAAGAGGAATACGAACTTTCCACAAGCACCCCAAGAGGAGGCTACTCTCAGCTACATGTATGTGAGAGGGCCCCTGAGTTTGTGGCCTCAAGTGGAATGGACGCCGAAATGCTCTGACTCGAAGTAAGGCCAGATATCCCTGCAGTGAATTGAATGCAGGCTCGTCTTGCATCTCCCAAGACGAAGGGATGTCTGAATCCCCTGTGGAGACCACAGAGAAAGACCTAGTTATCCGCCTCAGCGCGACCGGAGGCCTCACATCCTTTGAAAACTCGAGAGGTCCGCGGAGATCAATACTTCCAAAGGAGACGATGCGTGACTCCTCTTGAAAATGGATAGGAGTCCCAGGATCCCTGTGGCACGTGGAAAGGGACACTGGGTCTCCCGCCTCACGTGGAGACGCGTCCCAATAGCCATGCCAAGACTCGAGGAGAATCCCGAGGTGTCCCTCGCACCTAGGCAGGAGTCCTGACGTCGCTGAACAAACACGTGTCTGGAAGGGCCCTCCCCGTCGTAACTCTAGAATATACCCCAGGTTCCGGGCGCAACTCGAGAAAAACCATGAGACTTCCCCCTCACCGCGAGATGAGGCCCTATTCCCCTGCACTGCGTGCAGAGCAATTCCGTGTTCTACATCAAACGTGAAAGGAGACTTGATTTCCTTGATGGCACTCCAGAGAAAACCCAAGATCACTGTCTCAAGTCTAGAGGGATCCTGAGGTCACTGTAGCAACAAGAAAGGGCTCCGTGGACCACAAATCAACTCGAGATGAGAGCTTAGTCCCTGGCTTCGACTCAAGAGGAATACCAACTTTCCACAAGCGCCTCAAGAGGAGGCTTCTCTCAGCTACAGGTATGTGAGAGGGACCCTGAGTTTGTGGCCTCAAGTGGAATGGACACCGAGATACTCTGACTCGAAATAAGGCCGTATATCCCTGCAGTGAATTGAATGCAGGCTCGTCTTGCATCTCCCAAGCGAAGGGATGTCTGAATCCAATGTGGAGACCACAGAGAAAGACCTAGTTCTCCGCCTCATCGCGACCGGAGGCCTCACATCACTTGAAAATTCGAGAGGTCTGCGGAGATCAATGCTTCCAAAGGAGACGATGCCTGACTGCTCTTGAAAATGGATAGGAGTCCCAGAATCCCTGTGGCACGTGGAAAGGGACCCTGGGTCTCCCGCCTCACGTGGAGACGCGTCCCCATTGCCATGCCAAGACTCGAGGAGAATCCCGATGTGTCCTTCGCACCTAGGCAGGAGTCCTGACGTCGCTGAACAAACACGTGTCTGGAAGGGCCCTCCCCGTCGTAACTCGAGAATATACCCCAGGTTGCGGCCACAACTCGAGAAAAACCATGAGACTTCCCCCTCGCCACGAGATGAGGCCCGATTCCCCTGCAATGCGAGCAGAGCAATTCCGTGTTCCACATCAAACGTGAAAGGAGCCTTGATTTCCTTGATGGCACTCCAGAGAAAACCCAAGATCACTGTCTCAAGCCCAGAGGGATCCTAAGGTCACTGGAAGAACAGGAAAGGGCTCCGTGGACCCCAAATCAACTCGAGATGAGAGCTTAGTCCCTGGCTTTGACTCAAGCGGAATACCAACTTTCCACAAGCACCTGAAGAGGAGGCTTCTCGCAGACACAGGTATGTGAGAGGGACCCTGAGTTGTGGCCTCAAGTGGAATGGACACCGAGATGCTGTGACTCGAAGTAAGGCCGGATATCCCTGCAGTGAATTGAATGCAGGCTCGTCTTGCATCTCCCAAGACGAAGAGATGTCTGAATCCCCTGTGGAGACCACAGAGAAAGACCTAGTTGTCCGCCTCATCGCGACCGGAGTCCTTAAATCTTTTGAGAACTCGAGAGATCCGCGGAGATCAATGCTTCCAAAGGAGACGATGACTGACTCCTCTTGAAAATGGATAGGAGTCCCAGGATCCCTGTGGCTCGTGGAAAGGGACCCTGGGTCTCCCGCCACACGTGGAGACGAGTCCCAATTGCCATGCCAAGAATCGAGGAGAATCCCGAGTTTTCCCTCGCACCTAGGCCCGAGTCCTGACGTCGCTGAACAAACACGTGTCTGGAAGGGCCCTCCCCATCGTAACTCGAGAATATACCCCAGGTTCCGGCCGAAACTCGAGAAAAACCATGAGACTTCCCCCTCGCGGCGAGATGAGGCCTGATTCCCCTGCACTGCATGCAGAGCAATTCCGTGTTCCACATCAAACTTGAAAGGAGACTTGATTTCCTTGATGGCACTCCAGAGAAAACCCAAGATCACTGTCTCAAGTCTAGAGGGATCCTGAGGTCACGGGAGCAACAGAAAAGTGCTCCGTGGACCCCAAATCAACACGAGATGAGAGCTTAGTCCCTGGCTTCGACTCAAGAGGAATACCAACTTTCCACAAGCACCTCAAGAGGAGGCTTCTCTCAGCTACAGGTATATTTTAGGGACCCCGAGATTGTGGCCTCAAGTGGAATGGACACCGAGATGCTCTGACTCGAATTAAGGCCGGGTATCCCTGCAGTGAATTGAATGCAGGCTCGTCTTGCATCTCCCAAGACGAAGCGATGTCTGAATCCCCTGTGGAGATGACAGCGAAAGACAGAGTTCTTCGCCTCATTGCGAGCGGAGGCCTCACATCCTTTGAAAACTCGAGAGGTCCGTGGAGATCAATGCTTCCAAAGGAGACGATGCTTGACTCCTCTTGAAAATTGATAGGAGTCCCAGGATCCCTGTGGCACGTGGAAAGGGACCCTGGGTCTCCCGCCTCACGTAGAGACGCATCCCAATTGCCATGCCAAGACTCGAGGAGAATCCCGAGGTGTCCCTCGCACCTAGGCAGGAGTCCTGACGTCGCTGAACAAACACGTGTCTGGAAGGGCCCTCCCCGTCGTAACTCGAGAATATACCACAGGTTCCGGCCGCAACTCGAGAAAAACCATGAGACTTCCCCCTCGCCGCGAGATGAGGCCCGATTCCCCTGCACTGCGTGCAGAGCAATTCCGTGTTCCACATCAAACTTGAAAGGAGCCTTGATTTCATTGATGGCACTCCAGACAAAACCCACGATCACTGTCTCAAGTCTAGAGGGATCCTGAGGTCACTGGAGCAACATGAAAGGGCTCCGTGGACCCAAAGTCAACTCGAGATGAGAGCTTAGTCCTTGGCTTCGTCTCAAGAGGAACACCAACTTTCCACAAGCACCTCAAGAGGAGGCTTCTCTCAGCTACAGGTATGTGAGAGGGACCCTGAGTTTGTGGCCTCAAGTGGAATGGACACCGATATGCTCTGACTCGAAATAAGGCCGGATATCCCTGCAGTGAATTGAATGCAGGCTCGTCTTGCATCTCCCAAGACGACGGGATGTCTGAATCCCCTGTGGAGATGACAGAGAAAGACCGAGTTCACCGCCTCAACGCGAACGGAGGCCTCACATCCTTTGAAAATTCGAGAGGTCCGAGGAGATCAATGCTTCCCACGGAGACGATGCCTGACTCCTCTTGAAAATGGATAGGAGTACCAGGATCCCTGTGGCACGTGGAAAGGGACACTGGGTCTCCCGCCTCACGTGCAGCCGTGTCCCAATTGCCATGCCGAGACTCGAGGAGAATCCCGAGGTGTCCCTCACACCTAGGCAGGAGTCCTGACGTCGCTGAACAAACACGTGTCTGGAAGGGCACTCCCCGTCGTAACTCGAGAAAATACCCCAGGTTCCGGCCGCAACTTGAGAAAAACCATGACACTTCCCCCTCGCCGGGAGATGAGGCCCGATTCCCCTGACTGCGTGCAGAGCAATTCCGTGTTCCACATCAAACGTGAAAAGAGCCTTGATTTCCTTGATGGCACTCCAGAGAAAACCCAAGATTACTGTCTCAAGTCTAGAGGGATTCTGAAGTCACTGGAGCAACACGAACGGGCTCCGTGGACCCCAAATCAACTCGAGATGAGAGCTTAGTCCCTGGCTTCGACTCAAGAGGAATACCAACTTTCCACAAGCACCTCAAGAGGAGGCTTCTCTCAGCTACAAGTTTTGAGAGGGACCCTGAGTTTGTGGTCTCAAGTGGAATGGACACCGAGATGCTCTGACTCGAAGTAAGGCCGGATATCCCTGCAGTGAATTGAATGCAGGCTCGTCTTGCATCTCCCAAGACGACGGGATGTCTGAATCCCCTGTGGAGATGACAGAGAAAGACCGAGTTCACCGCCTCAACGCGACCGGAGGCCTCACATCCTTTGAAAACTCTAGAGGTCCGCGGAGACAATGCTTCCAAAGGAGATGTTGCCTGACTCCTCTTGAAAATGGATAGGAGTCCCAGGATCCCTGTGGCACGTGCAAAGGGACCCTGGGTCTCCCGCCTCACGTGGAGACGCGTCCCAATTGCCATGCCAAGACTCGAGGAGAATCCCGAGGTGTCCCTCGCACCTAGGCAGGAGTCCTGACGTCGCTGAACAAACACGTGTATGGAAGGGCCCTCCCCATCGTAACTCGAGAATATACCCCAGGTTCCGGCCGCAACTCGAGAAAAACCATGAGACTTCCCAATCGCCGCGAGATGAGGCCCGATTCCCCTGCACTGCGTGCAGAGCAATTCCGTGTTCCACATCAAACGTGAAAGGAGCCTTGATTTCCTTGATGGCACTCCAGAGAAAACCCAAGATCACTGTCTCAAGTCTAGAGGGATCCTGAGGTCACTGGAGCAACACGAAAGGGCTCCGTGGACCCCAAATCAACTCGAGATGAGAGCTTAGTCCCTGGCTTCGACTCAAGAGGAATACCAACTTTCCACAAGGACCTCAAGAGGAGGCTTCTCTCAGCAACTGGTATGTGAGAGGGACCCTGAGTTTGTGGCCTCAAGTGGAATGGACACCGAGATGCTCTGACTCGAAGTAAGGCCGGATATCCCTGCAGTGAATTGAATGCAGGCTCATCTTGCATCTCCCAAGACGAAGGGATGTCTGAATCCCCTGTGGAGACCACAGAGAAAGACCTAGTCCTCCGCCTCAACGCGACCGGAGGCCTCACATCCTTTGAAAACTCGAGAGGTCCGCGGAGATCAATGCTTCCAAAGGAGACGATGCCTGACTCCTCTTGAAAATGGATAGGAGTCCCAGGATCCCTGTGGCACGTGGAAAGGGACCCTGGGTCTCCCGCCTCACGTGCAGACGCGTCCCAATTGCCATGCCAAGCCTCGAGGAGAATCCCGAGGTTTCCCTCGCACCTAGGCAGGAGTCCTGACGTCGCTGAACAAACACGTGTCTGGAAGGGCCCTCCCCGTCGTAACTCGAGAATATACCCCAGGTTCCGGCCGCAACTCGAGAAAAACCATGAGACTTCCCCCTCGCCGCGAGATGAGGCCCGATTCCCCTGCACTGCGTGCAGAGCAATTCCGTGTTCCACATCAAACGTGAAAGGAGCCTTGATTTCCTTGATGGCACTCCAGAGAAAACCCAAGATCACTGTCTCAAGTCTAGAGGGATCCTGAAGTCACTGGAGCAACACTAACGGGCTCCGTGGACCCCAAATAAACTCGAGATGAGAGCTTAGTCCCTGGCTTCGACTCAAGAGGAACACCAACTTTCCACAAGCACCTCAAGAGGAGGCTTCTCTCAGCTACAGGTATGTGAGAGGGACCCTGAGTTTTTGGCCTCAATGGAATGGACACCGAGATGCTCTGACTCGAAGTAAGGCCGGATATTCCTGCAGTGAATTGAAAGCAGGCTCATCTTGCATCTCCCAAGACGAAGGGATGTCTGAATCCCCTGTGGAGACCACAGAGAAAGACCTAGTTTTCCGCCTCATCGCGACCGGAGGCCTCACATCCTTTGAAAACTCGAGAGGTCCGCCGAGATCAATGCTTCCAAAGGAGATGATGCCTGACTCCTCTTGAAAATGGAAGGAGTCCCAGGATCCCTGTGGCACGTGGAAAGGGACCCTGGGTCTCCCGCCTCACGTGGACACGCGTCCCAATTGCCATGCCAAGACTCGAGGAGAATCCCGAGGTGTCCCTCTCACCTAGGCAGGAGTCCTGACATCGCTGAACAAACACGTGTCTGGAAGGGCCCTCCCCGTCGTAACTCGAGAATATACCCCAGGTTCTGGCGGCAACTCGACAAAAACCATGAGACTTCGCCCTTGCCGCGAGAAGAGGCCCGATTCCCCTGCACTGCGTGCAGAGCAATTCCGTGTTCCACATCAAACGTGAAAGGAGCCTTGATTTCCTTGATGGCACTCCAGAGAAAACCCAAGATCACTGTCTCAAAACTAGAGGGATCCTGAGGTCACTGGAGCAATATGAAAGGGCTCCCCGAACCCCAAATCAACTCGAGAAGAGAGCTTAGTCCCTGGCTTTGACTCAAGAGGAATTCCAACTTTCCACAAGCACCTCAAGAGGAGGCTTCTCTCAGCTACAGGTATGTGAGAGGGACTTTGACTTTGTGGCCTCAGGTGGAATGGACACCGAGATGCTCTGACTCGATGTAAGGCCGGATATCCCTGCAGTGAATTGAATGCAGGCTCGTCTTGCATCTCCCAAGACGAAGGGATGTCTGAATCTCCTGTGGAGAACACAGAGAAATACCTAGTTCTCCGCCTCATCGCGACCGGAGGCCTCACATCCTTTGAAAATTCGAGACGTCCGCGGAGATCAATGTTTCCAAAGGAGACGATGCCTGACTCCTCTTGAAAATGGATAGGAGTCCCAGGATCCCTGTGGCACGTGGAAAGGGACCCTGGGTCTCCCGCCTCACGTAGAGACGCATCCCAATTGCCATGCCAAGACTCGAGGAGAATCCCGAGGTGTCCCTCGCACCTAGGCAGGAGTCCTGACGTCGCTGAACAAACACGTGTCTGGAAGGGCCCTCCCCGTCGTAACTCGAGAATATACCACAGGTTCCGGCCGCAACTCGAGAAAAACCATGAGACTTCCCCCTCGCCGCGAGATGAGGCCCGATTCCCCTGCACTGCGTGCAGAGCAATTCCGTGTTCCACATCAAACTTGAAAGGAGCCTTGATTTCATTGATGGCACTCCAGACAAAACCCACGATCACTGTCTCAAGTCTAGAGGGATCCTGAGGTCACTGGAGCAACATGAAAGGGCTCCGTGGACCCAAAGTCAACTCGAGATGAGAGCTTAGTCCTTGGCTTCGTCTCAAGAGGAACACCAACTTTCCACAAGCACCTCAAGAGGAGGCTTCTCTCAGCTACAGGTATGTGAGAGGGACCCTGAGTTTGTGGCCTCAAGTGGAATGGACACCGATATGCTCTGACTCGAAATAAGGCCGGATATCCCTGCAGTGAATTGAATGCAGGCTCGTCTTGCATCTCCCAAGACGACGGGATGTCTGAATCCCCTGTGGAGATGACAGAGAAAGACCGAGTTCACCGCCTCAACGCGAACGGAGGCCTCACATCCTTTGAAAATTCGAGAGGTCCGAGGAGATCAATGCTTCCCACGGAGACGATGCCTGACTCCTCTTGAAAATGGATAGGAGTACCAGGATCCCTGTGGCACGTGGAAAGGGACACTGGGTCTCCCGCCTCACGTGCAGCCGTGTCCCAATTGCCATGCCGAGACTCGAGGAGAATCCCGAGGTGTCCCTCACACCTAGGCAGGAGTCCTGACGTCGCTGAACAAACACGTGTCTGGAAGGGCACTCCCCGTCGTAACTCGAGAAAATACCCCAGGTTCCGGCCGCAACTTGAGAAAAACCATGACACTTCCCCCTCGCCGGGAGATGAGGCCCGATTCCCCTGACTGCGTGCAGAGCAATTCCGTGTTCCACATCAAACGTGAAAAGAGCCTTGATTTCCTTGATGGCACTCCAGAGAAAACCCAAGATTACTGTCTCAAGTCTAGAGGGATTCTGAAGTCACTGGAGCAACACGAACGGGCTCCGTGGACCCCAAATCAACTCGAGATGAGAGCTTAGTCCCTGGCTTCGACTCAAGAGGAATACCAACTTTCCACAAGCACCTCAAGAGGAGGCTTCTCTCAGCTACAAGTTTTGAGAGGGACCCTGAGTTTGTGGTCTCAAGTGGAATGGACACCGAGATGCTCTGACTCGAAGTAAGGCCGGATATCCCTGCAGTGAATTGAATGCAGGCTCGTCTTGCATCTCCCAAGACGACGGGATGTCTGAATCCCCTGTGGAGATGACAGAGAAAGACCGAGTTCACCGCCTCAACGCGACCGGAGGCCTCACATCCTTTGAAAACTCTAGAGGTCCGCGGAGACAATGCTTCCAAAGGAGATGTTGCCTGACTCCTCTTGAAAATGGATAGGAGTCCCAGGATCCCTGTGGCACGTGCAAAGGGACCCTGGGTCTCCCGCCTCACGTGGAGACGCGTCCCAATTGCCATGCCAAGACTCGAGGAGAATCCCGAGGTGTCCCTCGCACCTAGGCAGGAGTCCTGACGTCGCTGAACAAAAACGTGTATGGAAGGGCCCTCCCCATCGTAACTCGAGAATATACCCCAGGTTCCGGCCGCAACTCGAGAAAAACCATGAGACTTCCCAATCGCCGCGAGATGAGGCCCGATTCCCCTGCACTGCGTGCAGAGCAATTCCGTGTTCCACATCAAACGTGAAAGGAGCCTTGATTTCCTTGATGGCACTCCAGAGAAAACCCAAGATCACTGTCTCAAGTCTAGAGGGATCCTGAGGTCACTGGAGCAACACGAAAGGGCTCCGTGGACCCCAAATCAACTCGAGATGAGAGCTTAGTCCCTGGCTTCGACTCAAGAGGAATACCAACTTTCCAAAAGGACCTCAAGAGGAGGCTTCTCTCAGCAACTGGTATGTGAGAGGGACCCTGAGTTTGTGGCCTCAAGTGGAATGGACACCGAGATGCTCTGACTCGAAGTAAGGCCGGATATCCCTGCAGTGAATTGAATGCAGGCTCATCTTGCATCTCCCAAGACGAAGGGATGTCTGAATCCCCTGTGGAGACCACAGAGAAAGACCTAGTCCTCCGCCTCAACGCGACCGGAGGCCTCACATCCTTTGAAAACTCGAGAGGTCCGCGGAGATCAATGCTTCCAAAGGAGACGATGCCTGACTCCTCTTGAAAATGGATAGGAGTCCCAGGATCCCTGTGGCACGTGGAAAGGGACCCTGGGTCTCCCGCCTCACGTGCAGACGCGTCCCAATTGCCATGCCAAGCCTCGAGGAGAATCCCGAGGTTTCCCTCGCACCTAGGCAGGAGTCCTGACGTCGCTGAACAAACACGTGTCTGGAAGGGCCCTCCCCGTCGTAACTCGAGAATATACCCCAGTTTCCGGCCGCAACTCGAGAAAAACCATGAGACTTCCCCCTCGCCGCGAGATGAGGCCCGATTCCCCTGCACTGCGTGCAGAGCAATTCCGTGTTCCACATCAAACGTGAAAGGAGCCTTGATTTCCTTGATGGCACTCCAGAGAAAACCCAAGATCACTGTCTCAAGTCTAGAGGGATCCTGAAGTCACTGGAGCAACACTAACGGGCTCCGTGGACCCCAAATAAACTCGAGATGAGAGCTTAGTCCCTGGCTTCGACTCAAGAGGAACACCAACTTTCCACAAGCACCTCAAGAGGAGGCTTCTCTCAGCTACAGGTATGTGAGAGGGACCCTGAGTTTTTGGCCTCAATGGAATGGACACCGAGATGCTCTGACTCGAAGTAAGGCCGGATATTCCTGCAGTGAATTGAAAGCAGGCTCATCTTGCATCTCCCAAGACGAAGGGATGTCTGAATCCCCTGTGGAGACCACAGAGAAAGACCTAGTTTTCCGCCTCATCGCGACCGGAGGCCTCACATCCTTTGAAAACTCGAGAGGTCCGCCGAGATCAATGCTTCCAAAGGAGATGATGCCTGACTCCTCTTGAAAATGGAAGGAGTCCCAGGATCCCTGTGGCACGTGGAAAGGGACCCTGGGTCTCCCGCCTCACGTGGACACGCGTCCCAATTGCCATGCCAAGACTCGAGGAGAATCCCGAGGTGTCCCTCTCACCTAGGCAGGAGTCCTGACATCGCTGAACAAACACGTGTCTGGAAGGGCCCTCCCCGTCGTAACTCGAGAATATACCCCAGGTTCTGGCGGCAACTCGACAAAAACCATGAGACTTCGCCCTTGCCGCGAGAAGAGGCCCGATTCCCCTGCACTGCGTGCAGAGCAATTCCGTGTTCCACATCAAACGTGAAAGGAGCCTTGATTTCCTTGATGGCACTCCAGAGAAAACCCAAGATCACTGTCTCAAAACTAGAGGGATCCTGAGGTCACTGGAGCAATATGAAAGGGCTCCCCGAACCCCAAATCAACTCGAGAAGAGAGCTTAGTCCCTGGCTTTGACTCAAGAGGAATTCCAACTTTCCACAAGCACCTCAAGAGGAGGCTTCTCTCAGCTACAGGTATGTGAGAGGGACTTTGACTTTGTGGCCTCAGGTGGAATGGACACCGAGATGCTCTGACTCGATGTAAGGCCGGATATCCCTGCAGTGAATTGAATGCAGGCTCGTCTTGCATCTCCCAAGACGAAGGGATGTCTGAATCTCCTGTGGAGAACACAGAGAAATACCTAGTTCTCCGCCTCATCGCGACCGGAGGCCTCACATCCTTTGAAAATTCGAGACGTCCGCGGAGATCAATGTTTCCAAAGGAGACGATGCCTGACTCCTCTTGAAAATGGATAGGAGTCCCAGGATCCCTGTGGCACTTCGAAAGGGACACTGGGCCTCCTGCCTCACGTGAAGACGCGTCCCAATTGCCATGCCAAGACTCGAGGAGAATCCCGAGGTGTCCCTCGCACCTAGGCAGGAGTCCTGACGTCGCTGAACAAACACGTGTCTGGAAAGGCCCTTCCCGTCGTAACTCGAGAATATACCCCAGGTCCCGGCCGCAACTCGAGAAAAACCATGAGACTTCGCCCTCGCCGCGAGATGAGGGCCGATTTCCCTGCACTCCGTGCAGAGCAGTTCCGTGTTCCACATCAAACGTGAAAGGAGCCTTGATTTCCTTGATGGCACTCAAGCGAAAACCCAAGATCACTGTCTCAAGTCTAGAGGGATCCTGAGGTCACTGGAGCAACACGAAAAGGCTCCGTGGACCCCAAATCAACTCGAGATGAGAGCTTAGTCCCTGGCTTCGACTCAAGAGGAATACCAACTTTCCACAAGCACCTGAAGAGGAGGCTTCTCTCAGCTACAAGTATGTGAGAGGGACCCTGAGTTTGTGGCCTCAAGTGGAATGGACACCGAGATGCTCTGACTCGAAGTAAGGCCGGATATCCCTGCAGTGAATTGAATGCAGGCTCGTCTTGCATCTGCCAAGACGAAGGGATGTCTGAATGCCCTGTGGAGACCACAGAGAAAGGCCTAGTCCTCCGGCTCAACGCGACCGGAGGCCTCACATCCTTTGAAAACTCGAGAGGTCTGCGGAGATCAATGCTTCCAAAGGAGACGATGCCTGACTCCTCTTGAAAATGGATAGGAGTCCCAGGATCCCTGTGGCACGTGGAAAGGGACCCTGGGTCTCCCGCCTCACGTGGAGACGCGTCCCAATTGCCATGCCAAGACTCGAGGAGAATCCCGAGGTTTCCCTCGCACCGAGGCCAGAGTCCAGACGTCGCTGAACAAACACGTGTCTGGAAGGGCCCTCTCCATCGTAACTCGAGAATATACCACAGGTTCCGGCCGCAACTCGAGAAAAACCATGTGACTTCCCCCTCGCCGCGAGATGAGGCCCGATTCACCTGCACTGCGTCCAGAGCAATTCCGTGTTCCACATCAAACGTGAAAGGAGCCTTAATTTCCTTGATGGCACTCCAGAGAAAACCCAAGATCACTGTGTCAAGTCTAGAGGGATCCTGAGGTCACTGGAGCAACATGAAAGGGCTCCGTGGACCCCAAATCAACTCGAGATGAGAGCTTCGTCCCTGGCTTCGACTCAAGAGGAATACCAACTTTCCACAAGCACCTCAAGAGGAGGCTTCTTTCAGCTACAGATATGTGAGAGGTACCCTGAGTTTGTGGCCTCAAGTGGAATGGACACTGAGATGCTCTGACTCGAAGTAAGGCCGGATATCCCTGCAGTGAATTGAATGCAGGCTCGTTTTGCATCTCCCAAGACCAAGGGATGTCTGAATCCCCTGTGGAGACCACAGAGAAAGACCTAGTCTCCGCCTCAACGCGACTGGAGGCCTCACATCGTTTGAAAAGTCTAGAGGTCCACGGAGATCAATGCTTCCAAAGGAGACGATGCCTGACTCCTCTTGAAAATGGATAGGAGTCCCAGGATCCCTCTGGCACGTGGAAAGGGACCCTGGGTCTCCCGCCTCACGTGGAGCCGCGTCCCAATTGCCATGCCAAGACTCGAGGAGAATCCAGAGGTGTCCCTCGCAGCTAGGCAGGAGTCCTGTCGTCGCTGAACAAACACGTGTCTGAAAGGGCCCTCCCCGACATAACTCGAGAATATACTCCAGGTTCCGGCCACAACTCGAGATAAACCTTGAGACTTCCCCCCTCACCGCGAGATGAGGCCTGATTCCCCTGCACTGCGTGCAGAGCAATTCCGTGTTCCACATCAAACATGAAATGAGCCTTGATTTCCTTGATGGCACTCCAGAGAAAACCCAAGATCACTGTCTCGAATCTAGAGGGATCCTGAGTTCACTGGAGAAACACGAAAGGGCTCCGTGGACCCCAAATCAACTCTAGATGAGAGCTTAGTCCCTGGCTTCAACTCAAGTGGAATACAACTTTCCACAAGCACCTCAAGAGGAGCCTTCTCTCAGCTACCTTTATGTGAGAGGGACCCTGAGTTTGTGGCCTCAAGTTGAATGGACAACGAGATGCTCTGACTCGAAGTAAGGCCGGATATCCCTGCAGTGAATTGAATGCAGGCTCGTCTTGCATCTCCCAAGAAGAAGGGAAGTGTGAATTCCATGTGGAGACCACAGAGAAAGACCTAGTTTTCCGCCGCAAGGCGACCCGAGGCCTCCCATTCTTTGACAACTCGAGAGGTCCGCGGAGATCAATGCTTCCAAAGGAGACGATGCCTGACTCCTCTTGAAAATGGATAGAAGTCCCAGGATCCCTGTGGCACGTGGAAAGGGACCCTGGGTATCCCACCTCACGTGGAGACACGTCCCAATTGCCATGCCAAGACTCGAGGAGAATCCCGAGTTGTCCCTCGCAGCTAGGCAGGAGTCCTGACGTCGCTGAACAAACACGTGTCTGGAAGGGCCCTCCCCATCATAACTCGAGAATATACCCCAGGTTCCGACCGCAACTTGAGATAAACCTTGAGACTTCCCCCTCATCACGAGATGAGGCCTGATTCCCCTGCACTGCGTGCAGAGCAATTCCGTGTTCCACATCAAACATGACATGAGCCTTGATTTCCTTGATGGCACTCCAGAGAAAACCCAAGATCACTGTCTCAAATCTAGAGGGATCCTGAGGTCACTGGAGAAACACGAAAGGGCTCCGTGGACCCCAAATCAACTCTAGATGAGAGCTTAGTTCCTGGCTTCGACTCAAGTGGAATACAACTTTCTACAAGCACCTCAAGAGGAGGCTTCTCTCAGCTACAGGTATGTGAGAGGGACCCTGAGTTTGTGGCCTCAAGTGGAATGGACACCGAGATGCTCTGACTCGAAGTAAGGCCGGATATTCCTGCAGTGAATTGAAAGCAGGCTCATCTTGCATCTCCCAAGACGAAGGGATGTCTGAATCCCCTGTGGAGACCACAGAGAAAGACCTAGTTTTCCGCCTCATCGCGACCGGAGGCCTCACATCCTTTGAAAACTCGAGAGGTCCGCGGAGATCAATGCTTCCAAAGGAGATGATGCCTGACTCCTCTTGAAAATGGAAGGAGTCCCAGGATCCCTGTGGCACGTGGAAAGGGACGCTGGGTCTCCCGCCTCACGTGGAGACGCGTCCCAATTGCCATGCCAAGACTCGAGGAGAATCCCGAGGTGTCCCTCTCACCTAGGCAGGAGTCCTGACATCGCTGAACAAACACGTGTCTGGAAGGGCCCTCCCCGTCGTAACTCGAGAATATACCCCAGGTTCTGGCGGCAACTCGACAAAAACCATGAGACTTCGCCCTTGCCGCGAGAAGAGGCCCGATTCCCCTGCACTGCGTGCAGAGCAATTCCGTGTTCCACATCAAACGTGAAAGGAGCCTTGATTTCCTTTATGGCACTCCAGAGAAAACCCAAGATCACTGTCTCAAAACTAGAGGGATCCTGAGGTCACTGGAGCAATATGAAAGGGCTCCCCGAACCCCAAATCAACTCGAGAAGAGAGCTTAGTCCCTGGCTTTGACTCAAGAGGAATTCCAACTTTCCACAAGCACCTCAAGTGGAGGCTTCTCTCAGCTACAGGAATGTGAGAGGGACTTTGACTTTGTGGCCTCAGGTGGAATGGACACCGAGATGCTCTGACTCGATGTAAGGCCGGATATCCCTGCAGTGAATTGAATGCAGGCTCGTCTTGCATCTCCCAAGACGAAGGGATGTCTGAATCTCCTGTGGAGAACACAGAGAAATACCTAGTTCTCCGCCTCATCGCGACCGGAGGCCTCACATCCTTTGAAAATTCGAGACGTCCGCGGAGATCAATGTTTCCAAAGGAGACGATGCCTGACTCCTCTTGAAAATGGATAGGAGTCCCAGGATCCCTGTGGCACTTCGAAAGGGACACTGGGCCTCCTGCCTCACGTGAAGACGCGTCCCAATTGCCATGCCAAGACTCGAGGAGAATCCCGAGGTGTCCCTCGCACCTAGGCAGGAGTCCTGACGTCGCTGAACAAACACGTGTCTGGAAAGGCCCTTCCCGTCGTAACTCGAGAATATACCCCAGGTCCCGGCCACAACTCGAGAAAAACCATGAGACTTCGCCCTCGCCGCGAGATGAGGGCCGATTTCCCTGCACTCCGTGCAGAGCAGTTCCGTGTTCCACATCAAACGTGAAAGGAGCCTTGATTTCCTTGATGGCACTCCAGAGAAAACCCAAGATCACTGTCTCAAGTCTAGAGGGATCCTGAGGTCACTGGAGCAACACGAAAAGGCTCCGTGGACCCCAAATCAACTCGAGATGAGAGCTTAGTCCCTGGCTTCGACTCAAGAGGAATACCAACTTTCCACAAGCACCTGAAGAGGAGGCTTCTCTCAGCTACAAGTATGTGAGAGGGACCCTGAGTTTGTGGCCTCAAGTGCAATGGACACCGAGATGCTCTGACTCGAAGTAAGGCCGGATATCCCTGCAGTGAATTGAATGCAGGCTCGTCTTGCATCTGCCAAGACGAAGGGTTGTCTGAATCCCCTGTGGAGACCACAGAGAAAGGCCTAGTCCTCCGGCTCAACGCGACCGGAGGCCTCACATCCTTTGAAAACTCGAGAGGTCTGCGGAGATCAATGCTTCCAAAGGAGACGATGCCTGACTCCTCTTGAAAATGGATAGGAGTCCCAGGATCCCTGTGGCACGTGGAAAGGGACCCTGGGTCTCCCGCCTCACGTGGAGACGCGTCCCAATTGCCATGCCAAGACTCGAGGAGAATCCCGAGGTTTCCCTCGCACCGAGGCCGGAGTCCAGACGTCGCTGAACAAACACGTGTCTGGAAGGGCCCTCTCCATCGTAACTCGAGAATATACCACAGGTTCCGGCCGCAACTCGAGAAAAACAATGTGACTTCCCCCTCGCCGCGAGATGAGGCCCGATTCACCTGCACTGCGTGCAGAGCAATTCCGTGTTCCACATCAAACGTGAAAGGAGCCTTAATTTCCTTGATGGCACTCCAGAGAAAACCCAAGATCACTGTCTCAAGTCTAGAGGGATCCTGAGGTCACTGGAGCAACATGAAAGGGCTCCGTGGACCCCAAATCAACTCGAGATGAGAGCTTCGTCCCTGGCTTCGACTCAAGAGGAATACCAACTTTCCACAAGCACCTCAAGAGGAGGCTTCTTTCAGCTACAGGTATGTGAGAGGTACCCTGAGTTTGTGGCCTCAAGTGGAATGGACACCGAGATGCTCTGACTCGAAGTAAGGCCGGATATCCCTGCAGTGAATTGAATGCAGGCTCGTTTTGCATCTCCCAAGACCAAGGGATGTCTGAATCCCCTGTGGAGACCACAGAGAAAGACCTAGTCTCCGCCTCAACGCGACTGGAGGCCTCACATCGTTTGAAAAGTCTAGAGGTCCACGGAGATCAATGCTTCCAAAGGAGACGATGCCTGACTCCTCTTGAAAATGGATAGGAGTCCCAGGATCCCTCTGGCACGTGGAAAGGGACCCTGGGTCTCCCGCCTCACGTGGAGCCGCGTCCCAATTGCCATGCCAAGACTCGAGGAGAATCCAGAGGTGTCCCTCGCAGCTAGGCAGGAGTCCTGACGTCGCTGAACAAACACGTGTCTGGAAGGGCCCTCCCCGTCGTAACTCGAGAATATACTCCAGGTTCCGGCCGCACCTCGAGATAAACCTTGAGACTTCCCCCTCACCGCGAGATGAGGCCTGATTCCCCTGCACTGCGTGCAGAGCAATTCCGTGTTCCACATCAAGCCTGAAAGGAGCCTTGATTTCCTTGATGGCACTCCAGAGAAAACCCAAAGTCACTGTCTCAAGTCTAGAGGGATCCTGAGGCCACTGTAGCAGCATGAAAGGGCTCCGTGGACCCCAAATCAACTCGAGATGAGAGCTTAGTCCCTGGCTTCGACTTAAGAGGAATACCAACTTTCCACAAGCACCTCAAGAGGAGGCTTCTCTCAGCTACAGGTATGTGAGAGGGACCCTGATTTTGTGGACTCAAGTGGAATGGACACCGAGATGCTCTGACTCGAAGTAAGGCCGGATATCCCTGCAGTGAATTGAATGCAGGCTCGTCTTGCATCTCCCAAGATGAAGGGAGGTCTGAATCCCCTTGGAGTCCAGAGAGTTAGAACTAGTTCTCAGCCTCATCGCGCCCGGAGGCCTCACATCCTTTGAAAATTCTAGAGGTCCGCGGTGATCAATGCTTCCAAAGGAGACCATGCCTGACTCCTCTAGAAAAAGGATAAGAACCCCAGGATCCCTGTGGCACGTGGAAAGGGACACTGGGTCTCCCGCCTCACGAGGAGACGCGTCCCAATTGCCATGCCAAGACTCGAGGAGAATCCCGTGGTGTCCCTCGCACCTAGGCAGGAGTCCTGACGTCGCTGAACAAACACGTGTCTGGAAGGGCCCTCCCCGTCTTAACTCGAGAATATACCCCAGGTTCTGGCCACAACTCGAGAAAAACCATGAGACTTGCCCCTCGCCGCGAGATGAGGCCCGATTCCCCAGCACAGCGTGCAGAACAATTCCGTGTTCCACATCAAACGTGAAAGGAGCCTTGATTTCCTTGATGGCACTCCAGAGAAAACCCAAGATCACTGTCTCAAAACTAGAGGGATCCTGAGGTCACTGGAGCAATATGAAAGGGCTCCCTGAACCCCAAATCAACTCGAGATGAGAGCTTAGTCCGTGGCTTTGACTCAAGAGGAATTCCAACTTTCCACAAGCACCTCAAGAGGAGGCTTCTCTCAGCTACAGGTATGTGAGAGGGACCCTGAATTTGTGGCCTCAAGTGGAATGGACACCGAGATGCTCTGACTCGAAGTAAGGCTGGATATCCCTGCAGTGAATTGAATGCAGGCTCGTCTTGCATCTCCCAAGACGAAGGGATGTCTGAATCCCCTGTGGAGACCACAGAGAAAGGCCTAGTCCTCCGGCTCAACGCGACCGGAGGCCTCATATCCTTTGAAAACTCGAGAGGTCTGCGGAGATCAATGCTTCCAAAGGAGACGATGCCTGACTCCTCTTCAAAATGGATAGGAGTCCCAGGATCCCTGTGGCACGTGGAAAGGTACCCTGGGTCTCCCGCCTCACGTGGAGACGCGTCCCAATTGCCATGCCAAGACTCGAGGAGAATCCCGAGGTGTCCCTCGCACCTAGGCAGGAGTCCTGACGTCGCTGAACAAACACGTGTCTGGAAGGGCCCTCCCTGTAGTAACTCGAGAATATACCCCAGGTTCCGGCCGCAACTCGAGAAAAACCATGAGACTTCCCCCTCGCCGCGAGATGAGGCCCGATTCACCTGCACTGCGTGCAGAGCAATTCCGTGTTCCACATCAAACCTGAAAGGAGCCTTGATTTACTTGATGGCACTCCAGAGAAAACCCAAGATCACTGTCTCAAGTCTAGAGCGATCCTGAGGTCACTGGCGCAACACGAAAGGGCTCCGTGGACCCCAAATCAACTCGAGATGAGAGCTTAGTCCCTGGCTTCGACTCAAGAGGAATACCAACTTTCCATAAGCACCTCAAGTGGAGGCTTCTCTCAGCTACAGGTATGTGAGAGGGACCCTGAGTTTGTGGCCTCAAGTGGAATGGACACCGAGATGCTCTGACTCGAAGTAAGGCCGGATATCCCTGCAGTGAATTGAATGCAGGCTCGTCTTCCATCTCCCAAGACGAAGGGATGTCTGAATCCCCTGTGGAGACCACAGAGAAAGACCTCGTCCTCCGGCTAAACGCGACCGCAGGCCTCACACCCTTTGAAAACTCGAGAGGTCTGCGGAGATCAATGCTTCCAAAGGAGACGATGCCTGACTCCTCTTGAAAATGGATAGGAGTCCCAGGATCCCTGTGGCACGTGGAAAGGGACCCTGGGTCTCCCGCCTCATGTGGAGACGCGTCACAATTGCCATGCCAAGACTCGAGGAGAATCCCGAGGTGTCCCTCGCACCTAGGCCGGAGTCCTGACGTCGCTGAACAAACACGTGTCTGGAAGGGCCCTCCCCGTCGTAACTCGAGAATATACCACAGGTTCCGGACGCAACTCGAGAAAAACCATGAGACGTCCCCCTCGCCGCCAGATGAGGCCCGATTCCCCTTCACTGCGTGCAGAGCAATTCCGTGTTCCACATCAAACGTGAAAGGAGCCTTGATTTCCTTGATGGCACTCCAGAGAAAACCCAAGATAACTTTTTCCAGTCTAGTGGGATCCTGAGGTCACTGGAGCAACATGAAAGTGCTCCGTGGACCACAAATCAACTCGAGATGATAGTTTAGTCCCTTGCTTCGACTCAAGAGGAATATCAACTTTCCACAAGCACCACAAGAGGAGGCTTCTCTCAGCTTCAGGTATGTGAGAGGGACCCTGAGTTTGTGGCCTCAAGTGGAATGGACACCGAGATGCTCTGACTCGAAGTAAGGCCGGATATCCCTGCAGTGAATTGAATGCAGGCTCGTCTTGCATCTCCCAAGACGAAGGGAAGTGTGAATTCCATGTGGAGACCACAGAGAAAGACCTAGTTTTCCGCCGCAAGGCGACCCGAGGCCTCACATTCTTTGACAACTCGAGAGGTCCGCGGAGATCAATGCTTCCAAAGGAGACGATGTCTGACTCCTCTTGAAAATGGATAGAAGTCCCAGGATCCCTGTGGCACGTGGAAAGGGACCCTGGGTATCCCACCTCACGTGGAGACACGTCCCAATTGCCATGCCAAGACTCGAGGAGAATCCCGAGTTGTCCCTCGCAGCTAGGCAGGAGTCCTGACGTCGCTGAACAAACACGTGTCTGGAAGGGCCCTCCCCATCATAACTCGAGAATATACCCCAGGTTCTGGCCGCAACTTGAGATAAACCTTGAGACTTCCCCCTCACCGCGAGATGAGGCCTGATTCCCCTGCACTGCGTGCAGAGCAATTCCGTGTTCCACATCAAACATGACATGAGCCTTGATTTCCTTGATGGCACTCCAGAGAAAACCCAAGATCACTGTCTCAAATCTAGAGGGATCCTGAGGTCACTGGAGAAACACGAAAGGGCTCCGTGGACCCCAAATCAACTCTAGATGAGAGCTTAGTTCCTGGCTTCGACTCAAGTGGAATACAACTTTCCACAAGCACCTCAAGAGGAGGCTTCTCTCAGCTACAGGTATGTGAGAGGGACCCTGAGTTTGTGGCCTCAAGTGGAATGGACACCGAGATGCTCTGACTCGAAGTAAGGCCGGATATTCCTGCAGTGAATTGAAAGCAGGCTCATCTTGCATCTCCCAAGACGAAGGGATGTCTGAATCCCCTGTGGAGACCACAGAGAAAGACCTAGTTTTCCGCCTCATCGCGACCGGAGGCCTCACATCCTTTGAAAACTCGAGAAGTCCGCGGAGATCAATGCTTCCAAAGGAGATGATGCCTGACTCCTCTTGAAAATGGAAGGAGTCCCAGGATCCCTGTGGCACGTGGAAAGGGACGCTGGGTCTCCCGCCTCACGTGGAGACGCGTCCCAATTGCCATGCCAAGACTCGAGGAGAATCCCGAGGTGTCCCTCTCACCTAGGCAGGAGTCCTGACATCGCTGAACAAACACGTGTCTGGAAGGGCCCTCCCCGTCGTAACTCGAGAATATACCCCAGGTTCTGGCGGCAACTCGACAAAAACCATGAGACTTCGCCCTTGCCGCGAGAAGAGGCCCGATTCCCCTGCACTGCGTGCAGAGCAATTCCGTGTTCCACATCAAACGTGAAAGGAGCCTTGATTTCCTTTATGGCACTCCAGAGAAAACCCAAGATCACTGTCTCAAAACTAGAGGGATCCTGAGGTCACTGGAGCAATATGAAAGGGCTCCCCGAACCCCAAATCAACTCGAGAAGAGAGCTTAGTCCCTGGCTTTGACTCAAGAGGAATTCCAACTTTCCACAAGCACCTCAAGAGGAGGCTTCTCTCAGCTACAGGAATGTGAGAGGGACTTTGACTTTGTGGCCTCAGGTGGAATGGACACCGAGATGCTCTGACTCGATGTAAGGCCGGATATCCCTGCAGTGAATTGAATGCAGGCTCGTCTTGCATCTCCCAAGACGAAGGGATGTCTGAATCTCCTGTGGAGAACACAGAGAAATACCTAGTTCTCCGCCTCATCGCGACCGGAGGCCTCACATCCTTTGAAAATTCGAGACGTCCGCGGAGATCAATGTTTCCAAAGGAGACGATGCCTGACTCCTCTTGAAAATGGATAGGAGTCCCAGGATCCCTGTGGCACTTCGAAAGGGACACTGGGCCTCCTGCCTCACGTGAAGACGCGTCCCAATTGCCATGCCAAGACTCGAGGAGAATCCCGAGGTGTCCCTCGCACCTAGGCAGGAGTCCTGACGTCGCTGAACAAACACGTGTCTGGAAAGGCCCTTCCCGTCGTAACTCGAGAATATACCCCAGGTCCCGGCCGCAACTCGAGAAAAACCATGAGACTTCGCCCTCGCCGCGAGATGAGGGCCGATTTCCCTGCACTCCGTGCAGAGCAGTTCCATGTTCCACATCAAACGTGAAAGGAGCCTTGATTTCCTTGATGGCACTCCAGAGAAAACCCAAGATCACTGTCTCAAGTCTAGAGGGATCCTGAGGTCACTGGAGCAACACGAAAAGGCTCCGTGGACCCCAAATCAACTCGAGATGAGAGCTTAGTCCCTGGCTTCGACTCAAGAGGAATACCAACTTTCCACAAGCACCTGAAGAGGAGGCTTCTCTCAGCTACAAGTATGTGAGAGGGACCCTGAGTTTGTGGCCTCAAGTGCAATGGACACCGAGATGCTCTGACTCGAAGTAAGGCCGGATATCCCTGCAGTGAATTGAATGCAGGCTCGTCTTGCATCTGCCAAGACGAAGGGTTGTCTGAATCCCCTGTGGAGACCACAGAGAAAGGCCTAGTCCTCCGGCTCAACGCGACCGGAGGCCTCACATCCTTTGAAAACTCGAGAGGTCTGCGGAGATCAATGCTTCCAAAGGAGACGATGCCTGACTCCTCTTGAAAATGGATAGGAGTCCCAGGATCCCTGTGGCACGTGGAAAGGGACCCTGGGTCTCCCGCCTCACGTGGAGACGCGTCCCAATTGCCATGCCAAGACTCGAGGAGAATCCCGAGGTTTCCCTCGCACCGAGGCCGGAGTCCAGACGTCGCTGAACAAACACGTGTCTGGAAGGGCCCTCTCCATCGTAACTCGAGAATATACCACAGGTTCCGGCCGCAACTCGAGAAAAACAATGTGACTTCCCCCTCGCCGCGAGATGAGGCCCGATTCACCTGCACTGCGTGCAGAGCAATTCCGTGTTCCACATCAAACGTGAAAGGAGCCTTAATTTCCTTGATGGCACTCCAGAGAAAACCCAAGATCACTGTCTCAAGTCTAGAGGGATCCTGAGGTCACTGGAGCAACATGAAAGGGCTCCGTGGACCCCAAATCAACTCGAGATGAGAGCTTCGTCCCTGGCTTCGACTCAAGAGGAATACCAACTTTCCACAAGCACCTCAAGAGGAGGCTTCTTTCAGCTACAGGTATGTGAGAGGTACCCTGAGTTTGTGGCCTCAAGTGGAATGGACACCGAGATGCTCTGACTCGAAGTAAGGCCGGATATCCCTGCAGTGAATTGAATGCAGGCTCGTTTTGCATCTCCCAAGACCAAGGGATGTCTGAATCCCCTGTGGAGACCACAGAGAAAGACCTAGTCTCCGCCTCAACGCGACTGGAGGCCTCACATCGTTTGAAAAGTCTAGAGGTCCACGGAGATCAATGCTTCCAAAGGAGACGATGCCTGACTCCTCTTGAAAATGGATAGGAGTCCCAGGATCCCTCTGGCACGTGGAAAGGGACCCTGGGTCTCCCGCCTCACGTGGAGCCGCGTCCCAATTGCCATGCCAAGACTCGAGGAGAATCCAGAGGTGTCCCTCGCAGCTAGGCAGGAGTCATGACGTCGCTGAACAAGCACGTGTCTGGAAGGGCCCTCCCCGTCGTAACTCGAGAATATACTCCAGGTTCCGGCCGCACCTCGAGATAAACCTTGAGACTTCCCCCTCACCGCGAGATGAGGCCTGATTCCCCTGCACTGCGTGCAGAGCAATTCCGTGTTCCACATCAAGCCTGAAAGGAGCCTTGATTTCCTTGATGGCACTCCAGAGAAAACCCAAAGTCACTGTCTCAAGTCTAGAGGGATCCTGAGGCCACTGTAGCAGCATGAAAGGGCTCCGTGGACCCCAAATCAACTCGAGATGAGAGCTTAGTCCCTGGCTTCGACTCAAGAGGAATACCAACTTTCCACAAGCACCTCAAGAGGAGGCTTCTCTCAGCTACAGGTATGTGAGAGGTACCCTGAGTTTGTGGCCTCAAGTGGAATGGACACCGAGATGCTCTGACTCGAAGTAAGGCCGGATATCCCTGCAGTGAATTGAATGCAGGCTCGTCTTGCATCTCCCAAGATGAAGGGAGGTCTGAATCCCCTTGGAGTCCAGAGAGTTAGAACTAGTTCTCAGCCTCATCGCGCCCGGAGGCCTCACATCCTTTGAAAATTCTAGAGGTCCGCGGTGATCAATGCTTCCAAAGGAGACGATGCCTGACTCCTCTAGAAAAAGGATAAGAACCCCAGGATCCCTGTGGCACGTGGAAAGGGACACTGGGTCTCCCGCCTCACGAGGAGACGCGTCCCAATTGCCATGCCAAGACTCGAGGAGAATCCCGTGGTGTCCCTCGCACCTAGGCAGGAGTCCTGACGTCGCTGAACAAACACGTGTCTGGAAGGGCCCTCCCCGTCTTAACTCGAGAATATACCCCAGGTTCTGGCCACAACTCGAGAAAAACCATGAGACTTGCCCCTCGCCGCGAGATGAGGCCCGATTCCCCAGCACAGCGTGCAGAACAATTCCGTGTTCCACATCAAACGTGAAAGGAGCCTTGATTTCCTTGATGGCACTCCAGAGAAAACCCAAGATCACTGTCTCAAAACTAGAGGGATCCTGAGGTCACTGGAGCAATATGAAAGGGCTCCCTGAACCCCAAATCAACTCGAGATGAGAGCTTAGTCCGTGGCTTTGACTCAAGAGGAATTCCAACTTTCCACAAGCACCTCAAGAGGAGGCTTCTCTCAGCTACAGGTATGTGAGAGGGACCCTGAGTTTGTGGCCTCAAGTGGAATGGACACCGAGATGCTCTGACTCGAAGTAAGGCCGGATATCCCTGCAGTGAATTGAATGCAGGCTCGTCTTGCATCTCCCAAGACGAAGGGATGTCTGAATCCCCTGTGGAGACCACAGAGAAAGGCCTAGTCCTCCGGCTCAACGCGACCGGAGGCCTCATATCCTTTGAAAACTCGAGAGGTCTGCGGAGATCAATGCTTCCAAAGGAGACGATGCCTGACTCCTCTTCAAAATGGATAGGAGTCCCAGGATCCCTGTGGCACGTGGAAAGGTACCCTGGGTCTCCTGCCTCACGTGGAGACGCGTCCCAATTGCCATGCCAAGAATCGAGGAGAATCCCGAGGTGTCCCTCGCACCTAGGCAGGAGTCCTGACTTCGCTGAACAAACACGTGTCTGGAAGGGCCCTCCCTGTAGTAACTCGAGAATATACCCCAGGTTCCGGCCGCAACTGGAGAAAAACCATGAGACTTCCCCCTCGCCGCGAGATGAGGCCCGATTCACCTGCACTGCGTGCAGAGCAATTCCGTGTTCCACATCAAACGTGAAAGGAGCCTTGATTTACTTGATGGCACTCCAGAGAAAACCCAAGATCACTGTCTCAAGTCTAGAGCGATCCTGAGGTCACTGGCGCAACACGAAAGGGCTCGGTGGACCCCAAATCAACTCGAGATGAGAGCTTAGTCCCTGGCTTCGACTCAAGAGGAATACCAACTTTCCACAAGCACCTCAAGTGGAGGCTTCTCTCAGCTACAGGTATGTGAGAGGGACCCTGAGTTTGTGGCCTCAAGTGGAATGGACACCGAGATGCTCTGACTCGAAGTAAGGCCGGATATCCCTGCAGTGAATTGAATGCAGGCTCGTCTTCCATCTCCCAAGACGAAGGGATGTCTGAATCCCCTGTGGAGACCACAGAGAAAGACCTAGTCCTCCGGCTAAACGCGACCGCAGGCCTCACACCCTTTGAAAACTCGAGAGGTCTGCGGAGATCAATGCTTCCAAAGGAGACGATGCCTGACTCCACTTGAAAATGGATAGGAGTCCCAGGATCCCTGTGGCACGTGGAAAGGGACCCTGGGTCTCCCGCCTCATGTGGAGACGCGTCACAATTGCCATGCCAAGACTCGAGGAGAATCCCGAGGTGTCCCTCGCACCTAGGCCGGAGTCCTGACGTCGCTGAACAAACACGTGTCTGGAAGGGCCCTCCCCGTCGTAACTCGAGAATATACCACAGGTTCCGGCCGCAACTCGAGAAAAACCATGAGACGTCCCCCTCGCCGCCAGATGAGGCCCGATTCCCCTTCACTGCGTGCAGAGCAATTCCGTGTTCCACATCAAACGTGAAAGGAGCCTTGATTTCCTTGATGGCACTCCAGAGAAAACCCAAGATCACTGTCTCAAAACTAGAGGGATCCTGAGGTCACTGGAGCAATATGTAAGGGCTCCCTGAACCCCAAATCAACTCGAGATGAGAGCTTAGTCCGTGGCTTTGACTCAAGAGGAATTCCAACTTTCCACAAGCACCTCAAGAGGAGGCTTCTCTCAGCTACAGGTATGTGAGAGGGACCCTGAGTTTGTGGCCTCAAGTGGAATGGACACCGAGATGCTCTGACTCGAAGTAAGGCCGGATATCCCTGCAGTGAATTGAATGCAGGCTCGTCTTGCATCTCCCAAGACGAAGGGATGTCTGAATCCCCTGTGGAGACCACAGAGAAAGGCCTAGTCCTCCGGCTCAACGCGACCGGAGGCCTCATATCCTTTGAAAACTCGAGAGGTCTGCGGAGATCAATGCTTCCAAAGGAGACGATGCCTGACTCCTCTTCAAAATGGATAGGAGTCCCAGGATCCCTGTGGCACGTGGAAAGGTACCCTGGGTCTCCCGCCTCACGTGGAGACGCGTCCCAATTGCCATGTCAAGAATCGAGGAGAATCCCGAGGTGTCCCTCGCACCTAGGCAGGAGTCCTGACGTCGCTGAACAAACACGTGTCTGGAAGGGCCCTCCCCGTCGTAACTCGAGAATATACCACAGGTTCCGGCCGCAACTCGAGAAAAACCATGAGACGTCCCCCTCGCCGCCAGATGAGGCCCGATTCCCCTTCACTGCGTGCAGAGCAATTCCGTGTTCCACATCAAACGTGAAAGGAGACTTGATTTCCTTGATGGCACTCCAGAGAAAACCCAAGATAACTTTTTCCAGTCTAGAGGGATCCTGAGGTCACTGGAGCAACATGAAAGTGCTCCGTGGACCACAAATCAACTCGAGATGATAGTTTAGTCCCTTGCTTCGACTCAAGAGGAATATCAACTTTCCACAAGCACCACAAGAGGAGGCTTCTCTCAGCTTCAGGTATGTGAGAGGGACCCTGAGTTTGTGGCCTCAAGTGGAATGGACACCGAGATGCTCTGACTCGAAGTAAGGCCGGATATCCCTGCAGTGAATTGAATGCAGGCTCGTCTTGCATCTCCCAAGACGAAGGGAAGTGTGAATTCCATGTGGAGACCACAGAGAAAGACCTAGTTTTCCGCCGCAAGGCGACCCGAGGCCTCACATTCTTTGACAACTCGAGAGGTCCGCGGAGATCAATGCTTCCAAAGGAGACGATGCCTGACTCCTCTTGAAAATGGATAGAAGTCCCAGGATCCCTGTGGCACGTGGAAAGGGACCCTGGGTATCCCACCTCACGTGGAGACACGTCCCAATTGCCATGCCAAGACTCGAGGAGAATCCCGAGTTGTCCCTCGCAGCTAGGCAGGAGTCCTGACGTCGCTGAACAAACACGTGTCTGGAAGGGCCCTCCCCATCATAACTCGAGAATATACCCCAGGTTCCGGCCGCAACTTGAGATAAACCTTGAGACTTCCCCCTCACCGCGAGATGAGGCCTGATTCCCCTGCACTGCGTGCAGAGCAATTCCGTGTTCCACATCAAACATGACATGAGCCTTGATTTCCTTGATGGCACTCCAGAGAAAACCCAAGATCACTGTCTCAAATCTAGAGGGATCCTGAGGTCACTGGAGAAACACGAAAGGGCTCCGTGGACCCCAAATCAACTCTAGATGAGAGCTTAGTTCCTGGCTTCGACTCAAGTGGAATACAACTTTCCACAAGCACCTCAAGAGGAGGCTTCTCTCAGCTACCTTTATGTGAGAGGGACCCTGAGTTTGTGGCCTCAAGTGGAATGGACACCGAGATGCTCTTACTCGAAGTAAGGCCGGATATCCCTGCAGTGAATTGAATGCAGGCTCGTCTTGCATCTCCCAAGATGAAGGGAGGTCTGAATCCCCTTGGAGTCCACAGCGTAAGAACTAGTTCTCCGCCTCATCGCGCCCGGAGGCCTCACATCCTTTGAAAATTCTAGAGGTCCGTGGTGATCAATGCTTCCAAAGGAGACGATGCCTGACTCCTCTAGAAAATGGATAAGAACCCCAGGATAACTGTGGCACGTGGAAAGGGACACTGGGTCTCCCGCCTCACGTGGACACGCGTCCCAATTGCCATGACAAGACTCGAGGAGAATCCCGAGGTGTCCCTCTCACCTAGGCAGGAGTCCTGACATCGCTGAACAAACACGTGTCTGGAAGGGCCCTCCCCGTCGTAACTCGAGAATATACCCCAGGTTCTGGCGGCAACTCGACAAAAACCATGAGACTTCGCCCTTGCCGCGAGAAGAGGCCCGATTCCCCTGCACTGCGTGCAGAGCAATTCCGTGTTCCACATCAAACGTGAAAGGAGCCTTGATTTCCTTGATGGCACTCCAGAGAAAACCAAGATCACTGTCTCAAAACTAGAGGGATCCTGAGGTCACTGGAGCAATATGAAAGGGCTCCCCGAACCCCAAATCAACTCGAGAAGAGAGCTTAGTCCCTGGCTTTGACTCAAGAGGAATTCCAACTTTCCACAAGCACCTCAAGAGGAGGCTTCTCTCAGCTACAGGTATGTGAGAGGGACTTTGACTTTGTGGCCTCAGGTGGAATGGACACCGAGATGCTCTGACTCGATGTAAGGCCGGATATCCCTGCAGTGAATTGAATGCAGGCTCGTCTTGCATCTCCCAAGACGAAGGGATGTCTGAATCTCCTGTGGAGAACACAGAGAAATACCTAGTTCTCCGCCTCATCGCGACCGGAGGCCTCACATCTTTTGAAAATTCGAGACGTCCGTGGAGATCAATGTTTCCAAAGGAGACGATGCCTGACTCCTCTTGAAAATGGATAGGAGTCCCAGGATCCCTGTGGCACTTCGAAAGGGACACTGGGCCTCCTGCCTCACGTGAAGACGCGTCCCAATTGCCATGCCAAGACTCGAGGAGAATCCCGAGGTGTCCCTCGCACCTAGGCAGGAGTCCTGACGTCGCTGAACAAACACGTGTCTGGAAAGGCCCTTCCCGTCGTAACTCGAGAATATACCCCAGGTCCCGGCCACAACTCGAGAAAAACCATGAGACTTCGCCCTCGCCGCGAGATGAGGGCCGATTTCCCTGCACTCCGTGCAGAGCAGTTCCGTGTTCCACATCAAACGTGAAAGGAGCCTTGATTTCCTTGATGGCACTCAAGCGAAAACCCAAGATCACTGTCTCAAGTCTAGAGGGATCCTGAGGTCACTGGAGCAACACGAAAAGGCTCCGTGGACCCCAAATCAACTCGAGATGAGAGCTTAGTCCCTGGCTTCGACTCAAGAGGAATACCAACTTTCCACAAGCACCTGAAGAGGAGGCTTCTCTCAGCTACAAGTATGTGAGAGGGACCCTGAGTTTGTGGCCTCAAGTGGAATGGACACCGAGATGCTCTGACTCGAAGTAAGGCCGGATATCCCTGCAGTGAATTGAATGCAGGCTCGTCTTGCATCTCCCAAGACGAAGGGATGTCTGAATCCCCTGTGGAGACCACAGAGAAAGGCCTAGTCCTCCGGCTCAACGCGACCGGAGGCCACACATCCTTTGAAAACTCGAGAGGTCTGCGGAGATCAATGCTTCCAAAGGAGACGATGCCTGACTCCTCTTGAAAATGGATAGGAGTCCCAGGATCCCTGTGGCACGTGGAAAGGGACCCTGGGTCTCCCGCCTCACGTGGAGACGCGTCCCAATTGCCATGCCAAGACTCGAGGAGAATCCCGAGGTGTCCCTCGCACCGAGGCCGGAGTCCAGACGTCGCTGAACAAACACGTGTCTGGAAGGGCCCTCCCCATCGTAACTCGAGAATATACCACAGGTTCCGGCCGCAACTCGAGAAAAACCATGTGACTTCCCCCTCGCCGCGAGATGAGGCCCGATTCACCTGCACTGCGTGCAGAGCAATTCCGTGTTCCACATCAAACGTGAAAGGAGCCTTAATTTCCTTGATGGCACTCCAGAGAAAACCCAAGATCACTGTCTCAAGTCTAGAGGGATCCTGAGGTCACTGGAGCAACATGAAAGGGCTCCGTGGACCCCAAATCAACTCGAGATGAGAGCTTCGTCCCTGGCTTCGACTCAAGAGGAATACCAACTTTCCACAAGCACCTCAAGAGGAGGCTTCTTTCAGCTACAGGAATGTGAGAGGTACCCTGAGTTTGTGGCCTCAAGTGGAATGGACACCGAGATGCTCTGACTCGAAGTAAGGCCGAATATCCCTGCAGTGAATTGAATGCAGGCTCGTTTTGCATCTCCCAAGACCAAGGGATGTCTGAATCCCCTGTGGAGACCACAGAGAAAGACATAGTCTCTGCCTCAACGCGACTGGAGGCCTCACATCGTTTGAAAAGTCTAGAGGTCCACGGAGATCAATGCTTCCAAAGGAGACGATGCCTGACTCCTCTTGAAAATGGATAGGAGTCCCAGGATCCCTCTGGCATGTGGAAAGGGACTCTGGGTCTCCCGCCTCACGTGGAGCCGCGTCCCAATTGCCATGCCAAGACTCGAGGAGAATCCAGAGGTGTCCCTCGCAGCTAGGCAGGAGTCCTGACGTCGCTGAACAAACACGTGTCTGGAAGGGCCCTCCCCGTCGTAACTCGAGAATATATTCCAGGTTCCGGCCGCAACTCGAGATAAACCTTGAGACTTCCCCCTCACCGCGAGATGAGGCCTGATTCCCCTGCACTGCGTGCAGAGCAATTCCGTGTTCCACATCAAGCCTGAAAGGAGCCTTGATTTCCTTGATGGCACTCCAGAGAAAACCCAAAGTCACTGTCTCAAGTCTAGAGGGATCCTGAGGCCACTGTAGCAGCATGAAAGGGCTCCGTGGTCCCCAAATCAACTCGAGATGAGAGCTTATTCCCTGGCTTCGACTTAAGAGGATTACCAACTTTCCACAAGCACCTCAAGAGGAGGCTTCTCTCAGCTACAGGTATGTGAGAGGGACCCTGATTTTGTGGACTCAAGTGGAATGGACACCGAGATGCTCTGACTCGAAGTAAGGCCGGATATCCCTGCAGTGAATTGAATGCAGGCTCGTCTTGCATCTCCCAAGACGAAGGTATGTCTGAATCCCCTGTGGAGGCCACAGAGAAAGACCTAGTCCTCCGCCTCATTGCGACCGGAGGTCTCACATCCTTTGAAAACTCGAGAGGTCCGCGGAGATCAATGCTTCCAAAGGAGACGATGCCTGACTCCTCTTGAAAATGGATAGGAGTCCCAGGATCCCTGTGGAAAGTGGAAAGGGACCCTGGGTCTCCCGCCTCAGGTGGAGACGCGTCCCAATTGCCATGCCAAGACTCGAGGAGAATCCCGAGTTGTCCCTCGCATCTAGGCAGGAGTCCTGTCGTCGCTGAACAAACACGTGTCTGAAAGGGCCCTCCCCGTCATAACTCGAGAATATTCTCCAGGTTCCGGCCACAACTCGAGATAAACCTTGAGACTTCCCCCTCACCGCGAGATGAGGCCTGATTCCCCTGCACTGCGTGCAGAGCAATTCCGTGTTCCACATCAAACATGAAATGAGCCTTGATTTCCTTCATGGCACTCCAGAGAAAACCCAAGATCACTGTCTCGAATCTAGAGGGATCCTGAGTTCACTGGAGAAACACGAAAGGGCTCCGTGGACCCCAAATCAACTCTAGATGAGAGCTTAGTCCCTGGCTTCAACTCAAGTGGAATACAACTTTCCACAAGCACCTCAAGAGGAGGCTTCTCTCAGCTACAGGTATGTGAGAGGGACCCTGAGTTTGTGGCCTCAAGTTGAATGGACACCGAGATGCTCTGACTCGAAGTAAGTCCGGATATCCCTGCAGTGAATTGAATGCAGGCTCGTCTTGCATCTCCCAAGATGAAGGGAGGTCTGAATCCCCTTGGAGTCCAGAGAGTTAGAACTAGTTCTCAGCCTCATCGCGCCCGGAGGCCTCACATCCTTTGAAAATTCTAGAGGTCCGCGGTGATCAATGCTTCCAAAGGAGACGATGCCTGACTCCTCTAGAAAAAGGATAAGAACCCCAGGATCCCTGTGGCACGTGGAAAGGGACACTGGGTCTCCCGCCTCACGAGGAGACGTGTCCCAATTGCCATGCCAAGACTCGAGGAGAATCCCGCGGTGTCCCTCGCACCTAGGCAGGAGTCCTGACGTCGCTGAACAAACACGTGTCTGGAAGGGCCCTCCCCGTCTTAACTCGAGAATATACCCCAGGTTCTGGCCACAACTCGAGAAAAACCATGAGACTTGCCCCTCGCCGCGAGATGAGGCCCGATTCCCCAGCACAGCGTGCAGAACAATTCCGTGTTCCACATCAAACGTGAAAGGAGCCTTGATTTCCTTGATGGCACTCCAGAGAAAACCCAAGATCACTGTCTCAAAACTAGAGGGATCCTGAGGTCACTGGAGCAATATGAAAGGGCTCCCTGAACCCCAAATCAACTCGAGATGAGAGCTTAGTCCGTGGCTTTGACTCAAGAGGAATTCCAACTTTCCACAAGCACCTCAAGAGGAGGCTTCTCTCAGCTACAGGTATGTGAGAGGGACCCTGAGTTTGTGGCCTCAAGTGGAATGGACACCGAGATGCTCTGACTCGAAGTAAGGCCGGATATCCCTGCAGTGAATTGAATGCAGGCTCGTCTTGCATCTCCCAAGACGAAGGGATGTCTGAATCCCCTGTGGAGACCACAGAGAAAGGCCTAGTCCTCCGGCTCAACGCGACCGGAGGCCTCAAATCCTTTGAAAACTCGAGAGGTCCGCGGAGATCAATGCTTCCAAAGGAGACGATGCCTGACTCCTCTTGAAAATGGATAGGAGTCCCAGGATCCCTGTGGCACGTGGAAAGGGACCCTGGGTCTCCCGCCTCACGTGGAGACGCGTCCCAATTGCCATGCCAAGACTCGAGGAGAATCCCGAGGTGTCCCTCACACCTAGGCAGGAGTCCTGATGTCGCTGAACAAACACGTGTTTGGAAGGGGCCTCCCTGTCTTAACTCGAGAATATAAATCAGGTTCCCGCCGCAACTCGAGGAAAAAATATGAGACTTCCCACTCGCCGCGAGATGAGGCCCGATGCATCTGCACTGCGTGCAGAGCAATTCCGTGTTCCACATCAAACGTGAAAGGAGCCTTGATTTCCTTGATGGCATTCCAGAGAAAACCCAAGATCACTGTCTCAAGTCTAGAGGGATGCTGAGGTCACTGGAGCAACACGAAAGGGCTCCATGGACCCCAAATCAACTCGAGATGAGAGCTTAGCCACTGGCTTCGACTCAAGAGGAATACAAACTTTCCACAAGCACCTCAAGAGGAGGCTTCTCTCAGCTACAGGTATGTGAGAGGGACCCTGAGTTTGTGGCCTCAAGTGGAATGGACACCGAGATGCTCTGACTCGAACTAAGGCCGGATATCCCTGCAGTGAATTGAATGCAGGCTCGTCTTGCATCTCCCAAGACGAAGGGATGACTGAATCCCCTGTGGAGACCACAGAGAAAGACCTAGTTCTCCGCCTCATCGCGACCGGAGGCCTCACATCCTTTGAAAACTCGAGAGGTTCGCGGAGATCAATGCTTCCAAAGGAGACGATGCCTGACTCCTCTTGAAAAAGGATAGGAGTCCCAGGATCCCTGTGGCACGTCGAAAGGGACACTGGGTCTCCCACCTCACGTGGAGATGCGTCCCAATTGCCATGCCAAGACTCGAGGAGAATCCCGAGGTGTCCCTCGCACCTAGGCAGGAGTCCTGACGTCGCTGAACAAACACGTGTCTGGAAGGGCCCTCCCCGTCGTAACTCGAGAATATACCCCAGGTTCCGGCCGGAACTCAAGAAAAACCATGAGACTTCCCTCTCGCCGCGAAATGAGGCCCGATTCCCCTGCACGGCGTGCAGAGCAATTCCGTGTTCCACATCAAACGTGAAAGGAGCCTTGATTTCCTTGATGGCACTCCAGAGAAAACCCAACATCACTGTCTCAAGTCCAGAGGGATCCTGAGGTCACTGGAGCAACACGAAAGGGCTCTGTGGACCCCAAATCAACTCGAGATGAGAGCTTAGTCCCTGGCTTCGACTCAAGAGGAATACCAACTTTCCACAAGCACCTCAAGAGGAGGCTTCTCTCAGCTACAGGTATGTGAGAGGACCCTGAGTTTGTGGCCTCAAGTGGAATGGACACCGAGATGCTCTGACTCGAAGTAAGGCCAGATATCCCTGCAGTGAATTGAATGCAGGCTCGTCTTGCATCTCCCAAGACGAAGGGATGTCTGAATCCCCTGTGGAGACCACAGAGAAAGACCTAATTCTCCGCCTCATCGCGAGCGGAGTCCTCACATCCTTTGAAAACTCGAGAGGTCTGCGGAGATCAATGCTTCCAGAGGAGACGATGCCTGACTCCTCTTTCAAATGGATAGGAGTCCCAGGATCCCTGTGGCACGTGGAAAGGGACCCTGGGTCTCCCGCCTCACGTGGAGACGCGTCCCAATTGCCATGCCAAGACTCGAGGAGAATCCCGAGGTGTCCCTCGCACCTAGGCAGGAGTCCTGACGTCCCTGAACAAACACGTGTCTGGAAGGGCCCTCCCCGTCGTAACTCGAGAATATACCCCAGGTTCCGGCCGCAACTCGAGAAAAACCATGAGACTTCCCACTCGCCGCGACATGAGGCCCGATTCCCCTGCAATGCGTGCAGAGCAATTCCGTGTTCCACATCAAACGTGAAAGGAGCCTTTATTTCCTTGATGGCACTCGAGAGAAAACCCAATATCACTGTCTCAAGTCTAGAGGGATCCTGAGGTCACTGGAGCAACACGAAAGGGCCCCGTGGACCCCAAATCAACCCGAGATGAGAGCTTAGTCCCTGGCTTCGACTCAAGAGGAATACCAACTTTCCACAAGAACCTCAAGAGGAGGCCTCTCTCAGCTACAGGTATGTGAGAGGGACCCTGAGTTTGTGGCCTCAAGTGGAATGGACACCGATATGCGCTGACTCGAAGTAAGGCCGGATATCCCTGCAGTGAATTGAATGCCGGCTCGTCTTGCATCTCCCAAGACGAAGGGATGTCTGAATCCCCTGTGGAGACCACAGAGAAAGACCTAGTCCTCTGCCTCATCGCGACCGGAGGCCTCACATCCTTTGAAAACTCGAGAGGTCTGCGGACATCAATGCTTCCAAAGGGGACGATGCCTGACTCCTTTGAAAATGGATAGGAGTCCCAGGATCCCTGTGGCACGTGGAAAGGAACCCTGGGTCTCCCGCCAATTGCCATGCCAAGACTCGAGGAGAATCCCGAGGTGTCCCTCGTACCTAGGCAGGAGTCCTGACGTCGCTGAACAAACATGTGTATGGAAGGGCCCTCCCTGTCGTAACTCCAGAATATACCCCAGGTTCCGGCCGCAACTCGAGAAAAACCATGAGACTTCCCCCTCGCCGCCAGATGAGGCCCGATTCCCCTGCACTGCGTGCAGAGCAATTCCGTGTTCCACATCAAACGTGAAAGGAGCCTTGATTTCCTTGATGGCACTCCAGAGAAAACCCAAGATCACTGTCTCAAGTCTACAGGGATCCTGAGGTCAATGGAGCAACACGAAAGGGCTCCGTGGACACCAAATCAACTCGAGATGAGAGCTTAGTCCCTGGCTTCGACTCAAGAGGAATACCAACTTTCCACAAGCACCTCAAGAGGAGGCTTCTCTCAGCTACAGGTATGTGAGAGGGCCCCTGAGGTTGTGGCCTCAAGTGGAATGGACACCGAGATGCTCTGACTCGAAGTAAGGCCGGATATCCCTGCAGTGAATTGAATGCAGGCTTGTCTTGCATCTCCCAAGACGAAGGGATGTCTGAATCCCCTGTGGAGACCACAGAGAAAGACCTAGTCCTCCGCCTCAACGCGACCGGAGGCCTCACATCCTTTGAAAACTCGAGAGGTGCACGGAGATCAATGCTTCCAAAGGAGACGATGCCTGACTCCTCTTGAAAATGGATAGGAGTCCCAGGATCCCTGTGGCACGTCGAAAGGGACACTGGGTCTCTAACCTCACGTGGAGACGCTTCCCAATTGCCATGACAAGACTCGAGGAGAATCCCGAGGTGTCCCTCGCACCTAGGCAGGAGTCCTGACGTCGCTGAACAAACACGTGTCTGGAAGGGCCCTCCCCGTCGTAACTCGAGAATATACCCCTGGTTCCGGCCGCAACTCGAGAAAAACCATGAGACTTCCCCCTCGCCGCGAGAAGAGCCCCACTTCCCCTGCACTGCGTGCAGAGCAATTCCGTGTTCCACATCAAACGTGAAAGGAGCCTTGATTTCCTTGATGGCACTCCAGAGAAAACCCAAGATTACTGTCTCAAGTCTAGAGGGATCCTGAGGTCACTGGAGCAACACGAAAGGGCTCCGTGGACCCCAAATCAACTCGAGATGAAAGCTTAGTCCCTGGTTTCGACTCAAGAGGAATACCAACTTTACACAAGCACCTCAAGAGGAGGCTTCTCTCAGCTACAGGTATGTGAGAGGAACCCTGAGTGTTTGGCCTCAAGTGGAATGGACACCGAGATGCTCTGACTCGAGGTAAGGCCGGATATCCCTGCAGTGAATTGAATGCAGGCTCATCTTGCATCTCCCAAGACGAAGGGATGTCTGAATCCCCTGTAGAGACCACAAGAAAGACCTAGTTCTCCGCCTCATCGCGTCCGGAGGCCACAAATCCTTTGAAAACTCGAGAGGTCCGCAGAGATCAATGCTTCCAAAGGAGACGATGCCTGACTCCTCTTGAAAATGGAAAGGAGTCCCAGGATCCCTGTGGCACGTGGAAAGGGACCTTGGGTCTCCCGCCTCACGTGGAGTCGCATCCCAAATGCCATGCCAAGACTCGAGGAGAATCCCGAGTTGTCCGTCACACCTAGGGAGGAGTGCTGTCGTCGCTGAACAAACACGTGTCTGGAAGGGCCCTCCCCATCGTAACTCGAGAATATAACCCAGGTTCCGGCCGCAACTCGAGAAAAACCATGAGACTTCCCCGTCGCCAGGAGATGAAGCCCGATTCACCGGCACTGCGTGCAGAGCAATTCCGTGTTCCACATCAAACGTGAAAGGAGCCTTGATTTCCTTGATGGCACTCCAGAGAAAACCCAAGATCACTGTCTCAAGTCTAGAGGGATCCTGAGATTACTGGAGCACCACGAAAGGGCTCCGTGGACCCCAAATCAACTCGAGATGAGAGCTTAGTCCCTGGCTTCGACTCAAGAGGAATACCAACTTTCCACAAGCACCTCAAGAGGAGGCTTCTCTCAGCTACAGGTATGTGAGAGGGACCCTGAGATTGTGGCCTCAAGTGGAATGGACACCGAGATGCTCTGACTCGAAGTAAGGCTGGATATCCCTGCAGTGAATTGAATGCAGGCTCATCTTGCATCTCCCAAGAGGAAGGGTTGTCTGAATCCCCTGTGGAGACCACAGAGAAAGACCTAGTCCTCTGCCTCAACGCCAACGGAGGCCTCACATACTTTGAAAACTCGAGAGGTCCGCGGAGATCAATGCTTCCAAAGGAGACGATGCCTGACTCCTCTTGAAAATGGATAGGAGTCTCAGGATCCCTGTGGCACGTCGAAAGCGACCCTGGGTCTCCCGCCTCACGTGGAGACGCGTCCCAATTGCCATGCCAAGACTCGAGGAGAATCCCGAGGTTTCCCTCGCACCTAGGCAGGAGTCCTGACGTCGCTGAACAAACACGTGTCTAGAAGGGCCCTCCCCGTCGTAACTCGAGAATATACCACAGGTTCCGGCCGCAACTCGAGAAAAACCATGAGACTTCCCCCTCGCCGCGAGATGAGGCCCGATTCCCCTGCACTGCATGCAGAGCAATTCCGTGTTCCACATCAAACGTGAAATTAGCCTTGATTTCCTTGATGGCACTCCAGAGAAAACCCAAGATCACTGTCTCAAGTCTAGAGGGATCCTGAGAACACTGGAGCAACATGAAAGGGCTCCGTGGACCCCAAATCAACTCGAGATGAGAGCTTAGTCCCTGGCTTCGACTCAAGAGGAATACCAACTTTCCACAAGCACCTCAAGAGGAGGCTTCTCTCAGCTACAGGTATGTGAGAGGGACCCTGAGTTTGTGGCCTCAAGTGGAATGGACACGGAGATGCTCTGACTCAAAGTAAGGCCGGATATCCCTGCAGTGAATTGAATGCAGGCTCGTCTTGCATCTCCCAAGACGAAGAGATGTCTGAATCCCCTGTGGAGACCACAGAGGAAGACCTAGTCCTCCGCCTCAACGCGACCGGACGCCTCACATCCTTTGAAAACTCGAGAGGTCTGCGGATATCAATGCTTCCAAAGGAGACGATGCCTGACTCCTCTTGAAAATGGATAGGAGTCCCAGGATCCCTGTGGCACGTGGAAAGGGACCCTGGGTCTCCCGCCTCACGTGGAGACGCGTCCCAATTGCCATGCCAAGACTCGAGGAGAATCCCGAGGTGTCCCTCCACCTAGGCTGGAGTCCTTACGTCGCTGAACAAACACTTGTATGGAAGGGCCCTCCCCGTCGTAACTCAAGAATATACCCCAGGTTCCGGCCGCAACTCGAGAAAAAGCATGAGACTTCCCCCTCGCCGCGAGATGAGGCCCGATTCCCCTGCCCTGCGTGCAGAGCAATTCCGTGTTCCACATCAAACGTGAAAGGAGCCTTGATTTCCTTGATGGCACTCCAGAGAAAACCCAAGATCACTGTCTCAAGTCTAGAGGGATCCTGAGGTCAATGGAGCAACACGAAAGCGCTCCGTGGACCCCAAATCAACTCGAGATGAGAGCTTAGTCCCTGGCTTCGGCTCAAGAGGAATACCAACTTTCCACAAGCACCTCAAGAAGAGGCTTCTCTCAGCTACAGGTATGTGAGAGGGACCCTGAGTTTGTGGCCTCAAGTGGAATGGACACCGAGATGCTCTGACTCGAAGTAAGGCCGGATATCCCTGCAGTGAAATGAATGCAGGCTCGTCTTGCACCTCCCAAGACGAAGGGATGTCTGAATCCCCTGTGGAGACCACAGAGAAAGACCTAGTCCTCCGCCTCAATGCGAACGGAGGCCTCACATCCTTTGAAAACTCGAGAGGTCCGCGGAGATCAATGCTTCCAAAGGAGACGATGCCTGACTCCTCTTGAAAATGGATAGGAGTCCCAGGATCCCTGTGGAACTGGTAAAGGGACCCTGGGTCTCCCGCCTCACGTGGAGACGCGTCCCAATTGCCATGCCAAGACTCGAGGAGAATCCCGAGGTGTCCCTCGCACCTAGGCAGGAGTCCTGACGTCGCTGAACAAACACGTGTCTGGAAGGGCCCTGCCCATCGTAACTCGAGAATATACCACAGGTTCCGGCAGCAACTCGAGAAAAACAATGAGACTTCCCCCTTGCCGCGAGATGAGGCCCGATTCCCCTGCACTGCGTGCAGAGCAATTCCGTGTTCCACATCAAACGTGAAAGGAGCCTTGATTTCCTTGATGGCCCTCCAGAGAAAACCCAAGATCACTGTCTCAAGTCTAGAGGGATCCTGAAGTCACTGGAGCAACACGAAAGGGCTCTGTGGACCCCAAATCAACTCGAGATGAGAGCTTAGTCCCTGGCTTCGTCTCAAGAGGAATACCAACTTTCCACAAGCACCTCAAGAGGAGGCTTCTCTCAGCTACAGGTATGTGAGAGGGACCCTGAGTTTGTGGCCTCAAGTGGAATGGACACCGAGATGCTCTGACTCGAAGTAAGGCCAGATATCCCTGCAGTGAATTGAATGCAGGCTCGTCTTGCATCTCCCAAGACGAAGGGATGTCTGATTCCCCTGTGGAGACCACAGAGAAAAACCTAGTCCTCCGGCTCAACGCGACCGGAGGCCTCACATCCTTTGAAAACTCGAGAGGTCCGCGGAGATCAATGCTTCCAAAGGAGACGATGCCTGACTCCTCTAGAAAATGGATAAGAACCCCAGGATCCCTGTGGCACGTGGAAAGGGACCCTGGGTCTCCCGCCTCACGTGGAGACGCGTCCCAATTGCCATGCCAAGACTCGAGGAGAATCCCGAGGTGTCCATCGCACCTAGGCAGGAGTCCTGACGTCGCTGAACAAACACGTGTCTGGAAGGGCCCTCCCCGTCGTAACTCGAGAATATACCCCAGGTTCTGTCCGCAACTCGACAAAAACCATGAGACTTCGCCCTTGCCGCGAGATGAGGCCCGATTCCCCTGCACTGCGTGCAGAGCAATTCCGTGTTCCACATCAAACGTGAAAGTAGCCTTGATTTCCTTGATGGCACTCCAGAGAAAACCCAAGATCACTGTCTCAAAACTACAGGGATCCTGAGGTCACTGGAGCAATATGAAAGGGCTCCCCGAACCCCAAATCAACTCGAGATGAGAGCTTAGTCCCTGGCTTTGACTCAAGAGGCATTACAACTTTCCACAAGCACCTCAAGAGGAGGCTTCTCTCAGCTACAGGTATGTGAGAGGGACCTTGACTTTGTGGCCTCAGGTGGCATGGACACCGAGATGCTCTGACTAGATGTAAGGCCGGATATCCCTGCAGTGAATTGAATGCAGGCTCGTCTTGCATTTCCCAAGACGAAGAGATGTCTGAATCCCCTGTGTAGACCACAGAGAAAGACCGAGTTCTCCGCCTCATCGCGACCGGAGGCCTCACATCCTTTGAAAACTCGAGAGGTCGGCGGAGATCAATGCTTCCAAAGGAGACGATGCCTGACTCCTCTTGAAAATGGATAGGAGTCCCAGGATCCCTGTGGCACGTGGAAAGGGACCCTGGGTCTCCCGCCTCACGTGGAGACACGTCCCAATTGCCATGCCAAGACTCGGGGAGAATCCCGAGGTGTCCTTCGCACCTAGGCAGGAGTCCTGACGTCGCTGAACAAACACGTGTCTGGAAGGGCCCTCCCCGTCGTAACTCGAGAATATACCCCAGGTTCCGGCCGCAACTCGAGAAAAACCATGAGACTTCCCCCTCGCCACGAGATGAGGCCCGATTCCCCTGCACTGCGTGCAGAGCAATTCCGTGTTCCATATCAAACGTGAAAGGAGCCTTGATTTCCTTGATGGCACTCCAGAGAAAACCCAAGATCACTGTCTCAAGTCTAGAGGGATGCTGAGGTCACTGGAGCAACACGAAATGGCTCCGTGGACCCGAAATCAACTCGAGATGAGAGCTTAGTCCCTGGCTTCGACTCAAGAGGAATACCAACTTTCCACAAGCACCTCAAGAGGAGGCTTCTCTCAGCTACAGGTATGTGAGAGGGACCCTGAGTTTGTGGCCTCAAGTGGAATGGACACCGAGATGCTCTGACTCGAAGTAAGGCCGGATATCCCTGCAGTGAAGTGAATGCAGGCTCCTCTTGCATCTCCCAAGACGAAGGGATGTCTGAATCCCCTGTGGAGACCACAGAGAAAGACCTAGATCTCCGCCTCATCGAGACCGGAGGCCTCACATCCTTTGAAAACTCGAGAGGTCCGCGGAGATCAATGCTTCCAAAGGAGACGATGCCTGACTCCTCTTGAAAATGAATAGGAGTCCCAGGATCCCTGTGGCACGTGGAAAGGGACCCTGGGTCTCCCGCCTCACGTGGAGACGCGTCCCAATTGCCATGCCAAGATTCGAGGAGAATACCGAGGTGTCCCTCGCACCTAGGCAGGAGTCCTGACGTCGCTGAACAAACACGTGTCTGGAAGGGCCCTCCCCGTCGTAACTCGAGAATATACCCCAGGTTCCGGCCGCAACTCGAGAAAAACCATGAGACTTCCCCCTCGCAGCGAGATGAGGACCGTTTCCCCTGCACTGCGTGCAGAGCAATTCCGTGTTCCACATCAAACGTGAAAGGAGCCTTGATTTCCTTGATTGCACTCCAGAGAAAACCCAAGATCACTGTCTCAAGTCTAGAGGGATCCTGAGGTCACTGGACATACACGAAAGGGCTCCGTGGACCCCAAATCAACTCGAGATGATAGCTTAGTCCCTGGCTTCGACTCAAGAGGAATACCAACTTTCCACAAGCACCTCAATAGGAGGCTTCTCTCAGCTACAGGTATGTGAGAGGGACCCTGAGTTTGTGGCCTCAAGTGGAATGGACACCGAGATGCTCTGACTCGAAATAAGGCCGGATATCGCTGCAGTGAATTGAATGCAGGCTCCTCTTCCATCTCCCAAGACGAAGGGATGTCTGAATCCCCTGTGGAGACCACAGAGAAAGACCTAGTTCTCCGCCTCATCGAGACAGGATGCCTCACATCCTTTGAAAACTCGAGAGGTCCGCGGAGATCAATGCTTCCAAAGGAGACGATGCCTGACTCCTCTTGAAAATGGATAGGAGTCCCAGGATTCCTGTGGCACGTGGAAAGGGACCCTGGGTCTCCCGCCTCATGTGGAGACGCGTCCCAATTGCCATGCCAAGATTCGAGGAGAATACCGAGGTGTGCTTCGCACCCAGGCAGGAGTCCTGACGTCGATGAACAAACACGTGTCTGGAAGGGCCCTCCGCATCGTAACTCGAGAATATACCCCAGGTTCCGGCCGCAACTCGAGAAAAACCATGAGACTTCCCCCTCGCCGCGAGAAGAGGCCCGATTCCCCTGCACTGCGTGCAGAGCAATTCCGTGTTCCACATCAAACGTGAAAGGAGCCTTGATTTCCTTGATGGCACTCCAGAGAAAACCCAAGATCACTGTCTCAAGTCTAGAGGGATCCTGGGGTCACTGGAGCAACATGAAAGGGCTCCATGGACCCCAAATCAACTCGAGATGAGAGCTTCGTCCCTGGCTTTGACTCAAGAGGAATACCAACATTCCACAAGCACCTCAAGAGGAGGCTTCTCTAAGCTACAGGTATGTGGGAGGGACCCTGAGTTTGTGGCCTCAAGTGGAATGGACACCAAGATGCTCTGACTCGAAGTAAGGCCGGATATCCCTGCAGTGAATTGAATGCAGGCTCGTCTTGCATCTCCCAAGACGAAGGGATGTCTGAATCCCCTGTGGAGACCACAGAGAAAGACCTAGTACTCCGCCTCATCGCGACCGGAGGCCTCACATCCTTTGAAAACTCGAGAGGTCCGCGGAGATCAATGCTTCCAAAGGAGACGATGCCTGACTCCTCTTGAAAATGAATAGGAGTCCCAGGATCCCTGTGGCACGTGGAAAGGGACCCTGGGGCTCCCGCCTCAGGTGGAGACGCGTCCCAATTGCCATGCCAAGACTCGAGGAGAATCCCGAGGTGTCCCTCGCACCTAGGCAGGAGTCCTGACGTCGCTGAACAAACACGTGTCTGGAAGGGCCCTCCCCGTCGTAACTCGAGAATATACCCCAGGTTCCGGCCGCAACTCGAGAAAAACCATGAGACTTCCCCCTCGCCGCGAGATGAGGCCCGATTCCCCTGCAATGCGTGCAGAGCAATTCCGTGTTCCACATCAAACGTGAAAGGAGCCTTGATTTCCTTGATGGCACTCCAGAGAAAACCCAAGATCACTGTCTCAAGTCTAGAGGGATCCTGAGGTCACTGGACAAACACGAAAGGGCTCCGTGGACCCCAAATCAACTCGAGATGATAGCTTAGTCCCTGGCTTCGACTCAAGAGGAATACCAACTTTCCACAAGCACCTCAAGAGGAGGCTTCTCTCAGCTACAGGTATGTGAGAGGGACCCTGAGTTTGTGGCCTCAAGTGGAATGGACACCGAGATGCTCTGACTCGAAGTAAGGCCGGATATCCCTGCAGTGAAGTGAATGCAGGCTCCTCTTGCATCTCCCAAGACGAAGGGATGTCTGAATCCCCTGTGGAGACCACAGAGAAAGACCTAGTTCTCCGCCTCATCGAGACCGGAGGCCTCACATCCTTTGAAAACTCGAGAGGTCCGCGGAGATCAATGCTTCCAAAGGAGACGATGCCTGACTCCTCTTGAAAATGAATAGGAGTCCCAGGATCCCTGTGGCACGTGGAAAGGGACCCTGGGTCTCCCGCCTCACGTGGAGACGCGTCCCAATTGCCATGCCAAGATTCGAGGAGAATACCGAGGTGTCCCTCGCACCTAGGCAGGAGTCCTGACGTCGCTGAACAAACACGTGTCTGGAAGGGCCCTCCCCGTCGTAACTCGAGAATATACCCCAGGTTCCGGCCGCAACTCGAGAAAAACCATGAGACTTCCCCCTCGCAGCGAGATGAGGACCGTTTCCCCTGCACTGCGTGCAGAGCAATTCCGTGTTCCACATCAAACGTGAAAGGAGCCTTGATTTCCTTGATTGCACTCCAGAGAAAACCCAAGATCACTGTCTCAAGTCTAGAGGGATCCTGAGGTCACTGGACAAACACGAAAGGGCTCCGTGGACCCCAAATCAACTCGAGATGATAGCTTAGTCCCTGGCTTCGACTCAAGAGGAATACCAACTTTCCACAAGCACCTCAATAGGAGGCTTCTCTCAGCTACAGGTATGTGAGAGGGACCCTGAGTTTGTGGCCTCAAGTGGAATGGACACCGAGATGCTCTGACTCGAAATAAGGCCGGATATCGCTGCAGTGAATTGAATGCAGGCTCCACTTCCATCTCCCAAGACGAAGGGATGTCTGAATCCCCTGTGGAGACCACAGAGAAAGACCTAGTTCTCCGCCTCATCGAGACAGGAGGCCTCACATCCTTTGAAAACTCGAGAGGTCCGCGGAGATCAATGCTTCCAAAGGAGACGATGCCTGACTCCTCTTGAAAATGGATAGGAGTCCCAGGATTCCTGTGGCACGTGGAAAGGGACCCTGGGTCTCCCGCCTCATGTGGAGACGCGTCCCAATTGCCATGCCAAGATTCGAGGAGAATACCGAGGTGTCCTTCGCACCCAGGCAGGAGTCCTGACGTCGATGAACAAACACGTGTCTGGAAGGGCCCTCCGCATCGTAACTCGAGAATATACCCCAGGTTCCGGCCGCAACTCGAGAAAAACCATGAGACTTCCCCCTCGCCGCGAGATGAGGCCCGATTCCCCTGCACTGCGTGCAGAGCAATTCCGTGTTCCACATCAAGCGTGAAAGGAGCCTTGATTTCCTTGATGGCACTCCAGAGAAAACCCAAGATCACTGTCTCAAGTCTAGAGGGATCCTGGGGTCACTGGAGCAACATGAAAGGGCTCCATGGACCCCAAATCAACTCGAGATGAGAGCTTCGTCCCTGGCTTTGACTCAAGAGGAATACCAACATTCCACAAGCACCTCAAGAGGAGGCTTCTCTAAGCTACAGGTATGTGGGAGGGACCCTGAGTTTGTGGCCTCAAGTGGAATGGACACCAAGATGCTCTGACTCGAAGTAAGGCCGGATATCCCTGCAGTGAATTGAATGCAGGCTCGTCTTGCATCTCCCAAGACGAAGGGATGTCTGAATCCCCTGTGGAGACCACAGAGAAAGACCTAGTACTCCGCCTCATCGCGACCGGAGGCCTCACATCCTTTGAAAACTCGAGAGGTCCGCGGAGATCAATGCTTCCAAAGGAGACGATGCCTGACTCCTCTTGAAAATGAATAGGAGTCCCAGGATCCCTGTGGCACGTGGAAAGGGACCCTGGGGCTCCCGCCTCAGGTGGAGACGCGTCCCAATTGCCATGCCAAGACTCGAGGAGAATCCCGAGGTGTCCCTCGCACCTAGGCAGGAGTCCTGACGTCGCTGAACAAACACGTGTCTGGAAGGGCCCTCCCCGTCGTAACTCGAGAATATACCCCAGGTTCCGGCCGCAACTCGAGAAAAACCATGAGACTTCCCCCTCGCCGCGAGATGAGGCCCGATTCCCCTGCAATGCGTGCAGAGCAATTCCGTGTTCCACATCAAACGTGAAAGGAGCCTTGATTTCCTTGATGGCACTCCAGAGAAAACCCAAGATCACTGTCTCAAGTCTAGAGGGATCCTGAGGTCACTGGACAAACACGAAAGGGCTCCGTGGACCCCAAATCAACTCGAGATGATAGCTTAGTCCCTGGCTTCGACTCAAGAGGAATACCAACTTTCCACAAGCACCTCAAGAGGAGGCTTCTCTCAGCTACAGGTATGTGAGAGGGACCCTGAGTTTGTGGCCTCAAGTGGAATGGACACCGAGATGCTCTGACTCGAAGTAAGGCCGGATATCCCTGCAGTGAAGTGAATGCAGGCTCCTCTTGCATCTCCCAAGACGAAGGGATGTCTGAATCCCCTGTGGAGACCACAGAGAAAGACCTAGTTCTCCGCCTCATCGAGACCGGAGGCCTCACATCCTTTGAAAACTCGAGAGGTCCGCGGAGATCAATGCTTCCAAAGGAGACGATGCCTGACTCCTCTTGAAAATGAATAGGAGTCCCAGGATCCCTGTGGCACGTGGAAAGGGACCCTGGGTCTCCCGCCTCACGTGGAGACGCGTCCCAATTGCCATGCCAAGATTCGAGGAGAATACCGAGGTGTCCCTCGCACCTAGGCAGGAGTCCTGACGTCGCTGAACAAACACGTGTCTGGAAGGGCCCTCCCCGTCGTAACTCGAGAATATACCCCAGGTTCCGGCCGCAACTCGAGAAAAACCATGAGACTTCCCCCTCGCAGCGAGATGAGGACCGTTTCCCCTGCACTGCGTGCAGAGCAATTCCGTGTTCCACATCAAACGTGAAAGGAGCCTTGATTTCCTTGATTGCACTCCAGAGAAAACCCAAGATCACTGTCTCAAGTCTAGAGGGATCCTGAGGTCACTGGACAAACACGAAAGGGCTCCGTGGACCCCAAATCAACTCGAGATGATAGCTTAGTCCCTGGCTTCGACTCAAGAGGAATACCAACTTTCCACAAGCACCTCAATAGGAGGCTTCTCTCAGCTACAGGTATGTGAGAGGGACCCTGAGTTTGTGGCCTCAAGTGGAATGGACACCGAGATGCTCTGACTCGAAATAAGGCCGGATATCGCTGCAGTGAATTGAATGCAGGCTCCACTTCCATCTCCCAAGACGAAGGGATGTCTGAATCCCCTGTGGAGACCACAGAGAAAGACCTAGTTCTCCGCCTCATCGAGACAGGAGGCCTCACATCCTTTGAAAACTCGAGAGGTCCGCGGAGATCAATGCTTCCAAAGGAGACGATGCCTGACTCCTCTTGAAAATGGATAGGAGTCCCAGGATTCCTGTGGCACGTGGAAAGGGACACTGGGTCTCCCGCCTCATGTGGAGACGCGTCCCAATTGCCATGCCAAGATTCGAGGAGAATACCGAGGTGTGCTTCGCACCCAGGCAGGAGTCCTGACGTCGATGAACAAACACGTGTCTGGAAGGGCCCTCCGCATCGTAACTCGAGAATATACCCCAGGTTCCGGCCGCAACTCGAGAAAAACCATGAGACTTCCCCCTCGCCGCGAGATGAGGCCCGATTCCCCTGCACTGCGTGCAGAGCAATTCCGTGTTCCACATCAAACGTGAAAGGAGCCTTGATTTCCTTGATGGCACTCCAGAGAAAACCCAAGATCACTCTCTCAAGTCTAGAGGGATCCTGGGGTCACTGGAGCAACATGAAAGGGCTCCATGGACCCCAAATCAACTCGAGATGAGAGCTTCGTCCCTGGCTTTGACTCAAGAGGAATACCAACATTCCACAAGCACCTCAAGAGGAGGCTTCTCTAAGCTACAGGTATGTGGGAGGGACCCTGAGTTTGTGGCCTCAAGTGGAATGGACACCAAGATGCTCTGACTCGAAGTAAGGCCGGATATCCCTGCAGTGAATTGAATGCAGGCTCGTCTTGCATCTCCCAAGACGAAGGGATGTCTGAATCCCCTGTGGAGACCACAGAGAAAGACCTAGTACTCCGCCTCATCGCGACCGGAGGCCTCACATCCTTTGAAAACTCGAGAGGTCCGCGGAGATCAATGCTTCCAAAGGAGACGATGCCTGACTCCTCTTGAAAATGAATAGGAGTCCCAGGATCCCTGTGGCACGTGGAAAGGGACCCTGGGGCTCCCGCCTCAGGTGGAGACGCGTCCCAATTGCCATGCCAAGACTCGAGGAGAATCCCGAGGTGTCCCTCGCACCTAGGCAGGAGTCCTGACGTCGCTGAACAAACACGTGTCTGGAAGGGCCCTCCCCGTCGTAACTCGAGAATATACCCCAGGTTCCGGCCGCAACTCGAGAAAAACCATGAGACTTCCCCCTCGCCGCGAGATGAGGCCCGATTCCCCTGCAATGCGTGCAGAGCAATTCCGTGTTCCACATCAAACGTGAAAGGAGCCTTGATTTCCTTGATGGCACTCCAGAGAAAACCCAAGATCACTGTCTCAAGTCTAGAGGGATCCTGAGGTCACTGGACAAACACGAAAGGGCTCCGTGGACCCCAAATCAACTCGAGATGATAGCTTAGTCCCTGGCTTCGACTCAAGAGGAATACCAACTTTCCACAAGCACCTCAATAGGAGGCTTCTCTCAGCTACAGGTATGTGAGAGGGACCCTGAGTTTGTGGCCTCAAGTGGAATGGACACCGAGATGCTCTGACTCGAAATAAGGCCGGATATCGCTGCAGTGAATTGAATGCAGGCTCCTCTTCCATCTCCCAAGACGAAGGGATGTCTGAATCCCCTGTGGAGACCACAGAGAAAGACCTAGTTCTCCGCCTCATCGAGACAGGAGGCCTCACATCCATTGAAAACTCGAGAGGTCCGCGGAGATCAATGCTTCCAAAGGAGACGATGCCTGACTCCTCTTGAAAATGGATAGGAGTCCCAGGATTCCTGTGGCACGTGGAAAGGGACCCTGGGTCTCTCGCCTCACGTGGAGACACGTCCCAATTGCCATGCCAAGACTCGAGGAGAATCCCGAGGTGTCCTTCGCACCTAGGCAGGAGTCCTGACGTCGCTGAACAAACACGTGTCTGGAAGGGCCCTCCCCGTCGTAACTCGAGAATATATCCCAGGTTAAGGCCGCAACTCGAGAAAAACCAAGAGACTTCCCCCTCGCCGGGAGATGAGGCCCGATTCCCCTGCACTGCGTGCAGAGCAATTCCGTGTTCCATATCAAGCGTGAAAGGAGCCTTGATTTCCTTGATGGCACTCCAGAGAAAACCCAAGATCACTGTCTCAAGTCTAGAGGGATGCTGAGGTCACTGGAGCAACAAGAAATGGCTCCGTGGACCCGAAATCAACTCGAGATGAGAGCTTAGTCCCTGGCTTCGACTCAAGAGGAATACCAACTTTCCACAAGCACCTCAAGAGGAGGCTTCTCTCAGCTACAGGTATGTGAGATGGACCCTGAGTTTGTGGCCTCAAGTGGAATGGACACCGAGATGCTCTGACTCGAAGTAAGGCCGGATATCCCTGCAGTGAAGTGAATGCAGGCTCCTCTTGCATCTCCCAAGACGAAGGGATGTCTGAATCCCCTGTGGAGACCACAGAGAAAGACCTAGTACTCCGCCTCATCGCGACCGGAGGCCTCACATCCTTTGAAAACTCGAGAGGTCTGCGGAGATCAATGCTTCCAAAGGAGACGATGCCTGACTCCTCTTGAAAATGGATAGGAGTCCCAGGATCCCTGTGGCACGTGGAAAGGGACCCTGGGTCTCCCGCCTCACGTGGAGACGCGTCCCAATTGCCATGCCAAGACTCGAGGAGAATCCCGAGGTGTCCCTCGCACCTAGGCAGGAGTCCTGATGTCGCTGAACAAACACGTGTCTGGAAGGGCCCTCCCCGTCGTAACTCGAGAATATACCCCAGGTTCCGGCCTCAACTCGAGAAAAATCATGAGACTTCCCCCTCGCCGCGAGATGAGGCCCGATTCCCCTGCACTGCGTGCAGAGCAATTCCGTGTTCCACATCAAATGTGAAAGGAGCCTTGATTTCCTTGATGGCACTCCAGAGAAAACCCAAGATCACTGTCTCAAGTCTAGAGGGATCCTGAGGTCACAGGAGCAACACGAAAGGGCTCCGTGGACCCCAAATCAACTGGAGATGAGAGCTTAGTCCCTGGCTTCGACTCAAGAGGAATACCAACTTTCCACAAGCACCTCAAGAGGAGGCTTTTCTCAGCTACAGGTATGTGAGAGGGACCCTGAGTTTGTGGCCTCAAGTGGAATGGACACCGAGATGCTCTGACTTGAAACAAGGCCGGATATCCCTGAAGTGAAATGAATGCAGGCTCGTCTTGCATCTCCCAAGACGAAGGGATCTCTGAATCCCCTGTGGGGACCACAGAGAAAGACCTAGTCCTCTGCCTCAACGCGAACGGAGGCCTCACATCCTTTTAAAACTCGAGAGGTCCGCGCAGATCAATGCTTCCAAAGAAGACGATGCCTGACTCCTCTTGAAAATGGATAGGAGTCCCAGGATCCCTGTGGCACGTGGAAAGGGACCCTGGGTCTCCCGCCTCACGTGGAGACGCGTCCCAATTGCCATGCCAAGACTGGAGGAGAATGCCGAGGTGTCCCTCGCACCTAGGCAGGAGTCCTGACGTCGCTGAACAATCACGTGTCTGGAAGGGCCCTCCCCGTCGTAACTCGAGAATATACCCTAGGTTCCGGCCACAACTCGAGAAAAACCATGAGACTTCCCCCTCGCCGCGAGATGAGGCCCGATTCCCCTGCACTGCGTGCAGAGCAATTCCGTGTTCCATATCAAGCGTGAAAGGAGCCTTGATTTCCTTGATGGCACTCCAGAGAAAACCCAAGATCACTGTCTCAAGTCTAGAGGGATGCTGAGGTCACTGGAGCAACACGAAATGGCTCCGTGGACCCGAAATCAACTCGAGATGAGAGCTTAGTCCCTGGCTTCGACTCAAGAGGAATACCAACTTTCCACAAGCACCTCAAGAGGAGGCTTCTCTCAGCTACAGGTATGTGAGAGGGACCCTGAGTTTGTGGCCTCAAGTGGAATGGACACCGAGATGCTCTGACTCGAAGTAAGGCCGGATATCCCTGCAGTGAATTGAATGCAGGCTCCTCTTGCATCTCCCAAGACGAAGGGATGTCTGAATCCCCTGTGGAGACCACAGAGAAAGACCTAGTTCTCCGCCTCATCGAGACCGGAGGCCTCACATCCTTTGAAAACTCGAGAGGTCCGCGGAGATCAATGCTTCCAAAGGAGACGATGCCTGACTCCTCTTGAAAATGAATAGGAGTCCCAGGATCCCTGTGGCACGTGGAAAGGGACCCTGGGTCTCCCGCCTCACGTGGAGACGCGTCCCAATTGCCATGCCAAGATTCGAGGAGAATACCGAGGTGTCCCTCGCACCTAGGCAGGAGTCCTGACGTCGCTGAACAAACACGTGTCTGGAAGGGCCCTCCCCGTCGTAACTCGAGAATATACCCCAGGTTCCGGCCGCAACTCGAGAAAAACCATGAGACTTCCCCCTCGCCGCGAGATGAGGACCGATTCCCCTGCACTGCGTGCAGAGCAATTCCGTGTTCCACATCAAACGTGAAAGGAGCGTTGATTTCCTTGATGGCACTACAGAGAAAACCCAAGATCACTGTCTCAAGTCTAGAGGGATCCTGAGGTCACTGGAGCAACACGAAAGGGCTCCGTGGACCCCAAATCAACTCGAGATGAGAGCTTAGTCCTTGGCTTCGACTCAAGAGGAATACCAACTTTCCACAAGCACCTCAAGAGGAGGCTTCTCTCAGCTACAGGTATGTGAGAGGTACCCTGAGTTTGTGGCCTCAAGTGGAATGGACACGGAGATGCTCTGACTCGAAGTAAGGCCGGATATCCCTGCAATGAATTGAATGCAGGCTACTCTTGCATCTCCCAAGACGAAGGGTTGTCTGAATCCCCTGTGGAGACCACAGAGAAAGACCTAGTCCTCCGCCTGAACGCGAACGGAGGCCCCACATCCTTTGAAAACTCGAGAGGTCCGCGGAGATCAATGCTTCCAAAGGAGACGATGCCTGACTCCTCTTGAAAATGGATAGGAGTCCCAGGATCCCTGTGGCACGTGGAAAGGGACCCTGGGTCTCCCGCCTCACATGGAGACGCGTCCCAATTGCCATGCCAAGACTCGAGGAGAATCCCGAGGTGTCCCTCGCACCTAGGCAGGAGTCCTGACGTCGCTGAACAAACACGTGTCTGGAAGGGCCCTCCCCGTCGTAACTCGAGAATATACCCCAGGTTCCGGCCGGAACTCAAGAAAAACCATGAGACTTCCCCCTCGCCGCGAGTTGAGGCCCGATTCCCCTGCACTGTGTGCAGAGCAATTCCGTGTTCCACATCAAACGTGAAAGGAGCCTTGATTTCCTTGATGGCACTCCAGAGAAAACCCAAGATCACTGTCTCAAGTCTAGAGGGATCCTGAGGTCACTGTAGCAACAAGAAAGGGCTCCGAGGACCCCAAATCAACTCGAGATGAGAGCTTAGTCCCTGGCTTCGACTCAAGAGGAATACCAACTTTCCACAAGCACCTCAAGAAGAGGCTTCTCTCAGCTACAGGTATGGGAGAGGGACCCTGAATTTGTGGCCTCAAGTGGAATGGACACTGAGATGCTCTGACTCGAAGTAAGGCCGGATATCCCTACAGTGAATTGAATGCAGGCTCTTCTTGCATCTCCCAAGATGAAGGGATGTCTGAATCCCTTGTTGAGACCACAGAGAAAGAACTAGTTCTCCGCCTCATCGCGACCAGAGGCCTCACATGCTTTGAAAACTCGAGAGGTCCACGGAGATCAATGCTTCCAAAGGAGACGATGCCTGACTCCTCTGGAAAATGGATAGGAGTCCCAGGATTCCTGTGGCACGTTGAAAGGGACCCTTTGGTCTGCCGCCACACGTGGAGACGCCTCCCAATTGCCATGCCAAGACTTGAGGAAAATCCCGAGGTGTCCCTCGCACCTAGACAGGAGTCCTGACATCCCTGAACAAACAGGTGTCTAGAAGGGCCCTCCCCGTCGCAACTCGAAAATATACCCCAGGTTCCGGCCGCAACTCGAGAAAAACCATGAGACTTCCCCCTCGCCGCGAGATGAGGCCCGATTCCCGTGCACTGCGTGCAGAGCAATTTCGTGTTCCACATCAAACATGAAAGAAGCCTTGATTTCATTGATGGCACTCCAGAGAAAACCCAAGATCACTGTCTCAAATCTAGAGGGATCCTGAGGTCAATGTAGCAACACGAATGGGCTCCGCGGACCCGAAATCAACTCGAGATGAGAGCTTAGTCCCTGGCTTCGACTCAAGAGGAATACCAACTTTCCACAAGCACCTCAAGAGGAGGCTTCTCTCAGCTACAGGTATGTGAGAGCGTCCCTGAGATTGTGGCCTCAAGTGGAATCGTCACCGAGATGCTCTGACTCGAAGTAAGGCCGGATATCCCTGCAGTGATTTGAATGGAGGCTCGTCTTGCATCTCCCAAGACGAAGGGATGTCTGAATGCCCTGTGGAGACCACAGAGAAAGACCTAGTTCTCCTCCTCATCGCGACCGGAGGCCTCACATCCTTTGAAAACTCCAGAGGTACGCGGACATCAGTGCTTCAAAAGGAGACGATGCCTGACACCTCTTTAATATGGATAGTAGTCCCAGGTTTCCTGTGGCAAGTGGAACGGGACCCCTGGTCTCCCCCCTCAGCTGGAGAGACATCCCAATTGCCCTGCCAAGCCTCGAGGAGAGTCCCGAGGTGTCGCTCGCATCTAGGCACAAGTCCTGTCGTCGCTCTTCACGCTCTTCATATTTTTCAGACCTTTTCATGCTCTTCATATGTTTCACACCTTATCATGCTCTTCATATTTTTCACACCTTTTCATGCTGTTAATATTTTTCACACCTTTTTATGCTCCTCATATTTAACACACCTTTCCATGCTCTTCTTATTTTTCAGACCTTTTCATGCTCCTTACATTTTTCAGACCTTTTCATGCTCTTCGTATTGTTCACAACTTTTCCTGCTCCTCGTATTGTTCACACCATTTCATGCTCCTCGTATTGTTCACACCGTTTCATGCTCCTCATAATTTTCACACCTTTTCATGCTCTTCATATTTTTCACAGCATTTCATGCTCTTCATATTTTTCACACTTTTTCAATCACTTCATATTTTTCAGATCTTTTCATGCTCTTAAAATTTTTCAGACCTTTTCATGCTCTTCATAGTTTTCAGACTGTTTCATGCTCCTCGTATTTTTCTGACCTTTTCATGCTCTTCTTATTTTTCAGATCTTTTCATGCTCCTCGTATTTTTTAGACCTCCTCATGCTCTTAGTATTTTTCAGACCTCTTCATGCTCCTCTGATATTTCAGACCTATTCATGCTCTTCGTATTTTTCAGAACTCTTCATGCTACTCGTATTTTTCAGAAATTTTCATGCTCTTCATACTGTTCACACATTTTCATGCTCTTCGTATATTTCAGACCTTTTCAAGTTCTTGATATTTTTCAGACCTTTTCATGCTCTTCGTATTTTTCAGACCATTTCATGCTCCTCATATTTTTCACACCTTTTCATGCTCTTTGTAATATTTCACACCTGTTCATGCTCTTCGTGTTTTTGACACCTTTTCATACTCCTCGCATTTTTCACACCTTTTTATGCTCCTTCTATTTTTCAGACCTTTTCATGCTCCTCGTATTTTTCACACCGTTTAATGCTGTTCATATTTTTCACACCTTTTCATGCTCTTCGTATTTTTCACACCTTTTCATGCTCTTTTTATTTTTCACATCTTTTCATGGTCTTCGTAATTTTTTACAACTTTTCCTGCACTTCGTAATTTTTCACACCTTTTCATGCTACTCGTATTTTTCAGACCTTTTCATGCTCCTCGTATTTTTCAGACCTTTGCATGCTCCTCGTATTTTTCAGAACTTTTCACGCTCCTCGTGTTTTTCACAGCTTCTCATGCTCCTCACATTGTTCACACCTTTTCATACTCCTCATATTATTCACACCTTTTTATGCTCCTGGTATTTTTCAGACCTTTTCATGCTCCTCCTATTTTTCAGAACTTTTCATTCTGCTCGTAAATCACAGCTTTTTATGCTCCTGGTATTTTTCACACCTTTTCATGCTCTTCATATTTACACACCGTTTCATGCTCTTCATATTTTTAACACCATTTCATGAACCTCATATTGTTCACAACTTTTCATGCTCTTCATAGTTTTCAAACCTTTGCATGCTCTTCGTATGTTTCAGAATTTTTCATGCTCTTCGTATTGTTCACAGCTTTTCATGCTCCTGGTATTTTTCACACCTTTTCATGCTCTTCATATTTTTCAGAACTTTTCAAGCTCTTCCTATTTTTCACAGCTTTTCATGCTCTTTGTATTTTTCACATCTTTTCATGGTCTTCGTAATTTTTCACAACTTTTCATGCACTTCATAATTTTTCACACCTTTTCATGCTTTTTGTATTATTCACACCTTTTCATGCTCCTTGTATGTTTTAGACCCTTTCATGCTCCTCGTATTATTCACACCTTTTCATGCTCCTCGTATATTTTAGACCTTTTCATGCTACTCGTATTTTTCAGACCTTTGCAAGCTCCTCGTATTTTTCAGACCTTTGCATGCTCCTCGTATTTTTCAGACCTTTTCACGCTCCTTGTGTTTTTCACAACTTCCCATGCTCCTCATATTGTTCACACCTTTTCATACTCCTCATATTATTCACAACTTTTTATGCTCCTGGTATTTTTCAGACCTTTTCATGCTCCTCGCATTTTTCACACCTTTTCATGCTCTTCCTATTTTTCAGAACTTTTCATTCTCCTCGTAAATCACAGCTTTTCATGCTCCTGGTATTTTTCACACCTTTTCATGCTTTTCATACTTTACACACCGTTTCATGCTCTTCATATTTTTCACACCATTTCATGAACCTCATATTGTTCACAACTTTTCATGCTCTTCATAGTTTTCAGACCTTTACATGCTCTTCGTATTTTTCACAGCTTTTCATGCTTCTGGTATTTTTCACACCTTTTCATGTTCTTCATATACTTCAGAACTTTTCAAGCTCTTGATATTTTTCAGACTTTTTCAAGCTCTTCGTAGTTTTCATAACCTTTCATGCTCTGCACATTTTTCACACCGTTTCAGGCTCTTCGTATGTTTCACACCTTTTCATGCACTTCGTGTTTTTCACAACTTTTCATGCTCTTCGTATTTTTCACACCTCTTCAGGCTCTTCGAAATTTTTCACACTTTTTCATGCTCTTCATATTTTTCACACATTTTCATCCTCTTCTCATTTTTCACACCGTTTCATGCTCAATGTATTTTTCAGACCTTTTCATGCTCTTTGTATTTTTCAGACCTTTTCATGCTCCTCGTATTTTTCAGACCTTTGCATGTTCCTCATATTTTTCTGAACTTTTCACGCTCCTCGTATTTTTCACAACTTCTCATTCTCCTCATATTGTTCACACCTTTCATACTCCTCATATTATTCACAAATTTTCATGCTCATTATATTTTTCACACCTTTTCAGCTCTTCATATTTTTCAGAAATTTTCATGCTCTTCATGCTCTTCGTATTTTTCAGACCTTTTCATGCTCTTCGTATTTTTCAGAACTCTTCATGCTACTCGTATTTTTCAGAAATTTTCATGCTCTTCATACTGTTCACACATTTTCATGCTCTTCGTATATTTCAGACCTTTTCAAGTTCTTGATATTTTTCAGACCTTTTCATGCTCTTCGTATTTTTCAGACCATTTCATGCTCCTCATATTTTTCACACCTTTTCATGCTCTTTGTAATATTTCACACCTGTTCATGCTCTTCGTGTTTTTGACACCTTTTCATACTCCTCGCATTTTTCACACCTTTTTATGCTCCTTCTATTTTTCAGACCTTTTCATGCTCCTCGTATTTTTCACACCGTTTAATGCTGTTCATATTTTTCACACCTTTTCATGCTCTTCGTATTTTTCACACCTTTTCATGCTCTTTTTATTTTTCACATCTTTTCATGGTCTTCGTAATTTTTTACAACTTTTCCTGCACTTCGTAATTTTTCACACCTTTTCATGCTACTCGTATTTTTCAGACCTTTTCATGCTCCTCGTATTTTTCAGACCTTTGCATGCTCCTCGTATTTTTCAGAACTTTTCACGCTCCTCGTGTTTTTCACAGCTTCTCATGCTCCTCACATTGTTCACACCTTTTCATACTCCTCATATTATTCACACCTTTTTATGCTCCTGGTATTTTTCAGACCTTTTCATGCTCCTCCTATTTTTCAGAACTTTTCATTCTGCTCGTAAATCACAGCTTTTTATGCTCCTGGTATTTTTCACACCTTTTCATGCTCTTCATATTTACACACCGTTTCATGCTCTTCATATTTTTAACACCATTTCATGAACCTCATATTGTTCACAACTTTTCATGCTCTTCATAGTTTTCAAACCTTTGCATGCTCTTCGTATGTTTCAGAATTTTTCATGCTCTTCGTATTGTTCACAGCTTTTCATGCTCCTGGTATTTTTCACACCTTTTCATGCTCTTCATATTTTTCAGAACTTTTCAAGCTCTTCCTATTTTTCACAGCTTTTCATGCTCTTTGTATTTTTCACATCTTTTCATGGTCTTCGTAATTTTTCACAACTTTTCATGCACTTCATAATTTTTCACACCTTTTCATGCTTTTTGTATTATTCACACCTTTTCATGCTCCTTGTATGTTTTAGACCCTTTCATGCTCCTCGTATTATTCACACCTTTTCATGCTCCTCGTATATTTTAGACCTTTTCATGCTACTCGTATTTTTCAGACCTTTGCAAGCTCCTCGTATTTTTCAGACCTTTGCATGCTCCTCGTATTTTTCAGACCTTTTCACGCTCCTTGTGTTTTTCACAACTTCCCATGCTCCTCATATTGTTCACACCTTTTCATACTCCTCATATTATTCACAACTTTTTATGCTCCTGGTATTTTTCAGACCTTTTCATGCTCCTCGCATTTTTCACACCTTTTCATGCTCTTCCTATTTTTCAGAACTTTTCATTCTCCTCGTAAATCACAGCTTTTCATGCTCCTGGTATTTTTCACACCTTTTCATGCTTTTCATACTTTACACACCGTTTCATGCTCTTCATATTTTTCACACCATTTCATGAACCTCATATTGTTCACAACTTTTCATGCTCTTCATAGTTTTCAGACCTTTACATGCTCTTCGTATTTTTCACAGCTTTTCATGCTTCTGGTATTTTTCACACCTTTTCATGTTCTTCATATACTTCAGAACTTTTCAAGCTCTTGATATTTTTCAGACTTTTTCAAGCTCTTCGTAGTTTTCATAACCTTTCATGCTCTGCACATTTTTCACACCGTTTCAGGCTCTTCGTATGTTTCACACCTTTTCATGCACTTCGTGTTTTTCACAACTTTTCATGCTCTTCGTATTTTTCACACCTCTTCAGGCTCTTCGAAATTTTTCACACTTTTTCATGCTCTTCATATTTTTCACACATTTTCATCCTCTTCTCATTTTTCACACCATTTCATGCTCAATGTATTTTTCAGACCTTTTCATGCTCTTTGTATTTTTCAGACCTTTTCATGCTCCTCGTATTTTTCAGACCTTTGCATGTTCCTCATATTTTTCTGAACTTTTCACGCTCCTCGTATTTTTCACAACTTCTCATTCTCCTCATATTGTTCACACCTTTCATACTCCTCATATTATTCACAAATTTTCATGCTCATTATATTTTTCACACCTTTTCAGCTCTTCATATTTTTCAGAAATTTTCATGCTCTTCATGCTCTTCGTATTTTTCAGACCTTTTCATGCTCTTCGTATTTTTCAGAACTTTTCATGCTCTTCGTATTTTTCACACCTTTTCATGCTCTTGATATTTTTCAGAAGTTTTCATGTCCTTGATATTTTTCAGACCTTTTCATGCTCTTCAATTTTTCACAACTTTTCATGCCTTTCATATTTTTCAGACCTTTTCAATCTCTTGATATTTTTCAGACCTTTTCATGCTCTTTGTATTTTTCAGACCTTTTCATGCTCTTCATATTTTTTACAGCTTTTCATGCTCTTCTTATTTTTCACACCATTTCATGCTCCTCATATATTTCATATCTTTTCATGAGCTTCATGTTGTCACACCGTTTCATGCTCCTCAGATTTTTCACACCTTTTCATGCTCTTCATATTTTTCAGACCTTTTCATGCTCCACATATTATTCACACGTTTACATGCTCTTCATATTTTACACAACTTCTCATGCTCTTCTTATTTTTTAAACCTTTTCTTGCTCTTCTTATTTTTCACACCGTTTCATGCTCTTCATATTTTTCACACCTTGTCATGCTTTTCAAATTTTTCACACCTTTTCATGCTCTTCATATTTTTTAAACCTTTTCTTGCTCCTCATATTTTACACAACTTTTCATGCTCTTCATATTTTTTAAACCTTTTCTTGCTCTTCATATTTTACACACCGTTTCATGCTCTTCATATTTTTCACACCTTGTCATGCTTTTCAAATTTTTTACACCTTTTCATGCTCTTCGTATTTATCAGATGTTTTCATGATCTTCTTATTTTTCACACCGTTTCATGCTTTTCGTATTTATCAGAACTTTTCGTGATCTCCATATATTTCAGAACTTTTCATGCTCTTCGCATTTTTCACACCGTTTCATGCACTTCATATTTTTCACACCTTTTCATGCTATTCATATTTTTCACACTGTTTCATAATCTTCATATTTTTCACTTCTTTTCATGCTCTTCATATATTTCACACTGTTTCATGCTCTTCATATGTTCACACCATTACATGCTCCTCATATTTATCATAGTTTCATGCTCTTCAAATTTTTCACACCTTTACATACTCCTCATATTTTTGACACCATTTCTTGCTCCTCGTATTTTTCAGAACTTTTCATGCTCTTCATATTTTTCACACCTTTACATGCTCCTCATATTTTTGACACCTTTTCTTGCTCCTCATATTTTTCACACCGTTTCATGCTCTTCATATTTTTCACACCTTTTCCTGCTCTTCATATTTTTCATACCGTTTCATGCTCTTCATATTCTCACACTGTTTCATGCTCCTCATATTTTTCAGACCTTTTCATGGTCCTCGTATTTTTCAGACCTTTTCATGCTCCTCATAATTTTCAGACCTTGGCATGCTCCTCGTATTTTCCAGACCTTTTCATCCTCCTCATATTTTTCACACCTTTTCACGCTCTTCGTATTTTTCAGGCCTTTGCATGCTCCCTGTATTTTTCACACATTTTCATGCTCCTCGTATTTTTCAGAACTTTTCATGCTCCTCATATTTTGCACACCTTTTCATGCTCTTCGTATTTTTCAGACGTTTGCATGCTCTTCGTATTTTTCAGACCTTTTCATGCTCTTGATAGTTTTGAAACCTTTTCAGGCTCCTCGTATTTTTCAGACCTTTTCATGCTCCTCGTATTTTTCACACATTTCCATGCTCCTCGTATTTTTCACACCTTTTCACGACCCTTGTATTTTTCAGACCTTTCCATGCTCCTCGTATTTTTCACACCGTTTCATGCTCTTCATATTTTCAGATAGTTTCATGCTCCTCATATTTTTCACACGTTTCATGCTCTTCATATTTTTCAGAAAGCTCTTTGTATTTTTCAGACTTTTTCATGTTCTTGGTAATTTTTCACATCTTTTAATGCTCTCTGAATTTTTCACAACTTTTCATGCTTTTCGTGATTTTTCACAACGTTTCATGCTCTTCATATTTTTCACACCGTTTGATGCGTTTGTACTTTTCACACTTTTTCATGCTCTTTGTATTTTTCACAAATTTTAATGCTCTTCGTATATTTCACACCTTTTCATGCACTTCGTATGATTCACACCTTTTCATGCTCTTCATATTTTTCACACCGTTTCATGCTCTTCATATTTTTCACACCTTTTCATGCTCTTCATATTTTTCACACCATTTCATGCTCTTCATATTTTTCACACTGTTTCATGCTCTTCGTATTTTTGACACTTTTTCATGCTCTTCGTATATTTCACACCTTTTCATGCTCTTCATATTTTTCACACCGTTTCATGCTGTTCATATTGTTCACAACTTTTCAGGCTCCCCGTATTTTTCAGACCTTTTCATGCTCCTTGTGTTTTTCAGACCTTTTCATGCTCCTCGTATTTTTCAGACCTTTTCATCCTCCTCGTATTTATCAGACCTTTTCATGCTTCTCGTATTTTTCACACCTTTTCATGCTCCTCGTATTTTTCACACTTTTTCATTCTCCTCGTATTTTTCACACCTTTATATGCTCTTTGTATTTTTCACACCTTTTCATGCTCTTCCTGTTTTTCACACCTTTTCATGCTCTTCGTGTTTTTCACTCCTTTTAATGCTCTTCATATTTTTCAGGCCTTTTCATGCTCTTGATATTTTCCACACCTTTTCATGCTCTCCATGTTTTTCACACCGTTTCTTGCTCTTCGTGTTTTTCACACATTTCATGCTCCTATTTTTCACACTTTTCATGCTCTTCATATTTTCCACACCTTTTCATGCTCCTCGTATTTTTCACACTTTTTCATGCTCCTCATATTTTTCAAACCTTTTCATGCTCTTCGAATTTTTCATTCATTTTCATGCTCTTCGTGTTTTTCACTCCTTTTAATGCTCTTCATATTTTTCAGGCCTTTTCATGCTCTTCATATTTTTCACAATTTTTCATGCTATTCATATTTTTCAGAACTTTTCATTCTCTTCATGCTCTTCGTATTTTCAGACCTATTCATGCTCCTCCTATTTTTCAGACCTTTTCATATTCTGCGTATTTTTCACACCTTTTCTTGCTCTTCATATTTTACACACCGTTTCATGCTCTTCATGTTTTTCACACCATTTCATTAACCTTATATTATTCACACCTTTTCATGCTCTTCATATTTTACACACCGTTTCAGGCTCTTCGTATGTTTCACACCTTTTCATGCACTTCGTATTTTTCACAAATTTTCATGCTCTTCGTATTTTTCACACCTTTTCAGGCTCTTCGAAATTTTTCACCCCTTTTCATGCTCTTCGTATTTTTCACACCCTGTCGTGCTCTTCATATTTTTTACATCTTTTCATCCTCTTCGTATTTGTCCCATCTTTTCATGTTCTTCGTATTTTTCAGAACTTTTCATGCTCTTCGTATTTTTCACACTATTTCATGCTCTTCGTATTTTTCAGACATTCTGATGCTTCGTATTTTTCACAGCGTTTCATGCACTTCGTATTTTTCACACCGTTTAATGCTCTTCATATTTTTCACACCTTTTCATGCTCTTCGTATTTTTCACACCTTTTCATGCTCTTTTTATTTTTCACATCTTTTCATGGTCTTCGTAATTTTTCACAAATTTTCATGCACTTTGTAATTTTTCACACCTTTTCATGCTCTTCGTATTTTTCACACCTTTTCATGCTTTTCGTATTATTCACACCTTTTCATGCTCCTTGTATATTTTAGACCTTTTCATGCTCCTCGTATTATTCACACCTTTTCATGCTCCTCGTATATTTTAGACCTTTTCATGCTACTCGTATTTTTCAGACGTTTGCAAGCTCCTCGTATTTTTCAGACCTTTGCATGCTCCTCGTATTTTTCAGAACTTTTCACGCTCCTCGTGTTTTTCAAAACTTCTCATGCTCCTCATATTGTTCACCCCTTTTCATACTCCTCATATTATTCACAACTTTTTATGCTTCTGGTATTTTTCAGACCTTTTCATGCTCCTCCTATTTTTCAGAACTTTTCATTGTCCTTGTAAATCACAGCTTTTCATGCTCCTGGTATTTTTCACACCGTTTCATGCTCTTCATATTTTACACACCGTTTTATGCTCTTCATATTTTTCACACCATTTCATGAACCTCATATTGTTCACAACTTTTCATGCTCTTCATAGTTTTCAAACCTTTACATGCTCTTCGTATGTTTCAGAATTTTTCATGCTCTTCGTATTGTTCACAGCTTTTCATGCTCCTGGGATTTTTCACACCTTTTCATGCTCTTCTTATTTTTCAGAACTTTTCAAGCTCTTCCTATTTTTCACAGCGTTTCATGCACTTCATATTTTTCACACCGTTTAATGCTCTTCATATTTATCACACCTTTTCATGCTCTTTGTATTTTTCACCTTTTCATGCTCTTTGTATTTTTCACATCTTTTCATGTTCCTCGTAATTTTTCACAACTTTTCTTGCACTTCGTAATTATTCACACCTTTTCATGCTCTTCGTATTTTTCACAACTTTTTGTGCTTTTTGTATTATTCACACCTTTTCATGCTCCTTGTATATTTTAGACCTTTTCATGCTCCTCGTATTATTCACACCTTTTCATGCTCCTCGTATATTTTAGACCTTTTCATGCTACTCGTATTTTTCAGACCTTTGCAAGCTCCTCGTATTTTTCAGACCTTTGCAAGCTCCTCGTATTTTTCAGACCTTTGCATGCTCCTCGTATTTTTCAGACCTTTGCATGCTCTTCGTATTTTGCAAACCTTTTCATGCTCTTCAAATTTTTCACACATTTACATGCACTTCGTGTTTTCCACAACTTTTCATGCTGCTCGTGTTTTTCACACCATTTCATGCTCTTCATATTTTTCAGACCGTTTCATGCTCCTCAAATTTTTCACACCTTTCCATGCTTCTCTTATTTTTCAAACTTTTTCATGCTCCTGTATTTTTCACACTGTTTCCTGCTCTTCATGTTTTTCACACCTATTCATGCTCCTCGTGTTTTTCACAGCTTTTCATGCTCCTCTTTTTTTTCACATCTTTTCATGCTCCTCGTATTTTTCACACCTTTTCATGCTCCTTATATTTTTCACACCTTTTCATGCTCCTTATATTTTTCACACCTTTTCAGGCTCCTTATATTTTTGAGACCTTTTCATGCTCTTCGTATTTTTCACATCTTTTTATGCTCCTCCTGTTTTCCAGACCTTTTCATGCTCCTCGTATTTTTCAGACCTTTTCCTGCTCCTCGTATTTTTGACACCTTTTCATGCTCCTCGTATTTTTCAGACCTTTTCATGCTCTTTGTATTTTTCACAGCATTTCATGCTTTCGCATTTTTCACACCGTTTCATGCTCCTCATATTTTTCACACCTTTTCATGCACTTTGTATTTTTCAAACCTTTTCATGCTCTTTGTATTTTTCACAAATTTTCATGCTCCTCGTGTTTTCCAGACCTTTTTATGCTCCTTATATTTTTCACACCTTTTCATGCTCCTCCTATTTTTCACACCTTTTCATGCTCCTTATATTTTCACACCTTTTCATACTCCTCGTATTTTTCACACCTTTTCAGGATCCTCGTATTTTTCACACCTTTTCAGGCTCCTCATATTTTTGAGAACTTTTCATGCTCTTCGTATTTTTCACACCTTTTTATACTCCTCCTGTTTTCCGGACCTTTTCATGCTTCTCGTTTTTTTCAGATCTTTTCATGCCTCTCGTATTTTTCAGACCTTTACATGGTCCTCGTATATTTCAGACCTTTTCGTTCTTCTCGGATTATTCACACCTTTTCAGGCTCCTCATATTTTTGAGACCTTTTCATGCTGTTCGTGTTTTCACACCTTTTCAAGCTCTTTGTATTTTTCACACTTTTTCGTGCTCTTCATATTGTTCACATCTTTTCATGCTCCAAGTATTTTTTAGACCTTTTCATGCTCCTCGTGTTTTTCAGAACTTTTATGCTTCTCGTATTTTTCAGACCTTTTCATGCTCCTCGTATTTTTCACAGCTTTTCATTCTCCTCGTATTTTTCAGACCTTTTCATGCTCCTTGTATTTTTCACACATTTTCATGCTCTTCGTGTTTTTCACACCTATTCATGCTCCTTATGTTTTTAACACCTTTTCATGCTCCCTATATTTTTCACACCTTTTCAGGCTCCTCATATTTTTGAGACCTTTTCATGTTCTTCGTGTTTTCACGCCTTTTCAAGCTCTTTGTATTTTTCACACTTTTTCATGCTCTTCATATTGTTCACACCTTTTCATGCTCCACGTATTTTTTAGACCTTCTAATGCTCCTCGCGTTTTTCAGAACTTTTCATGCTTCTCGTATTTTTCAGACCTTTTCATTCTCCTCGTATTTTTCAGACCTTTTCATGCTCCTCATATTTTTCAGACCTTTTCATGCTCCTCGTGTTTTGCAGACCTTTTCATGCTCCTCGTATTTTTCAGACCTTTTCATGCTCCTCGTATTTTTGACACCTATTCATGCTGCTCATATTTTTCAGAACTTTTCATGGTCCTGGTATTTTTCAGACCTTTTCATGCTCCTCGTATTTTTCAGACCTTTTCATTCCCCTCCTATTTTCAGACCTTTTTTGCTCCTCATATTTTTCATACCATTTCATGCTACTCATATTTTTCACATCTTTTCATGCTCCTCATATTTTTGACACCTTTTAAAGGTCTTCATATTTTTCACACCGTTTCATGCTCTTTATATTTTCACACCGTTTCATGTTGCTCGTATTTTTCAGACCTTTTCATGCTCCTACTATTTTTCCCACCTTTTCATGCTCCTCGTATTTTTCTCACATTTCCTTTCTCATCGTATTTTTCACACCTTTTCATGCTCCTCGTATTTTTCACACCTTTAATGCTCCTCGTATTTTTCACACCTTTACATGCTCTTCGTGTTTTTCAAACCTTTTAATGCTCTTCGAATTTTTCACACATTTTCATTCACTTCGTGTTTTCCACATTTTTTCATGCTGCTCGTGTTTTTCACACCGTTTCATGCTCCTCATATTTTTAACACCGTTTCATACTCTTCATATTTTCATACCGTTTCATGCTCCTCGTATTTTTCACACCTTTTCATGCTCCTCGTATTTTTCACACCCTTTCATGCTCCTTGTGTTTTTCAGACCTTTTCATGCTCTTCGTATTTTTCACAGCATTTCATGCTTTCGCATTTTTCACACCATTGCATGCTCCTCGTATTTTTCACACATTTTCATGCACTTCGTATTTTTCAAACCTTTTCATTCTCTTTGTATTTTTCACAACTTTTCATGCATTTCATAATTTTTCAGACCTTTTCATGGTCTTCGTAGATTTCACACCAGTCATGCTCTTCGTATTTTTCACACCTTTTCAAGCTCTTCGTACTTTTCAAACCGTTTCTTGCTCTTCATATTTTTCACATATTTTCATGCTCTAAATATTTTTCACATCTCTTCATGCGCTTCATATTTTTCACATCTTTTCATCCTCTTCATATTTTTCACAACTTTTCATGCTCTTCATATTTTTTACATATTTCATGCTCCTCATATTTTTCATACCATTTCATGCTCCTCATATTTTTCATATCTTTTCATGCTCCTCATATTTTTGACACCTTTTAAAGGTCTTCATATTTTCACACCGTTTCATGCTCTTTATATTTTCACACCGTTTCATGTTCCTCGTATTTTTCAGACCTTTTCATGCTCCTACTAGTTTTCCCACCTTTTCATGCTCCTTGTGTTTTTAGCAGATTTTCTTTCTCATCGTATTTTTCACACCTTTTCATGCTCCTCGTATTTTTCACACCTTTAATGCTCCTCGTATTTTTCACACCTTTACATGCTCTTCGTATTTTTCAAACCTTTTCATGCTCTTCGAATTTTTCACACATTTTCATGCACTTCGTGTTTTCCACATTTTTTCATGCTGCTCGTGTTTTTCACAACGTTTCATGCTCTTCATATTTTTAACACCGTTTCATGCTCTTCATATTGCTCACACCTTTTCATGCTCCACATATTTTTCAGACCTTTCATGCTCCTCGTGTTTTTCAGAACTTTTCATGCTCCTCATATTTTTCAGACCTTTTCATGCTCCTCGTATTTTTTAGACCTTTTCATGCTCCTCGTGTTTTTCAGAACTTTTCATGCTCCTCGTATTTTTCACACCGTTTCATGCTCCTCGTATTTTTCACACCTTTTCATGCACTTTGTATTTTTCCAACCTTTTCATGCTCTTTGTATTTTTCACAACTTTTCACGCTCTTCATACTTTTCAAACCATTTCATGCTCTTCATATTTTCACATCTTTTCATGCTCTTCATATTTTACACACCGTTTCATGCTCTTCATATTTTTCACAACTTTTCATGCTCTTCATATTTTTTACATATTTCATGCTTCTCATATTTTTCATACCATTTCATGCTCCTCATATTTTTCACATCTTTTCATGCTCCTCATATTTTTGACACCTTTTAAAGGTCTTCATATTTTTCACACCGTTTCATGTTCCTCGTATTTTTCAGACCTTTTCATGCTCCTACTATTTTTCCCACCTTTTCATGCGCCTCGTATTTTTAGCACATTTTCTTTCTCATCGTATTTTTCACACATTTTCATGCTCCTCGTATTTTTCACACCTTTAATTCTCCTCGTATTTTCCACACCTTTAAATGCTCTTCGTATTTTTCAAACCTTTTCATGCTCTTCATATTTTTCACACATTTTCATGCACTTCGTTGTTTTCACACCTTTTCATTCTCCTCATATTTTCAGACCTTTTCATACTCCTCATATTTGCAGACATTTTCGTACTCCTCGTGTTTTTCACACCATTTCATGCTCCTCATATATTTCACAACTTTTCATGCTCTTCATATTATTGACATATTTTAATGCTCCTCATATTTTTCCCATCTTTTCATGCTCCTCATATTTTTGACACGTTTAAAAGGTCTTCATATTTTTCACACTGTTTCATGATCTTCATATTTTCACACCGTTTCATGCTCTTCAAATTTTTTAGACCTTTTCATGCTCCTGTTTTTTTAACACCGTTTCATGCTCCTCGCATTTTTCACACCTTTTCATGCTCCTCGTATTTTTCAGACCTTTTCATGCTCCTAATATTGTTCACACCTTTTCATGCTTCTCGTATTTTTCGCACATTTTCTTTCTCATCGTATTTTTCACACCTTTTCATGCTCCTTGTATTTTTCACACCTTTTCATGCTCTTCGTACTTTTCACACCTTTTCATGCTCTTCGTATTTTTCCCACCTTGTCATGCCAGTCGTATTTTTTAGAACTTTTCATGGTTCTCGTATATTTCAGACCTTTACATGCTCCTCGGATTTTTCACATCTTTTCATGCTCCTCGTATTTTACAGACCTTTTCATGCTCCTTGTATTGTTCCCACCTTTTCATGCTCTTCGTGTTTTTCAAACCTTTTCATGCTCTTCGAATTTTTATACATTTTCATGCTCTTCGTGTTTTTCACACATTTTCATGCTCTTCGTGTTTTTTACAATTTTTCATGCTCCTCATATATTTCACACCTTTTCATTCTCCTCGTATTTTTCACACCTTTCCATGCTCCTCGTATTTTTCGTACCTTTTCATGCTCCTGTATTTTTCACACTGTTTCATGCTTTTCATGTTTTTCACACCTATTCATGCTCCTCGTGTTTTTCACAGCTTTTCATGCTCCTTTTATTTTTCACATATTTTCATGCTCCTCGTATTTTTCACACCTTTTCATGCTCCTTATATTTTTCACACCTTTTCATGCTCCTCGTATTTTTCACACCTTTAATGCTCCTCGTATATTTCACACCTTTACATGCTCTTCGTATTTTGCAAACCTTTTCATGCTCTTCGAATTTTTCACACATTTACATGCACTTCGTGTTTTCCACAACTTTTCATGCTGCTCATGTTTTTCACACCATTTCATGCTCTTCATATTTTTCAGACCGTTTCATGCTCCTCAAATTTTTCACACCTTTCCATGCTCCTCGTATTTTTCGTACCTTTTCATGCTCCTGTATTTTTCACACTGTTTCATGCTTTTCATGTTTTTCACACCTATTCATGCTCCTCGTGTTTTTCACAGCTTTTCATGCTCCTTTTATTTTTCACATATTTTCATGCTCCTCGTATTTTTCACACCTTTTCATGCTCCTTATATTTTTCACACCTTTTCATGCTCCTCGTATTTTTCACACCTTTCATGCACTTTATGTTTTTCCACACCGTTTCCTGCTCCTCCTATTTTTCAGACCGTTTCATGCTCCTCATATATTTGATACCTTTTGAAGCTCTTCATATTTTTCACACCTTTTCATATTCCTCCTATTTTGCAGACCGTTTCATGCTCCTCCTATTTTTCAGACCTTTTCATGCTCCTCATATTTTTGACACCTTTTGAAGCTCTTAATGTTTTTCAACATCGTTTCATGCTCCTCCTATTTTTCAGACCGTTTCATGCTTCTCATTTTTTGACACCTTTTGAAGCTCTTCATGTTTTTCAACACCGTTACATGCTCCTTCATATTTTTCAGACCGTTTCATGCTCCTCCTATTTTTGACAGCTTTTGAAGCTCTTCATGTATTTCACACCTTTTCAGGCTCTTCATGTTTTTAAACACCACTTCATGCTCCTCCTATTTTTCAGACCGTTTCATGCTCCTCATATATTTCACAGGTTTGGAGCTCTTCATATTTTTCACACCTTTTAGGCCCTGCATGTTTTTCAACACAATTTCATGCTCCTTATATTTTCAGACCATTTCATGCTCCTCTTTTTTTTGAGACCGTTTCATGCTCCTCATATTTTTGACAACTTTTGAAGCTTTTCATATTATTCACACCTTTTCAGGCTCTTCATGTTCTCAACATCGTTTCATGCTCCTCTTATTTTTCAGACCGTTTCATGCTCCTCATATTTTTCAGACCGTTACATGCTCCTCATATTTTTGACACATTTTGAAGCTCTAAATGTTTTTCAACACAGTTTCATGCTCCTCCTATTTTACAGACGGTTTCATGCTCCTCCTATTTTTCAGACCGTTTCATGCCCCTTATATTTTTGACACGTTTTGAAGCTCTTGATATTTTTCACACCTTTTCAGGCTCTTCATGTTTTTCATCACCATTTCATGCTACTCCTATATTTCAGACCGTTTCATGCTTCTCATATTTTTGACATCTTTTGAAGCTCTACATATATTTCACACCTTTTCATGTTCTTCATGTTTTTCAACACCGTTTCATGCTCCTCCTATCTTTCAGACCGTTTCTTGCTCCTCATATTTTTGACACCTTTTGAAGCTCTTCATGTTTTTCAACACCGTTTCATGCTTCTCATATTTTTCAGAACGTTTCATGCTCCTCATATTTTTTATACCTTTTGAACCTCTTCATATTTTTCACACCTTTTCATGCTCTAAATATTTTTCACATCTCTTCATGTGCTCCATATTTTTCACACCGTTTCATGGGCTTCATTTTTACACCGTTTCATGCTCCTCATATTTTTCACACCGTTTCATGCTCTTGGTATTTTTCACACATTTTCATGCTCTTTGTATTTTTCAGACATTTTCATTCTCTTGGTAATTTTTCACACCTTTTTATGCTCTTCGTATATTTCACACCTTTTCATGCTCTTCGTATTTTTCACACCTTTTCATGTTCCTCATATTTTTGAAACCGTTTCATGCTCCTCATATTTATCACACCGTTTCATACTCCGCATATTTTTCACACCTTTTCATGCTCATCGTATTTTTCAGACATTTTCATGCTCCTAGTATTGTTCACACCTTTTCATGCTCCTCGTATCTTTCACACCTTTTCATGCTCCTCGTATTTTTCACACCTTTTCATGCTCCTCGTATTTTTCAGACCTTTTCCTGGTCCTCGTATTTTTCACAGCATTTCATGCTTTCGCATTTTTCACACAGTTTCATGCTCCTCGTATTTTTCACACCTTTTCATGCACTTTGTATTTTTCAAACCTTTTCATGCTCTTTGTATTTTTCACAACTTTTCATGCTTTTCATAATTTTTCACACCTTTTCATTGTCTTCGTATATTTCACACCCATGATGCTCTTTGTATTTTTCACACCTTTTCAAGCTTTTCATACTTTTCAAACCATTTCATGCTCTTCATATTTTTCACATCTTTTCATCCTCTTCATATTTTTCACAACTTTTCATGCTCTTCATATTTTTTACATATTTCATGCTCCTCATATTTTTCATACCATTTCATGCTCCTCATATTTTTTATATCTTTTCATGCTCCTCATATTTTTGACACCTTTTAAAGGTCTTCATATTTTTCACACCGTTTCATGCTCTTTATATTTTCACACCGTTTCATTTTCCTCGTATTTTTCACACCTTTAAATGCTCCTACTATTTTTCCCACCTTTTCATGCTCCTTGTATTTTTAGCACATTTTCTTTCTCATCGTATTTTTCACACCTTTTCATGCTCCTCGTATTTTTCACACCTTTAATGCTCCTCGTATTTTTCACACCTTTACATGCTCTTCGTGTTTTTCAAACCTTTTCATGCTCTTCATATTTTTCACACATTTTCATGCACTTCGTTGTTTTCACACCTTTTCATTCTCCTCATATTTTCAGACCTTTTCATACTCCTCATATTTGCAGACATTTTCGTACTCCTCGTGTTTTTCACACCATTTCATGCTCCTCATATATTTCACAACTTTTCATGCTCTTCATATTATTGACATATTTTAATGCTCCTCATATTTTTCCCATCTTTTCATGCTCCTCATATTTTTGACACCTTTTAAAGGTCTTCATATTTTTCACACCGTTTCATGCTCTTTATATTTTCACACCGTTTCATGTTCCTCGTATTTTTCAGACCTTTTCATGCTCCTACTATTTTTACCACCTTTTCATGCTCCTCGTATTTTTAGCACATTTTCTTTCTCATCGTATTTTTCAGACCTTTTCATGCTCCTCGTGTTTTTCAGAACTTTTCATGCTCCTCGTATTTTTCAGACCTTTTCATGCTCCTCGTGTTTTTCAGAACTTTTCATGCTCCTCGTATTTTTCACATCGTTTCATGCTCCTCGTATTTTTCACACCTTTTCATGCACTTTGTATTTTTCAAACCTTTTCATGCTCTTTGTATTTTTCACAACCTTTCATGCTTTTCATAATTTTTCACATCTTTTCATTGTCTTCGTATATTTCACACCACTCATGCTCTTTGTATTTTGCACAACTTTTCATGCTCTTTATACTTTTCAAACCATTTCATGCTCTTCATATTTTTCACAACTTTTCATGCTCTTCATATTTTTTACATATTTCATGCTTCTCATATTTTTCATACCATTTCATGATCCTCATGTTTTTCACATCTTTTCATACTCCTCATATTTTTGACACCTTTTAAAGGTCTTCATATTTTTCACACCGTTTCATGCTCTTTATATTTTCACACCGTTTCATGTTCCTCGTATTTTTCAGACCTTTTCATGCTCCTACTAGTTTTCCCACCTTTTCATGCTCCTTGTGTTTTTAGCAGATTTTCTTTCTCATCGTATTTTTCACACCTTTTCATGCTCCTCGTATTTTTCACACCTTTAATTCTCCGTATTTTTCACACCTTTACATGCTCTTCGTATTTTTCAAACCTTTTCATGCTCTTCGAATTTTTCACACATTATCATGCACTTCGTGTTTTCCACATTTTTTCTTGCTGCTCGTGTTTTTCACACCGTTTCATGCTCTTCATATTTTTAACACCGTTTCATGCTCTTCATAATTTCACACCGTTTCATGCTCCTCATATTTTTCACACCTTTTCATGCTTCTCATATTTTTCAGATCTTTTCATGCTTCTCGTATTTTTCAGACATTTTCATGCTCCTAGTATTTTTCACACGTTTTCCTGCTCTTCGAATTTTTCACACCTTTTCATGCTCTTTGTAGTTTTCACACCTTTTCATGTTCCTCATATTTTTCAGACCTTTTCATGCTCCTTCTATTTTTCCCACCTTTTCATGCTCCTCGTATTTTTAGCACATTTTCTTTCTCATTGCATTTTTCACACCTTTTCATGCTCCTCGTATTTTTCACACCTTTAATTCTCCGTATTTTTCACACCTTTACATGCTCTTCGTATTTTTCACACCTTTACATGCTCTTCGTATTTTTCAAACCTTTTCCTGCTCTTCGAATTTTTCACACATTTTCATGCACTTTGTAGTTTTCACACCTTTTCATGCTCCTCATATTTTTCAGACCTTTTCGTACTCCTCTTATTTGCAGACCTTTTCGTACTCCTCGTGTTTTTCACACCTTTTCATGCTCCTCATATATTTCACAACTTTTCATGCTCTTCATATAATTGACATATTTTAATGCTCCTCATATTTTTCACATCTTTTCATGCTCCTCATATATTTGACACGTTTAAAAGGTCTTCATATTTTTCACACTGTTTCATGATCTTCATATTTTCACTCCATTTCATCCTCCTCAAATTTTTTAGACCTTTTCATGCTCCTACTATTGTTCACACCTTTTCATGCTCCTTGTATTTTTCACACCTTTTCATGCTCTTCGTATTTTTCACACCTTTTCATGCTCCTCATATTTTTCACACCTTTTCATGCTCTTCATATTTTTCCCACCTTGTCATGCCAGTCGTATTTTTTAGAACTTTTCATGGTCCTCGTATATTTCAGACCTTTTCGTGCTCCTCGGATTTTTCACATCTTTTCATGCTCCTCGTATTTTACAAACCTTTTCATGCTCCTTGTATTGTTCCCACCTTTTCATGCTCTTCGTGTTTTTCAAACCTTTTCATGCTCTTCGAATTTTTATACATTTTCATGCTCTTCGTGTTTTTCACACATTTTCATGCTCTTCGTGTTTTTTACAATTTTTCATGCTCCTCATATATTTCACACCTTTTCATGCTCCTCATATTTTTCACACCTTTTCATGCTCCTCGTATTTTTCTGACCTTTACATGCTCCTCATATTTTATAGACCTTTTCATGCTCCTCGTATTTTTCAGACCTTTTCATGGTCCTCGTACTTTCAGACCTTTTTGTGCTCCTCGTATTTTTCACACCTTTTCATGCTCCTCATATATTTCACAACTTTTCATGCTCTTCATATTTTTGACACATTTTCATGCTCCTCCTATTTTTCATACCGTTTCATGCTCCTCATATTTTTCACATCTTTTCATGGTCCTCATATTTCTGACACGTTTTAAAGGTCTTCATGTTTTTCACACCGTTTCATGCTCTTTCTATTTTCACGCAGTTTCATGCTCCTCACATTTTTTAGACCGTTTCACGCTCCTCATATTTTTAGACCTTTATATGCTCCTCGTATTTTTCACACCTTTTCATGCTCCTTGTTTTTCTCACACCTTTTAATGTTCTACGTATTTTTCACAACTTTTCATGGTCCTCGTATTTTTCAGACCTTTTCATGCTCCTACTATTTTTCACACCTTTTCATGCTCCTCGTAATTTTCACACCTTTAATGCTCCTCGTATTTTTCACACCTTTACATGCTCTTCGTATTTTGCAAACCTTTTCTTGCTCTTCGAATTTTTCACACATTTACATGCACTTCGTGTTTTCCACAACTTTTCATGCTGCTCGTGTTTTTCACACCATTTCATGCTCTTCATATTTTTCAGACCGTTTCATGCTCCTCAAATTTTTCACACCTTTCCATGCTCCTCGTATTTTTCGTACCTTTTCATGCTCCTGTATTTTTCACACTGTTTCATGCTTTTCATGTTTTTCACACCTATTCATACTCCTCGTGTTTTTCACAACTTTTCATGCTCCTCTTATTTTTCACACCTTTTCATGCTCCTCGTATTTTTCACACCTTTTCATGCTCCTTATATTTTTCACACCTTTTCATGCTCCTCGTATTTTTGACAACTTTTGAAGCTCTTCATATTTTTCACACCTTTTCATGCTCTTCAGGTTTTTCAACACCATTTCATGCTCCTCCTATTTTACAGACCGTTTCATGCTCCTCATATTTTTGACAACTTTTGAAGCTCTTCATGTTTTTGAACACCGTTTCATGCTACTACTATTTTGCAGACTGTTTCAAGCTCCTCATATTTTTCAGACCGTTTCATCCTCCTCAAATTTTTGACACCTTTTGAAGCTCTTCATGTTTTTCAAAACCGTTTAATGCTCCGCCTATTTACCAGACCGTTTCATGCTCCTCCTATTATCAGACAGTTTCATGCACCTCATATTTTGGACACTTTTTGAAGCTCTTCATATATTTCACACCTTTTCATGCTCTTCATGTTTTCAACACCGTTTCATGCTCCTCCTATTTTTCTGACCGTTTCTTTCTCCTCATATTTTTGACACCTTTTGAAGCTCTTCATATATTTCTCCACTGTTTCATGCTCCTCCTATTTTTCAGACTGTTTCATGCTCCTCTTATTTTTCAGACAGTATCGTGCTCCTCCTATTTTTGACACCTTTTGAAGCTCTTCATGTTTTTCACCACGTTTCATGCTCCTCCTATTTGTCAAACCGTTTCATGCTCTTTCATATTTTTCAGACCGTTTCATGCTCCTCCTATTTTTGGCAGCTTTTGATGCTCTTCATATTTTTCACAATTTTCAGGCTCTTCATGTTTTTCAACACCGTTTCATGCTCCTCCTATATGGCAGACCGTTTCATGCTCCTCATATGTATCAGACCGTTTCATGATCCTCAAATTTTGGCCACCTTTTGAAGCTCTTCATATTTTTCACACCTCTTCATGCTCTTCATGTTTCTCAACACCGTTTCATGCTCCTCCGATTTTTCAGACGGTTTCAAGCTCCTCATATTTCTGACACATTTTGAATCTCTTCATGTTTTTCAACACCGTTTCATGCTCCTCCTATTTTTCAGACCGTTTCATGCTCCTCATTATTTTGACACCTTTTGAAGCTCTTCATATATTTCACACCTTTTCATGTCTTCATGTATTTCAACATCGTATCATGCTCCTCCTATTTTTCAGACCGTTTCATGCTCCTCATATTTTTGACACCTTTGGAAGCTCTTCATATTTTTCACACCTTATCATGTCTTCATGTTTTTCAACATCGTTTCATGCTCCTCCTATTTTTCAGACCGTTTCATGCTCCTCATTTTTTTGACACCTTTTGAAGCTCTTCATATTTTTCACACCTTTTGAGGCTCTTCATGTTTTTCAACACCATTTCATGCTCGTCATATTTTTAGACGGTTTCATGCTCCTCATATTTTTGAAACCTTTTGAAGCTCTTCATATTTTTCACACCATGTCAGGCTCTTCATGTTTTTCAACACCGCTTCATGCTCGTCCTATTTTTCAGACCATTTCGTCTTCCTCATATTTTTGACACCTTTTGAAGCTCTACATATTTTTCTCACCTTTTCATGCTCTTCATCTTTTTCAACAACGTTTAATGCTCCTCCTATTTCAGACAGTTTCGTGCTCCTCATATTTTTCTGACCATTTCATGCTCCTCATATTTTTGAAACCTTTTTTAGCTCTTCATATATTTCACACCTTTTCAGGCTCTTCATATTTTTCAACACCACTTCATGCTCCTCCTATTTTTCAGTCAGTTTCATGCTCCTAATATTTTTCACACCTTTTTAAGCTCCTCGTATTTTTTACACCTTTTTAAGCTCTTCATATTTTTACACCTTTTCAGGCTCTTCATGTTTTTGAACACCGCTTCATGCTCCTCCTCTTTTTCAGACAGTTTCATGCTCCTTATATTTTTGACAACTTTTGAAGCTCTTCATATATTTCACACCTTTCCATGCTCTTCATGTTTTTCAACACCACTTCAAGCTCCTCCTATTTTTCTGTCGTTTCATGCTTCTCATATTTTTGACTCCTTTTGAAGCTCTTCATATTTTTGACACCTTTTGAAGCTCTTCATATTTTTCACACCTTTTGAAGCTCTTCATATTTTTCACACTTTTTCAGGCTCTTCATGATTTGCAAAACCTTTTCATGCTCATCATATTTTTCAGAACGTTTCATGCTCCTCATATTTTTGACACCTTTTGAAGCTCTTCATATTTTTCACACCTTTTTAGGCTCTTCATGTTTTGAACACCGCTTCATGCTCCTCCTATTTTTCAGACCATATCATGCTCCTCATATTTTTGACACCTTTTGAAGCTCTTCATGTTTTTCACACCTTTTCAGGCTCTTCATGTTTTTGAACATCGCTTCATGCTCCTCGTATTTTTCAGACCGTTTCATCCTCCTCATGTATTTCACACCATTTGAAGCTCTTCATATTTTTCACACGTTTTCAGGCTCTTCATGTTTTTCAACACCGCTTCATGCTCCTCCTAAATTTCAGACCGTTTCATTCTCCTCATATTTTTCTCATATTTGAAGCTCTTCATATTTTTCACACCTTTTTAGGCTCTTCATGTTTTTCAACAACACTTCATGCTCCTCCTGTTTTTCAGACCGTTTCATGCTCCTCATATTTTTGACACCTTTTGAAGCTCTTCATATTTTTCACACCTTTTCAGGCTCTTCATGTTTTTCAACACCACTTCATGCCCCTCCTGTTTTTCAGACCGTTTCAACCTCCTCATATTTTTGACAGCATTTGAAGCTCTTCATATTTTACACACCTTTTAAGGCTCTTCATGTTTTTCAACATTGTTTCATGCTCCTCCTGTTTTTCACACCGTTTCAGTCTCCTCATATTATTGACACTTTTTGAACCTGCTCATATTTTTCACACCTTTTGAAGCTGTTCATATATTTCACACCTTTTCAAACACTTCATGTTTTTCAACACCTCCTCATGCTCCTCCTATTTTTCACACCGTTTCATCTCATCTTGTTTTCGACACCTTTGGAAGCTCTTCATATTTTTCACACCTTTTGAAGCTCTTCATATTTTTCACACGTTTTCAGGCTCTTCATGTTTTTCAACACCGCTTCATGCTCCTCCTAAATTTCAGACCGTTTCATTCTCCTCATATTTTTGACACCTTTTGAAGCTCTTCATATTTTTCACACCTTTTTAGGCTCTTCATCTTTTTCAACACCACTTCATGCTCCTCCTGTTTTTCAGACCGTTTCATGCTCCTCATATTTTTGACACCTTTTGAAGCTTTTCATATTTTTCAAACCTTTTCAGGCTCTTCATGTTTTTCAACACCACTTCATGCTCCTCCTGTTTTTCAGACCGTTTCAACCTCCTCATATTTTTGACAGCATTTGAAGCTCTTCATATTTTTCACTCCTTTTAAGGCTCTTCATGTTTTTCAACATTGTTTCATGCTCCTCCTGTTTTTCAGACCGTTTCAATCTCCTCATATTATTGACACTTTTTGAAGCTGCTCATATTTTTCACACCTTTTGAAGCTGTTCATATATTTCACAACTTTTCAAACACTTCATGTTTTCCAACACCACCTCATGCTCCTCCTATTTTTCACACCGTTTCATCTCATCTTATTTTCGACACCTTTGGAAGCTCTTCATATTTTTCACACCTTTTGAAGCTCTTCATATTTTTCACTCCTTTTCAGGCTCTTCATGTTCCTCAACACCGCTTCATGCTCCTCCTATTTTTCAGACCGGTTCATGCTCCTCATATTGTTGACACCTTTTGAAGCTCTTCATATATTTCATATCATTTCAGGCTCTTCATGTTTTTCAACACCACTTCATGTTCCTCGTATTTTTCAGACCATTTCATGCACCTCATGTATTTCACACCTTTTTAAGCTCTTCATATTTTTCACACCTTCTCAGGCTCTTCATGTTTTTGAACACAGCTTCATGCTCCTCCTATTTTTCAGACTGTTTCATGCTCCTCATATTTTGACACATTTTGAAGCTCTTCATAATTTTCACTCCTTTTCAGGCTCTTCATGTTTTTGAACACCGCTTCATGCTCCTCCTCTTTTTCAGACAGTTTCATGCTCCTTATATTTTTGACAACTTTTGAAGCTCTTCATATATTTCACACCTTTCCATGCTCTTCATGTTTTTCAACACCACTTCAAGCTCCTCCTATTTTTCTGTCGTTTCATGCTTCTCATATTTTTGACTCCTTTTGAAGCTCTTCATATTTTTGACACCTTTTGAAGCTCTTCATATTTTTCACACCTTTTGAAGCTCTTCATATTTTTCACACTTTTTCAGGCTCTTCATGATTTGCAAAACCTTTTCATGCTCATCATATTTTTCAGAACGTTTCATGCTCCTCATATTTTTGACACCTTTTGAAGCTCTTCATATTTTTCACACCTTTTTAGGCTCTTCATGTTTTGAACACCGCTTCATGCTCCTCCTATTTTTCAGACCATATCATGCTCCTCATATTTTTGACACCTTTTGAAGCTCTTCATGTTTTTCACACCTTTTCAGGCTCTTCATGTTTTTGAACATCGCTTCATGCTCCTCGTATTTTTCAGACCGTTTCATCCTCCTCATGTATTTCACACCATTTGAAGCTCTTCATATTTTTCACACGTTTTCAGGCTCTTCATGTTTTTCAACACCGCTTCATGCTCCTCCTAAATTTCAGACCGTTTCATTCTCCTCATATTTTTCTCATATTTGAAGCTCTTCATATTTTTCACACCTTTTTAGGCTCTTCATGTTTTTCAACAACACTTCATGCTCCTCCTGTTTTTCAGACCGTTTCATGCTCCTCATATTTTTGACACCTTTTGAAGCTCTTCATATTTTTCACACCTTTTCAGGCTCTTCATGTTTTTCAACACCACTTCATGCCCCTCCTGTTTTTCAGACCGTTTCAACCTCCTCATATTTTTGACAGCATTTGAAGCTCTTCATATTTTACACACCTTTTAAGGCTCTTCATGTTTTTCAACATTGTTTCATGCTCCTCCTGTTTTTCACACCGTTTCAGTCTCCTCATATTATTGACACTTTTTGAACCTGCTCATATTTTTCACACCTTTTGAAGCTGTTCATATATTTCACACCTTTTCAAACACTTCATGTTTTTCAACACCTCCTCATGCTCCTCCTATTTTTCACACCGTTTCATCTCATCTTGTTTTCGACACCTTTGGAAGCTCTTCATATTTTTCACACCTTTTGAAGCTCTTCATATTTTTCACACGTTTTCAGGCTCTTCATGTTTTTCAACACCGCTTCATGCTCCTCCTAAATTTCAGACCGTTTCATTCTCCTCATATTTTTGACACCTTTTGAAGCTCTTCATATTTTTCACACCTTTTTAGGCTCTTCATCTTTTTCAACACCACTTCATGCTCCTCCTGTTTTTCAGACCGTTTCATGCTCCTCATATTTTTGACACCTTTTGAAGCTTTTCATATTTTTCAAACCTTTTCAGGCTCTTCATGTTTTTCAACACCACTTCATGCTCCTCCTGTTTTTCAGACCGTTTCAACCTCCTCATATTTTTGACAGCATTTGAAGCTCTTCATATTTTTCACTCCTTTTAAGGCTCTTCATGTTTTTCAACATTGTTTCATGCTCCTCCTGTTTTTCAGACCGTTTCAATCTCCTCATATTATTGACACTTTTTGAAGCTGCTCATATTTTTCACACCTTTTGAAGCTGTTCATATATTTCACAACTTTTCAAACACTTCATGTTTTCCAACACCACCTCATGCTCCTCCTATTTTTCACACCGTTTCATCTCATCTTATTTTCGACACCTTTGGAAGCTCTTCATATTTTTCACACCTTTTGAAGCTCTTCATATTTTTCACTCCTTTTCAGGCTCTTCATGTTCCTCAACACCGCTTCATGCTCCTCCTATTTTTCAGACCGGTTCATGCTCCTCATATTGTTGACACCTTTTGAAGCTCTTCATATATTTCATATCATTTCAGGCTCTTCATGTTTTTCAACACCACTTCATGTTCCTCGTATTTTTCAGACCATTTCATGCACCTCATGTATTTCACACCTTTTTAAGCTCTTCATATTTTTCACACCTTCTCAGGCTCTTCATGTTTTTGAACACAGCTTCATGCTCCTCCTATTTTTCAGACTGTTTCATGCTCCTCATATTTTGACACATTTTGAAGCTCTTCATAATTTTCACTCCTTTTCAGGCTCTTCATGTTTTTGAACACAGTTTCATGCTCCTCCTATTCTTCAGACCGTTTCATGGACCTCATGTATTTCACACCCTTTGAAGCTCTTCATATTTTTTACACCTTTTCAGGCTCTTTATGTTTTTCAACACTGCTTCATGCTCCTCCGATTTTTCAGTCTGTTCCATGCTCCTCATATTTTTGACACCTTTTGAAATTCTTCATATTTTTCACACCTTTTCAGGCTCTTCATGTTTTTGTACACCGCTTCATGCTCCTCCTATTTTTCAGACTGTTTCATGCTCCTCATATTTTTGAAACATTTTGAAGCTCTTGATATTTTTCACACCTTTTCAGGCTCTTCATGTTTTTGAACACCGCTTCATGCTCCTCCTATTTTTCAGACCGGTTCATGCTCCTCATCATTTTGACACCTTTTGAAGCTCTTCATATTTTTAACAGCTTGTCAGGCTCTACATGTTTTTGCACACCGCTTCATGCTCCTCCTATTTTTCAGACCGTTTATTCTCCTCATGTATTTCACACCCTTTGAAGCTCTTCATATTTTTCACACCTTTTCAATCTCTTCATGATTTGAACACCCTTTCATTCTCCTCCTATTTTTCAGAGCGTTTCAAGTTCCTCATATTTTTGACACCTTTTGAAGCTCTTCATATTTTTCACACCTTTTCATGATCTTCATGTTTCTCAACACCGCTTCATGCTCCTCTAATTTTCAGACGCTTTTAGGCTCCTCATAATTTTGACTCGTTTTGAAGCTCTTCATATTTTTCAGACCTTTCCAGGCTCTTCATGTTTTTGAACACGATTTCATGCTCCTCATATTTTTGAAACCTTTTGAAACTCTTCATATTTTTCACACCTTTTCAGGCTCTTCATTTTTTGAACACCGTTTCATGCTCCTCCTATTTTTCAGACCGTTTCATGCTCCTCATATTTTTGACACCTTTTGAAGCTCTTCATATTTTTCACACGTTTTCAGACTCTTCATGTTTTTGAACACCACTTCATGCTCCTCCTATTTTTCAGACCGTTTCATGCTCCTCATATTTTTGACACATTTTGGCGCTCTTCGTATATTTCACACAATTTCAGGCTCTTCATGTTTTTCAATACCGCTTCATGCTCCTCCTACTTTTCCTACTGTTTCATGATCCTAATATTTTTCACACCTTTTGAAGCTCTTCATATTTCTCACAACTTTTCAGGCTCTTCATGTGTTTCAACACCGCTTCACGCACCTCCTATTTTTCAGACCTTTTCATGCTCCTCATATTTTTTACACTTTTTGAAGCTCTTCATATATTTCACACCTTGTCAGGCTGTTTATGTTTTTCTACAACGCTTCATGCTGCTCCTATTTTTAAGACCGTTTCATGCTCCTCATATTTTTGACACCTTTTGAATCTCTTCATATTTTTAGCACCTTTTCAGGCTCTTCATATTTTTCAGCACCACTTCATGCTCCTCTTATTTTTCAGACCATTTCATGCTCCTCATATTTTTGACACCTTTTGAAGCTCTTTATATATTTCACACCTTTTCAGGATCTTCATGTTTTTCAATACCACTTCATGCTCCTCCTATTTTTCAGACTGTTTCATGCTCCTCATATTCTTGACACCTTTTGAAGCTCTTCATATTTTTCACACCTTTTCAGGCTCTTCATGTTTATGAACACCGTTTCTTTCTCCTCCATTTTTCAAACCGTTTCATGCTCCTCATATTTTTGACACCTTTTGAAGCTCTTCATATTTTTCACACCTTTTCAGGCTCTTCATATTTTTCAACACTGCTTCATGCTTCTCCTATTTTACATACCTTTTCATGCTCCTCATATTATTGACACCTTTTTTAAGCTCTTCATATTTTTCAAACATTTTCAGGCTCTTCATGTATTTGAACACCACTTTATGCCCCTCCTATTTTTCAGACCGTTTCATGCTCCTCATATTTTTGACATCCTTTGAGGCTCCTCATATAGTTCACACCTTTTCAGGCTCTTAATGTTTTTCCACACCGCTTCATGCTCCTCCTATTTTTCAGACCGTTTCATGCTCCTCATATTTTTGACATCCTTTGAGGCTCCTCATATAGTTCACACCTTTTCAGGCTCTTCATGTTTTTCCACACCGCTTCATGCTCCTCCTATTTTTCAGACCGTTTCATGCTCCTCATATTTTTGACATCTTTTGAAGCTCTCATATTTTTCAAACCTTAGAGCTGTTCATATTTTTCACACCTTTTCGTGCTTTTCATGTTTTTCAACACCGCCTCATGCTCCTCCTATTTTTCAGACCGATTCATGCTCCTCATATTTTTCACACCTTTTGAAGCTCTTCATATTTTTCACACCTTTTCAGGCTCTTCATGGTTCTAAACACGACTTCATGCCCCTCATATTTTTCAGACCATTTCATGCTTCTCATATTGCAGACACCTTTTAAGCTCTTCATATTTTTCACACCTTTTCAGGCTCTTTATGATTTTGAACAGCGTTTCATGCTCCTCATATTTTGCAGAACGTTTCGTGCTACTCCTGTTTTTGATACGTTTTGAAGCTCTTCATGTTTTTCAAACCGTTTCATGCTCTTCATGTTTTTCAACACCTCCTCATGCTCCTCCTATTTTTCAGACTGTTTCATGCTCCTCATATTTTTGACACCTTTTGAAGCTCTTCATATTTTTAACGCCTTTTAAGGCTCTTCTTGTTTTTCAACACCGCTTCATGCTCCTCCTATTTTTCAGACCGTTTCATGCTCCTCATATTTTTGACACCTTTTGAATCTTTTCATATTTTTCACACCTTTTCAGGCTCTTCATGTTTTTCAACACCGCTTCATTCTGCTCCTATTTTTCAGACCGTTTCATGCTCCTCATATTTTTGACACCTTTTGAAGCTCATCATATTTTTAACACCTTTTCAGGCTCTTCATGTTTTTCAACACCGCTTCATGCTCCTCCTATTTTTCAGACTGTTTCATGCTCCTCATATTTTTGACACGTTTTGAAGCCTTTCATGATTTTCACACCTTTCAGCTCTTCATGTTTTTGAACACCTTTTCATGCTCCTCCTATTTTTCAGACCATTTCATGCTCCTCATATTTTTGACACCTTTTGAAGCTCTTCATATATTTCACCCCTTTTCAGGCTCTTCATGATTTTGAACAGCGCTTCATGCTCCTCCTATTTTTCAGACCGTTTCATGCTCCTCATATTTTTGCTACGTTTTGAAGGCTTCATATTATTCACACCTTTCAGGCTCTTCATGTTTTTGAACACCCTTCCATGCTCAACCTATTTTTCAGACCATTTCATGTTCCTCATATTTTTGAAACCTTTTAAGCTCTTCATATTTTTAACACATTTTCAGGATCTTCAAGTTTTTGAACACCGCTTCATGCTACTCCTATTTTTCACACCTTTTGAAGCTCTTCATATTTTTCAATCCTTTTCATGCTCTTCAAGTTTTTCAACAACGTTTCATGCTCCTCCTATTTTTCAGACCAGTTCATGCTCCTCATATTTTTGACACATTTTTGAAACTCTTGATATTTTTCACACCTTTTCAGGCTCTTCATGTTTTTCAACACCGTTTCATGCTCCTCCTATTTTTCAGACTGTTTCATGCTCCTCCTATTTTTGACACATTTTTGTAGCTCTTGATATTTTTCACACCTTTTCAGGCTCTTCACGTCTTACAACACCGTTTCATGCTCCTACTATTTTTCAGACCGTTTCATGCTCCTCCTATTTTTGACACCTTTTGAAGCTCTTCATATTTTTCACACGTTTTCAGGTTCTTCTTGTTTTTGAACAAAGCTTCATGCTCCTCCTATTTTTCACACCTATTGAAGCTCTTCATATATTTCACACCTTTTCAAGCTCTTCATGTGTTTGAACACCGCTTCATGCTCCTCCTATTTATCACATCTTTTGAAGCTCTTCATATATTTCACACCTTTTCAAGCTCTTCATGTTTTTCAACACCGCTTCATTCTACTCCTATTTTTCAGAACTTTTCATGCTCTTCATATATTTCACACCTTTTGAAGCTCTTCATATTTTTCACACCTTGCCAGGCTCTTCATGTTTTTGAACACCGCTTTCTGCTCCACATATTTTTAAGACCGTTTCATGCTCCTCATATTTTTCACACATTTTCAGGCTCTTCATGTTTTTCAACACCGTTTCATGCTTCTCCTATTTTGCAGACCGTTTCATGCTCCTCATTGTTTTCAGACCGTTTCATGCTCCTCATATTTTTGTCACCTTTTGAAGCTCTTCATGATTTTAAACACCGTTTCATGTTCTATCTATTTTTCAGACCGTTTCTGCTCCTCCTACTTTTGAGACCGTTTCATGCTCCTCATATTTTTGACACCTTTTGAAGCTCTTCATATTTTTCAAAACTTTCACAGCTCTTCATGTTTTTCAACTCCGTTTCATGCTTCTCTGATTGTTCAGACCGTTTCATGCACCCCATATTTTTCAGTCCATTTCACTCTCCTCATATTTTTAACACCTTTTGACTTTCTTCATATTCTTCACACCTTTTAAGGCACTTCAGGTTTTTCAACACCGTTTCATGCTCCTCCTAATTTTCAGACCGCTTGATGCTCCTCGTATTTTTGACACATTTTGAAGCTCTTAATATTTTTCACACCTTTTCAGGCTCTTCATGTTTTTCAACACCGTTTCTTGCTCCTCCTAGTTTTCAGACCGTTTCATGCTCCTCATATTTTTAACACCTTTTGACGCTCTTCATATATTTCACCCTTATTCCTGCTTTTCATGTTTTTCAACACCGTTTCATGCTCCTCCTATTTTTCAGACAGTTTCGTGTTCCGCATATTTTTCAGAAAGTTTCATGCTCCTCATATTATTGAAACCTTTTGAAGTCCTTCATATTTTTCACACCTTTTCAGGCTCTTCATGTTTTTCAACACCACTTCATGCTGCTCCTATTTTTCAGACCGTTTCCTGCTCCTCATGTTTTTGACACCTTTTGAAGCTCTTCATATATTTCAAACCTTTTCAGGCTCTTCTTGTTTTTGAACGCAGCTTCATGTTCCTCATATTTTTCAAATTCTTTCATGCTCCTCATTTTTTTGACACCTTTTGAAGCTGTTCCTATTTTTCACAAGTTTTCATGCTCATCATGTTTTTGAACACCGTTTCTTGCTCCTCCTAAATTTCAGACCGTTTCATGCTCCTCATATTTTTGACACCTTTTGAAGCTCTTCATATTTTTCACACCTTTTGAAGCTCTTCATATTTTTTACACCTTTTCAGGCTCTTCATGTTTTTCACACCTTTTCAGGCTCTTCATGTTTTGCAACACCCCTTCATGCTCTTCCTATTTTTCGGACCCTTTGAAACTCCTCCTATTTTTGACACGTTTTTAAGTTCTTCATATTTTTCACACCTTTTGAGGCTCTTCATGTTTTTGAACACCGTTTCATGCTCCTCCTATTTTTCAGACTGTTTCATGCTCCTCATATTTTTGACACCTTTTGAAGCTCTTCATCTTTTTCACACTTTTTCAGGCTCTTCATGTTTTTAGACACCACTTCTTCCCCCTGATTTTTTCACAAGGTTTCTTCCTTCTCATATTTTTGACACCTTTTGAAGCTCTTCATATTTTTCACACCTTTTCATGCTCTTCATTTTTTTCAACACCGATTCATGCTCCTCCTGTTTTGCAGATCGTTTCAGGCTCCTCATATATTTCACACCTTTTGATGCTTTTCATATGTTTCACACCTTTTCAGGCTCTTCATGTTTTTGAACACCGTTTCATGCTCCTCCTATTTTTGAGACCGTTTCATGCTCCTCATATTTTTGACACCTTTTGAAGCTCTTCATATTTTTCACACCTTTTCAGGCTCTTCATGTTTTTGAAGACTTTTTCATGCTCCTCCTAATCTTCAGAACGTTTCATGCTCCTCATATTTTTGACACATTTTGAAGCTCTTCATATATTTCACAACTTTTCAGGCTGTTTATGTTTTTCAACACCGCTTCATGCTGCTCCTATTTTTCAGACCGTTTCATGCTCCTCATATATTTGACACATTTTGAAGCTCTTCATATATTTCACAACTTTTCAAGCTCTTCTTTTTTTCAACACCGATTCTTGCTCCTCCTATTTTTCAGACCGTTTCGTGTTCCTCATATTTTTGACACCTTTTGAACCTCTTCATATATTTCACACTTTTTCAGGCTCTTCATGTTTTTGAACACCGTTTCACGCTCCTGCTATTTTTCAGACCGTTTCATGCTCCTTATATATTTGACACCTTTTGAAGCTCTTCATATATTTCACACATTTTCAGGCTCTTCATGTTTTTCACACCTTTTCAGGCTCTTCATGTTTTGCAACACCGCTTCATGCTCCTCCTATTTTTCAGAGCGTTTCATCCTCTTCATATTTTTGACAATTTTGAAGCTCTTCATGTATTTCACACCTTTTCAGGCTCTTCATGTTTTTCAACACCGCTTCTTACTCCTCCTATTCTTCAGACCTTTTCATGCTCCTCATATTTTTGAAACCTTTTGAAGCTCTTCATATATTTCACAGCTTTTCAGGCTCCTCATGTTTTTCAACACCGCGTCATGCTCCTCCTGTTTTTCAGACCGTTTCATGCTCCTCATATTTTTGACACCTTTTGAAGCTCTTCTTATTTTTCACACCTTTTCAGGCTTTTCATGTTTTTCAACACCGCTTCATGCTCCTCCTATTTTTCAGTCCGTTTCCTGCTCCTCCTATTTTTCAGACAGTTTCATGCTCCTCATATATTTGACTCCTATTGAAGCTCTTCATATTATTCAAACCTTTTCAGGCTCTTCATGTTTTTCAACACCACTTCATGCTCTTCCTATTTTTCAAACTGTTTCATGCTCCTCCTATTTTTGACACCTTTTGAACCTCTTCATATATTTCACACGTTTTCAGGCTCTTCATGTTTTTCAACACCGCTTCATGCTCCTCCTATTTTTCAGACCGTTTCATGCTCCTTATATTTTTGACTTCTTTTGAAGCTCTTCATATATTTCACTCCTTTTTAGGATCTTCGTGTTTTTCAACACCGTTTCATGCTCCTCCTATTTTTCAGAACGCTTCATGCTCCTCATATTTTTGACACATTTTGTAGCTCTTCATATATTTCACACCTTTTCAGGCTCTTCATGTTTTTCCACACCGCTTCATGCTCTTCCTATTTTTAAGACAGTTTCATGCGCATCATAATTTTGAAACCTTATGAAGCTCTTCATATTTTTCACACATTTTCTGTCTCTTCATGTTTTTCCACACCGTTTCAGGCTGCTCCTATTTTTCAGACCGTTTCATGCTCCTTATATATTTGACACCTTTTGAAGCTCTTCATATTTTTCACTCCTTTTTAGGCTCTTCGTCTTATTCAACACCGTTTCATGCTTCTCCTATTTTTCAGAATGCTTCATGCTCCTCATATTTTTACATGTTTTGAAACTCTTCATATTTTTCACACCTTTTCAGGCTCTTCATATTTTTCAACACCGCTCATGCTCCTCCTATTTTTCAGACCGTTTCATGCTTCTTATATTTTTGACTTCTTTTGAAGCTCTTCATATATTTCACTCGTTTTTAGGCTCTTCGTGTTTTTCAACACCGTTTCATGCTCCTCCTATTTTTCAGAACGCTTCATGCTCCTCATATTTTTGACACATTTTGTAGCTCTTCATATATTTCACACCTTTTCAGGCTCTTCATGTTTTTCAACACCGCTTCATGCTCTTCCTATTTTTAAGACAGTTTCATGCGCATCATAATTTTGAAACCTTATGAAGCTCTTCATATTTTTCGCACATTTTCAGTCTCTTCATGTTTTTCCACAACATTTCAGGCTGCTCCTATTTTTCAGACCGTTTCATGCTCCTTATATATTTGACACCTTTTGAAGCTCTTCATATTTTTCACTCCTTTTTAGGCTCTTCGTCTTATTCAACACGGTTTCATGCTCCTCATATTTTTCAGAATTCTTCATGCTCCTCATATTTTTACATGTTTTGAAACTCTTCATATTTTTCACACCTTTTCAGGCTCTTCATATTTTTCAACACCGCTCATGCTCCTCCTATTTTTCAGACCGTTTCATGCTTCTTATATTTTTGACTTCTTTTGAAGCTCTTCATATATTTCACTCCTTTTTAGGCTCTTCATGTTTTTCAACACCGTTTCATGCTCCTCCTATTTTTCAGAACGCTTCATGCTCCTCATATTTTTGACACATTTTGTAGCTCTTCATATATTTCACACCATTTCAGGCTCTTCATGTTTTTCAACACCGCTTCATGCTCTTCCTATTTTTAAGACAGTTTCATGCGCATCATAATTTTGAAACCTTTTGAAGCTTTTCATATTTTTCACACATTTTCAGTCTCTTCATGTTTTTCCACACCGTTTCAGGCTGCTCCTATTTTTCAGACCGTTTCATGCTCCTTATATATTTGACACCTTTTGAAGCTCTTCATATTTTTCACTCCTTTTTAGGCTCTTCGTCTTATTCAACACCGTTTCATGCTCCTCCTATTTTTCAGAATGCTTCATGCTCCTCATATTTTTACATGTTTTGAAGCTCTTCATATTTTTCACACCTTTTCAGGCTCTTCATATTTTTCAACACCGTTTCATGCTCCTCCTATTTTTCAGAATGCTTCATGCTCCTCATATTTTTGACAACATTTGAAGCTCTTCATATTTTTCACACCTTTTCTGGCTCTTCATGTTTTTGAACTCCGTTTCTTGCTCCTCCTATTTTTCAGACCGTTTCATGCTCTTCATATTTTTGACACCTTTTAAAGCTCTTCATATTTTACCCACCTTTTCAGCTGTTCATGTTTTTCAACACCGCTTCATGCTCCTCCTATTTTTCAGACCGTTTCATGCTCCACATGTATTTCCAACCTTTTGAAGCTCTTCATATTTTTCACACCATTTCACGCTCTTCATGTTTTTGAACACCGTTTAATGCTCCTCCTATTTTTCAGACCGTTTCATGCTCCTCATATTTTTGACACCTTTTGAAGCTCTTCATATTTTACCCACCTTTTCAGGCTCTTCATGTTTTTTAACACCGCTTCATGCTCCTCCTATTTTTCAGACCATTTCATGCTCCTCATGTATTTCCAAACTTTTGAAGCTCTTCATATTTTTTACACCCTTTCAGGCTCTTCATGTTTTTCAAGACGGCTTCATGCTCCTCCTATTTTTCAGACAGTTTCATGCTCCTCATATTTTACACATTTTGTGAAGCTCATCATATTTTCCACACTTTTTCAGGCTCTTCATGTTTTTCAACACCGCTTCATGCTCCTCCTATTTTTCAGACCGTTTCATGCTCCTCATGTATTTCACACCTTTTGAAGCTCTTCATATATTTCACACCATTTCAGGCTCTTCAAATTTTTGTCCAACGCTACAACGCTCCTCCTATTTTTCAGACCGTTCATGCTCCTCATATTTTTGACACCTTTTGAAGCTCTTCATATTTTTCACACCTTTTCAGGCTCTTCATGTTTTTGAACACCGTTTCATGCTCCTCCTATTTTCAGTCCGTTTCTTGCTCCTCATATTTTTGACACCTTTGAGTCTCTTCATATTTTTCACACTTTTTGAAGCTCTTCATATATTTCACACATTTTAAGTCTCTTCATGTTTTTCAACACCGCTTCATGCTCCTCCTATTTTTCACACCGTTTCATGCTCCTCATATTTTTGACACCTTTTGAAGCTCTTCATATTTTACCCAGCTTTTCAGGCTCTTCATGTTTTTGAACACGGCTTCATGCTCCTCCTATTCTTCTGACCGTTTCATGCTCCTCATGTATTTCACACATTTTGAAGCTCTTCATATTTTTCACACCTTTTGAAGCTCTTCATATTTTTACACCTTTTGAAGCTCTTCATATTTTTCACACCTTTTCCGGCTATTCATGTTTTTGAACACCGTTTCATGCTCCTCATAATTTTGACACCTTTTGAAGCTCTTCATATTTTTCACACCTTTTCAGGCTCTTCATGTTTTTCAAACCTCTTCATGCTCCTCCAATTTTCGATCGTTTCATGCTTCTCATATTTTTGACACCTTTTGAAGCTCTTCATATTTTTCACACCTTTTGAAGCTCTTCATATTTTTCACACCTTTTGAAGCTCTTCATGTTTTTCAACACCGCTTCTAGCTCCTCCTAATTTTCAGACCGTTTCATGCTCCTCATATTTTTGACACATTTTTATGTTCTTCATATTTTTCACACCTTTTCTGGCTCTTCATGTTTTTGAACACCGCATCATGTTCCTCCTATTTTTGACACCTTTTGAAGCTCTTCATATTTTTCACACCTTTTCAGGCTCTTCATGTTTTTCAACACAGCTTCATGCTCCTCCTATTTTTCAGACCGTTTCATGCACCTCATATTTTTCACACCTTTTGAAATTCTTCATATATTTTACACCTTTTCAGGCTCTTCTTTTTTTTGAACACCACTTCATGCTCCTCCTATTTTCCAGACCGTTTCATGCTCATCTCATTTTTCATACCTTTTGAAGTTCTTCATATTTTTCACACCTTTTGAAGCTCTTCATATTTTTCACACTTTTTCAGGCTCTTCATGTTTTTCAACACCACTTCATGCTTCTCCTATTTTCAGACCGTTTCATGCTCCTCATATTTTGACACCGTTTGAAGCTCTTCATATATTTCACAGCTTTTCAGGCTCTTCTTATTATTGAACACCCCTTCATGCTCCTCATATTTTTCAGACCGATTCATGCTCCTCATATTTTTGACACCATTTGAAGCTCTTCATATTTTTCACACATTTTCAGGCTCTTCATGTTTTTGAACACCGTTTCATGCTCCTCCTATTTTGTAGACCGATTCATGCTCTTCATGTATTTCACACCTTTTGAAGCTCTTCATATTTTTCACACCTTTTCAGGCTCTTCATCTTTTTCAACACCGCTTCATGCTCCTACTATTTTCAGACCGTTTCATGCTCCTCATATTTTTGGCACCGTTTGAAGCTCTTCATATTTTTCACACGTTTTCAGGCTCTTCATCTTTTTCAACACCACTTAATGCTCCTCCTATTTTTGAGACCGTTTCATGCTCCTCATGTATTTCTGACCTTTTGAAGCTCTTCATATTTTTCACACCTTTTCAGGCTCTTCATGTTTTTGAACACCGATTCATGCTCCTCGTATTTTTCAGACCGTTTCATGCTCCACATGTATTTCACACATTTTGAAGCTCTTCATATTTTTCACACCTTTTCATGCTCTTCATGTTTATCAACACCACTTCATGCTCCTCCTATTTTTCAGACCGTTTCATGCTAATCTCATTTTGACACCTATTGAAGCTCTTCATATTTTTCCAACCTTTTGAAGTTCTTCATATTTTTCGCACCATTTCAGGCTCTTCATGTATTTCAACACCGTTTCATGCTCCTCTTAATTTTCAAACCTTTTCATGCTCATCATATTTTTGACACCTTTTGAAGCTCTTCATATTTTTCACACCTTTCCAGGCTCTACATGTTTTTGAACACTGCTTCATATTCCTCCTATTTTTCAGAACCTTTCATGCCCCTCTTATTTTTGACACGTTTTGAAGCTCTTCATATTTTTCACACCTTTTCAGGCTCTTCAAGTTTCTGAACACCGTTTCATGCTCCTCCTATATTTCAGACCGTTACAGGCTCCTCATATTTTTGACACCTTTTGAAGCTCTTCATATTTTTCACACCTTTTCAGGCTCTTCAAGTTTTTGAACACCGTTTCATACTCCTCCTATTTTTCAGAACCTTTCATGCCCCTCTTATTTTTGACACCTTTGGAAGCTCTTCATATTTTTCACGCGTTTTCAGGCTCTTCATGATTTTCAACACCGCTTCATGCTCCTCGTATTTTTCAGACCGTTTCATGCTCCTCATATTTTTGACACCTTTAGAACCTCTTAATATTTTACACACCTTTTCAGGCTCTTCATGTTTTTCAACACCGCTTCATACTCCTCCTCTTTTTCAGACCGTTTCATGCTCCTCATATATTTGACACCTTTTGAAGCTCTTCATATTTGTCACACCTTTTCAGGCTCTTCATGTTTTTCAACACCGCTTCATTCTCCTACTATTTTTCAGAGCGTTTCATGCTCATCTCATTTTTGACACCTTTTAAAGCTCTTCATATTTTTCACATCTTTTGAAGCTCTTCGTATTTTTCAAACGTTTTCAGGCTCTACATGTTTTTCAACACTGCTTATTGCTCCTCCTATTTTTCAGACCGTTTCATGCTCATCTCATTTTTGACACCTTTTGAAGCTCTTCATATTTTTCACACCTTTTGAAGCTCTTCATATATTTCATATTTTTGAAGCTCTTCATACTTTCACACGTTTTCAGACTCTTCATGTTTTTGAACACCGCTTCATGCTCCTCCTCTTTTTCAGACCGTTTCACGCTCCTCATATTTTTCACACCTTTTGAAGCTCTTCATATTTTTCACACCTTTTCAGGCTCTTCATGTTTTTGAACACCGTTTCATGCTCCTCCTGTTTTTCAAACCATTTCATGCTCCTCATATTTTTGACACCTTTTGAAGCTCTTCATATATTTCACACTTTTTCAGGCTCTACATGTTTTTGAACACCGTTTCATGCCCCTCCTGTTTTTCAAACCATTTCACACTCCTCATATTTTTGACACCTTTTGAAGCTCTTCATATATTTCACACCTTTTCAGGCTCTACATGTTTTTGAACACCATTTCATGCTCCTCCTGTTTTTCAAACCATTTCACGCTCCTCATATTTTTGACACCTTTTGAAGCTCTTCATATATTTCACACTTTTTCAGGCTCTACATGTTTTTCAACACTGCTTCTTGCTCCTCCTATTTTTCAGACCGTTTCATGCTCATCTCATTTTTGACACCTTTTGAAGCTCTTCATATTTTTCACACCTTTTGAAGCTCTTCATATTTTTCATATTTTTGAAGCTCTTCCTACTTTCACACGTTTTCAGACTCTTCATGTTTTTCAACACCGCTTCATGCTCCTCCTATTTTTCAGACCGTTTCATGCTCATCTCTTTTTTGACAGCTTTTGAAGCTCATGATATTTATCACACCTTTTGAAGCTCTTCATATATTTCACACCTTTTCATGGTCTTAATGTTTTCATCACTGACTCATGCTCCTCCTATTTTTCAGACCTTTTCATAGTCCTCCTATTTTTCAGGCCGTTTCATGCTCCTCATATTTTGACAACTTTTGAAGCTCTCCATATTTTTCACACCTTTTCAGGCTCTTCATGTTTGTCAACACCGCTTCATGCTCCTCCTCTTTTTCAGACCGTTTCATGCTCCTCATATTTTTGACACCTTTAGAAGCTCTGCATATTTTTCACACCTTTTGAGGCTCTTCATGTTTTTCAACACCGCTTCTTGCTCCTCCTCTTTTTCAGACCGTTTCATTCTCCTCATATTTTTGACACCTGTTGAAGCTCTTCATATTTCTCACAACTTTTCAGGTTCTTCATGTTTTTCAACACCGCTTCATGCTCCTCCTATTTTTCCGAGCGTTTCTTGCTCATCTCATTTTTGACTCCTTTTGAAGCTCTTCATATTTTTCACATCTTTTGAAGCTCTTTATATATTTCACACATTTTCAGGCTCTTCATGTTTTTCAACACCCCTACTTGCTCCTCCTATTTTTCACACCGTTTCATGCTCCTCATATTTTTGACACCTTTTGAAGCTCTTCATATTTCTCACACCTTTTCAGGCTCTTCATGTTTTTCAACATCGTTTAATGCTCCTCCTATTTTTCAGACCGTTTCATGCTCCTAATATTTTTGACACGTTTTGAAGCTGTTCATATTTTTCACACCTTTTCAGGCTCTTCATGTTTTTGAACACCGCTTCTTGCTCCTCCTATTTTTCAGACCGTTTCATGCTCCTCATATTTTTCACACCTTTTGAAGCTCTTCATATTTTTCACACCTCTTCTGGCTCTTCATGTTTTTGAACACCGCTTCATGCTCCTCCTATTTTTCAGACCATTTAATCCTCCTCATGTATTTCACAACTTTTGAAGCTCTTCATATTGTTCACACCTTTTCATGCTCTTCATGTTTTTGAACACCATTTCATGCTCCTCCTATTTTGCAGACCGTTTCATTCTCCTCATATTTTTGAAACCTTTTGAAGCTCTTCATATATTTCACAACTTTTCAGGCTTTTCATTTTTTTCAACACCATTTCCTGCTCCTCCTATTTTTTAGACCGTTTAATGTTCATCTCATTTTGACACCTTTTGAAGCTCTTCATATTTTTCACGCGTTTTCAGGCTCTTCATGATTTTCAACACCACTTCATGCTCCTCATATTTTTCAGACCGTTTAATTCTCCTCATATTTTTGAAACCTTTTGAAGCTCTTCATATTTTTCACACCTTTTCAGGCTCTTCATGATTTTCAGCACCGCTTCATGCTACTATTTTTCAGACCGTTTCATGCTCATCTCATTTTTGACATCTTTTGAAGCTCTTCATATTTTTCACACCTTTTGAAGCTCTTCATTTTTTTCATATTTTTGAAGCTCTTCTTATTTTTCACACGTTTTCAGGCTCTTCATGTTTTTCTACACCACTTGATGCTCCTCCTATTTTTAAACTGTTTCATGCTCCTCCTATTTTTTACACCTTTTGAAGCTCTTCATATTTTTCACACTTTTTTACTCTCTGCATTTTTTTGAACACCGCTTCATGCTCCTCCTATTTTTCAGACCGTTTCATGCTCCTCATATATTTCACACCTTTTGAAGCTTTTTATATTTTGCTCACCTTTTCAGGCTCTTCATGTTATTCACAACCACTTCATGCTCCTCCTATATTTCAGACCATTTCATGCTCCTCATATTTTTACACCTTTTCAGGCTCTTCATGTTTTTCAACACCGCTTCATGCTTCTCCTCTTTTTCAGACCGTTTCATGCTCCTCATGTATTTCACACCTTTTGAGCTCTTCATATTTTGCACACCTTTACAGGCTCTTCATGTATTTCAACACCACTTCATGCTCCTCCTATTGTTCAGTTCGTTTCATGCACTTCTCATTTTTGACACCTTTTGAAGCTCTTCATATATTTCACACCTTTTCAGGCTCTTCATTTTTCTGAACACCGCTTCATGCTCCTCCTATTTTTCAGACCGTTTCATGCTCCTCATATTTTTGACACGTTTTGAGACTCTTCATATTTATCACACATTTCCAGGCTCTTCATGTTTTTGAACAAATTTTCATGCTACTCCTTTTTCAGAACGTTTCATGCTCCTCATACTTTTGACACGTTTTGAAGCTCTTCATATTTTTCACACCTTTTGAAGCTCTTCATTTTTTTCATATTTTTGAAGCTCTTCTTATTTTTCACACGTTTTCAGGCTCTTCATGTTTTTCTACACCACTTGATGCTCCTCCTATTTTTAAACTGTTTCATGCTCCTCCTATTTTTTACACCTTTTGAAGCTCTTCATATTTTTCACACTTTTTTACTCTCTGCATTTTTTTGAACACCGCTTCATGCTCCTCCTATTTTTCAGACCGTTTCATGCTCCTCATATATTTCACACCTTTTGAAGCTCTTCATATTTTTCACACCTTTTCAGGCTCTTCATGTTTTTCAACACCGCTTCATGCTCCTCCTATTTATCAGACAGTTTCATGCTCCTCATAGTTTTGACACATTTTGAAGCTCTTTATATATTTCACACGTTTTCAGGCTCTTCATGTTTTTCAACACCACTTCATGCTCCTCGTATTTTTCAGACCGTTTCATGCTCATCTCAATTTTGACACCTTTTGAAGCTCTTCATATTTTTCACAGGTTTTCAGGCTCTTCATGTTTTTCAACACCGCTTCATGCTCCTCCTATTTTTCAGACCGTTTCATGATACTCATATTTTTGACACCTTTTGAGGCTCTTCATATTTTTCACACCTTTTCAGTTTCTTCATGTTTTTGAACAACGTTTCATGCTCCTCCTATTTTTCAAACCGTTTCATGCTCCTCATATGTTTGACAACTTTTCATGCTCTTCATATTTTTCACACCTTTTCAGGCTTTCTATGTTTTTGAACATCACTTCATGCTTCTCCTATTTTTCTGACAGTTTCATGCTCCTCATGTATTTCACACCTTTAGAAGCTCTTCATATTTTTCACACCTTTTCAGGCTCTTCATGTTTTTCAACACCACTTCATGCTCCTCCTATTTTTCAGACCGTTTCATGCTCTTTTCATTTTTGACACCTTTTGAAGCTCTTCATATTTCTCACAACTTTTACAGCTCTTCATATTTTTCAAACGTTTTCAGGCTCTTCATATTTGTCAACACCGCTTCATGCTCCTCCTATTTTTCAAACCGTTTCATGCTTCTCATATTTTTGACACGTTTTGAGGCTCTTCATATTTTTCACACCTTTTCAGGTCGCCATGTTTATGAACACCGCTTCATTCTCCTCCTCTTTTTCAGACCGTTTCATGCTCCTCATATTTTTGACACCTTTTTAAGCTCTTCATATTTGCACACCTTTTCATGTTCTTCATGTTTTTCACACCTTTTCAGGCTCTTCTTGTTTTTGAACACCATTTCATGCTCCTCCTATTTTTCAGACCGTTTCATGCTTCTCATATTTTTGAAACCTTTTGAAGCTCTTCATATTTTTCACACGTTTTCAAACTCTTCATGTTTTTCAACACCGCTTCATTCTCCTGCTATTTTTCAAACCGTTTCATACTCCTCAAATTTTGACACCTTTTGCAGCTGTTCCTATTTTTCACACCTTTTCAGGCTCTTCATGTTTTTGAACACGGCTTCATGCTCCTCCTATTTTTCAGACCCTTTCATGCTCCTCATATTTTTGACACCTTTTGAAGCTCTTCATATTTTTCACACCTTTTCAGGCTCTTCATGTTTTTGAACACGGCTTCATGCTCCTCCTATTTTTCAGACCCTTTCTTGCTCCTCATATTTTTGACATCTTTTGAAGCTCTTCATATTTTTCACACCTTTTGAAGCTCTTCATATTTTTCATATTTTTTAAGCTCTTCATATTTTTCACACGTTTTCAGGCTCTTCATGTTTTTCTGCACCAATTGATGCTCCTCCTATTTTTGAAACCGTTTCATGCTCCTCCTATTTTTTACAACTTTTGAAGCTCTTCATATATTTCACACCTTTTGAAGCTCTTCATATTTTTCAAACCTTTTCAGGCTCTTTATGTTTTTCAACACCGCTTGATGATCCTTCTATTTTTCGGACCGTTTCATACTCCTCATATTTTTGAAACCTTTTGAAGCTCTTCATATTTTTCACACCTTTTCAGGCTCTTCATGTTTTTCATCACCACTTCATGCTCCTCATATTTTTCAGACCGTTTAATTCTCCTCATATTTTTGAAACCTTTTGAAGCTCTTCATATTTTTCACACCTTTTCAGGCTCTTCATGATTTTCAGCACCGCTTCATGCTACTATTTTTCAGACCGTTTCATGCTCATCTCATTTTTGACATCTTTTGAAGCTCTTCATATTTTTCACACCTTTTGAAGCTCTTCATTTTTTTCATATTTTTGAAGCTCTTCTTATTTTTCACACGTTTTCAGGCTCTTCATGTTTTTCTACACCACTTGATGCTCCTCCTATTTTTAAACTGTTTCATGCTCCTCCTATTTTTTACACCTTTTGAAGCTCTTCATATTTTTCACACCTTTTCACTCTCTGCATTTTTTTGAACACCGCTTCATGCTCCTCCTATTTTTCAGACCGTTTCATGCTCCTCATATATTTCACACCTTTTGAAGCTTTTTATATTTTGCACACCTTTTCAGGCTCTTCATGTTATTCACAACCACTTCATGCTCCTCCTATATTTCAGACCATTTCATGCTCCTCATATTTTTACACCTTTAGAAACTCTTCATATTTTTCACACCTCTTCAGGCTCTTCATGTTTTTCAACACCGCTTCATGTTTCTCCTCTTTTTCAGACCGTTTCATGCTCCTCATGTATTTCACACCTTTTGAGCTCTTCATATTTTGCACACCTTTACAGGCTCTTCATGTATTTCAACACCACTTCATGCTCCTCCTATTGGTCAGTTCGTTTCATGCACTTCTCATTTTTGACACCTTTTGAAGCTCTTCATATATTTCACACCTTTTCAGGCTCTTCATTTTTCTGAACACCGCTTCATGCTCCTCCTATTTTTCAGACCGTTTCATGCTCCTCATATTTTTGACACGTTTTGAGACTCTTCATATTTATCACACATTTCCAGGCTCTTCATGTTTTTGAACAAATTTTCATGCTACTCCTTTTTCAGAACGTTTCATGCTCCTCATACTTTTGACACCTTTTGAAGCTCTTCATATTTTTCACACCTTTTGAAGCTCTTCATGTTTTTCAAAACCGCTTCATGTTCCTCCTATTTTTCAGACCGTTTCATGCTCCTCATATTTTTGACACCTTTTGAAGCTCTTCATATTTTTCATAGCTTTTCTGGCTCTTCATGTTTTTCAACACCGCTTCATGCTCCTCCTGTTTTCAGACCGTTTCATGCTCCTCATGTATTTCACACCCTTGAAGCTCTTCATATTTTTCACACCTTTTCAGGCTCTTCTTGTTTTTCAACACCGCTTCATGCTCCACCTATTTTTGAGACCGTTTCATGCTCCTCATGTATTTCACACCCTTTGAAGCTCTTCATATTTTTCACACCTTTTCAGGCTCTTCATTTTTGTGAACTCCGCTTCATGCTCCTCCTTTTCTTCAGACCGTTTCATGCTCATCTCATTTTTGACATCTTTTGAAGCTCTTCATATTTTTCACACCTTTTGAGTCTCTTCATATTTTTCATATTTTTAAAGCTCTTCATATTTTTCACACGTTTTCAGGCTCTTCATGTTTTTCAATACCACTTCATGCTCCTCCTATTGTTCAGACCGTTTCATGCTCCTCATTTTTTTGACCTCTTTTGAAGCTCCTAATATTTTTCACACCTTTTGAAGCTCTTCATATATTTTACACATTTTCAGGCTCTTCATGTTTTTCAACACCACTTCATGCTCCTCCTATTTTTGAGACCGTTCCATGCTAATCTAATTTTTGACACCTTTTGAAGCTCTTCATATTTTTCACACCTTTTCAGGCTCTTCATGTTTTTGAACACCGTTTCATGCTGCTCCTATTTTCAGACCGTTTCATACTCCTCATAGTTTTGACACCTTTTGAAGCTCTTCATATTTTTCACCCCTTTTCATGCTCTACATGTTTTTTAACACCTCTTCATGCTCCTCCTATTTTTCAGACCGTTTCATGCTTCTCATATTTTTGACACATTTTGAAGCTCTTCATATTTTTCACACCTTTTCAGGCTCTTCATGGTTTTCAACACCGCTTCATTTTTCTCGTATTTTTCAGACCGTTTCGTGCTCCCATATTTTTGACACCTTTTGAAGCTCTTCATATTTTTCACAGCTTTTCATGCTCTTCATGTTTTTCAACACCGCTTCATGATCCTCCAATTTTTCAGACCGTTTCATGCTCCTCATATTTGTGACATCTTTTGAAGCTTTTCATATTTTTCACACCTTTTAGGCTCTTCATGTTTTTCACAACATTTCAGATCTTCAGAAAACCCAAGATCACTATTTCAAGTCTAGAGGGATCCTGAGGTCACTGGAGTAACATGAAAGGGCTCCGTGGACCCCAAATCAACTCGAGATTAGAGCTTAGTCCCTGGCTTCGACTGAAGAGGAATACCAACTTTCCACAAGCACCTCAAGAGGAGGCTTCTCTCAGCTACAGGTATGTGAGAGGGACCCTGAGTTTGTGGCCTCAAGTGGAATGGACACCGAGATTATCTGACTCCAAGTAAGGCCGCATATCCCTGCAGTGAATTGAATGCAGACTCGTCTTGCATCTCCCAAGACGAAGGCATGTCTGAATCCCCTGTGCAGACCACAGAGAAAGACCTAGTTCTCCGCCTCATAGAGACCGGAGGCCTCACATCCTTTGAAAACTGGAGAGGTCCGCGGAGATGAATGCTTCCAAAGGAGACGATGCCTGACTCCTCTTGAAAATGGTTAGGTGTCCCAGGATCCCTGTGGCACGGGGAAAGAGACACCGGGTCTCCCATCAAACGTGGAAATGCGTCCAAATTGCCATGCCACGACTCGAGGAGAATCCCGAGGTGTCCCTCGCACCTAGGCAGGAGTCCTTACGTCGCTGAACAAACACGTGTCTGGAAGGGCCCTCCCCGTCGTAACTCGAGAATATACCCCAGGTTCCGGCCGCAACTCGAGAAAAACCATGAGACTTCCCCCTCGCCGTGATATGAGGCCCGATTCCCCTGCACTGCGTGCAGAGCAATTCTGTGTTCCACATCAAACGTGAAAGGAGCCTTGATTTCCTTGATGGCACTCCAGAGAAAACCCAAGATCACTGTCTCAAGTCTAGAGGGATCCTGAGGTCACTGTAGCAACACGAAAGTTCTCTGTGGACCCCAAATCAACTCGAGATGAGAGCTTAGTCCCTGGCTTCGACTCAAGAGGAATACCAACTTTCCACAAGCACATCAAGAGAAGGCTTCTCTCAGCTACAGGTATGTGTGAGGGACCCTGAGTTTGTGGCCTCAAGTGGAATGGACACCGAGATGCTCTGACTCGAAGTAAGGCCGGATATCCCTGCAGTGAATTGAATGCAGGCTCGTCTTGCATCTCCCAAGACGAAGGGATGTCTGAATCCCCTTTGGAGACCACAGAGAAAGACCAAGTTCTCCGCCTCATCGCGACCGGAGGCCTTACATCCTTTGAAAACTCGAGAGGTTCGCGGAGATCAATGCTTCCAAAGGAGACGATGCCTGACTCCTCTTGAAAATGGATAGGATTCCCGGATCCCTGTGGCACGTGGAAAGGGACCCTGGGTCTCCCGCCTCACGTGGAGATGCGTCCCAATTGCTATGCCAAGACTCGATGAGAATCCCGAGGTGTCCCTCGCACCTAGGCAGGAGTCCTGACGTCGCTGAACCAACACGTGTATGGAAGCGCCCTCCCCGTCGTAACTCGAGAATATACCCCAAGTTCCGGCCACAACTCGAGAAAAACCATGAGACTTCCCCCTCGCCGCGAGATGAGGCCCGATTCCCCTGCACTGCGTGCAGAGCAATTCCGTGTTCCACATCAAACGTGAAAGGAGCCTTGATTTCCTTGATGGTACTCCAGAGAAAACCCAAGATCACTGTTTCAAGTCTAGAGGGATGCTGAGGTCACTGGAGCAACACGAAAGTGCTCCGTGGACCCCAAATCAACTCGAGATGAGAGCTTAGTCCCTGGCTTCGAGTCCAGAGGAATACCAACTTTCCACAAGCACCTCAAGAGGAGGCTTCTCTCAGCTACAGGTATGTGAGAGGGACCCTGAGTTTGTGCCCTCAAGTGGAATGGACACCGAGATGCTCTGACTCGAAGTAAGTCCGGATATCCCTGCAGTGAATTGAATGCAGGCTCGTCTTGCATCTCCCAAAACAAAGGGATGTCTGAATCCCCTGTGGAGACCACAGAGAAAGACCTAGTCCTCCCACTCAACGCAACCGGAGGCCTCACATCCTTTGAAAACTCGAGAGGTCCGCGGAGATCAATGCTTCCAAAGGAGACGATGCCTGACTCCTCTTGAAAATGGATAGGAGTCCCAGGATCCCTGTGGCACGTGGAAAGGGACGCTGGGTCTCCCGCCTCACGTGGAGACGTGTCCCAATTGCCATGCCAAGACTCGAGGAGAATCCCGAGGTGTCCCTCGCACCTAGGCAGGAGTCCTGACGTCGTTGAACAAACACGTGTCTGGAAGGGCCCTCCCCGTCGTAACTCGAGAATATACCCCATGTTCCGGCCGCAACTCGAGAAAAACCATGAGACTTCCCCCTCGCAGCGAGATGAGGCCCGATTCCCCTGCACTGCATGCAGAGCAATTACGGGTTCCACATCAAACGTGAAAGGAGCCTTGATTTCCTTGATGGCCCTCCAGAGAAAACCTAAGATCACTGTCTCAAGTCTAGAGGGATCCTGAGGTCACTGGAGCAACACGAAAGGGCTCTGTGGACCCCAAATCAACTCGAGATGAGAGCTTAGTCCCTAGCTTCGTCTCAAGAGGAATACCAACTTTCCACAGCACCTCAAGTGGAGGCTTCTCTCAGCTACAGGTATGTGAGAGGGACCCTGAGTTTGTGGCCTCAAGTGGAAAGGACACCGAGATGCTCTGCCTCGAAGTAAGGCTGGATATCAATGCAGTGAATTGAATGCAGGCTCGTCTTGCATCTCCCAAGACGAAGGGATGTCTGAATACCCTGTGGAGACCACAGAGAAAGACCTAGTCCTCCGCCTCAATGCGACCGGAGGCCTCACATCCTTTGAAAACTCGAGAGGTCCGCGGAAATCAATATTTCCAAAAGAGACGATGCCTGACTCCTCTTGAAAATGGATAGTAGACCCAGGATCCCTGTGGCACGTGGAAAGGGACCCTGGGTCTCCCGCCTCACGTGGAGACGCGTCCCAATTGCCATGCCAAGACTCGAGGAGAATCCGGAGGTGTCCCTCGCACCTAGGCAGGAGTCCTGACGTCGCTGAACAAACACGTGTATGGAAGGGCCCTCCCCGTCGTAACTCGAGAATATACCCCATGTTCCGGCCGCAACTCGAGAAAAACCATGAGACTTCCCCCTCGCCGCGAGATGAGGCCCGATTACCCTGCTCTGCGTGCAGAGCAATTCCGTGTTCCACATCAAACGTGAAAGGAGCCTTGATTTCCTTGATGGCACTCCAGAGAAAACCCACGATCACTGTCTCAAGTCTAGAGGGATCCTGAGGTCACTGGAGAAACACGAAAGGGGCCCGTGGACCCCAAATCAACTCGAGATGAGAGCTTAGTCCCTGGCTTCGACTCAAGCGGAATACCAACTTTCCACAAGCACCTCAAGAGGAGGCTTCTCTAAGCTACAGTTATGTGAGAGGAACCCTTAGTTGTGGCCTCAAGTGGAATGGACACCGAGATGCTCTGACTCGAAGTAAGGCCGGATATCCCTGCAGTGAATTGAATGCAGGCTCGTCTTGCATCTCCCAAGACGAAGGGATGTCTGAATCCCCTGTGGAGACCACAGAGAAAGACCTAGTCCTCCGCCTCAACGCGACCGGAGGCCTCATATCCTTTGAAAATTCGAGAGGTCCGCGGAGATCAATGCTTCCAAAGGAGACGATGCCTGACTCCTCTTGCAAATGGATAGGAGTCCCAGGATCCCTGAGGCACGTGGAAAGGGATCCTGGGTCTCGCGCCTCACGTGGAGATGCGTCCCAATTTCCATGCCAAGACTCGAGGAGAATCCCGAGGTGTCCCACGCACCTAGGCAGGAGTCCTGATGTCGCTGAACCAACACGTGTATGGAAGCGCCCTCCCCGTCGTAACTCGAGAATATATCCCAGGTTCCGGCCGCTACTCGAGAAAAACCATGAGACTTCCCCCTCACCGCGAGATGAGGCCCGATTCCCCTGCACTGCGTGCAGAGCAATTCCGTGTTCCACATCAAGCCTGAAAGGAGCCTTGATTTCCTTGATGGCACTCCAGAGAAAACCCAAGATCACTGTCTCAAGTCTAGAGGGATCCTGAGGTCACTGGAGCAACACGAAAGTGCTCCGTGGACCCCAAATCAACTCGAGATGAGAGCTTAGTCCCTGGCTTCGACTCAAGCGGAATACCAACTTTCCAAAAGCACCTCAAGAGGAGGCTTCTCTCAGCTACAGGTATGTGAGAGGGACCCTGAGTTTGTGGCCTCAAGTGGAATGGACACCGAGATGCTCTGACTCGAAGTCAGTCCGGATATCCCTGCAGTGAATTGAATGCAGGTTCGTCTTGCATCTCCCAAAACAAAGGGATGTCTGAATCCCCTGTAGAGACCACAGAGAAAGACCTAGTCCTCCCACTCAACGCAACCGGAGGCCTCACATCCTTTGAAAACTCGAGAGGTCCGCGGAGATCAATGCTTCCAAAGGAGACGATGCCTGACTCCTCTTGAAAATGGATAGGAGTCCCAGGATCCCTGTGGCACGTGGAAAGGGACCCTGGGTCTCCCGCCTCACGTGGAGACGCGTCCCAATTGCCATGCCAAGACTCGAGGAGAATCCCGAGGTGTCCCTCGGACCTAGGCAGGAGTCCTGACGTCGCTGAACAAACAAGTGTCTGGAAGGGCCCTCCCCGTCTTAACTCGAGAATATACCCCAGGTTCCGGCCGCAACTCGAGAAAAACCATGAGACTTCCCCCTCGCCGCGAGATGAGGCCCGATTCCCCTGCACTGCGTGCAGAGCAATTCCGGGTTCCACATCAAACGTGAAAGGAGCCTTCATTTCCTTGATGGCCCTCCAGAGAAAACCCAAGATCACTGTCTCAAGTCTAGAGGGATCCTGAGGTCACTGGAGCAACACGAAAGGGCTCTGTGGACCCCAAATCAACTCGAGATGAGAGCTTAGTCCCTAGCGTCGTCTCAAGAGGAATACCAACTTTCCACAGCACCTCAAGTGGAGGCTTCTCTCAGCTACAGGTATGTGAGAGGGACCCTGAGTTTGTGGCCTCAAGTGGAAAGGACACCGAGATGCTCTGCCTCGAAGTAAGGCTGGATATCCCTGCAGTGAATTGAATGCAGGCTCGTCTTGCATCTCCCAAGACGAAGGGATGTCTGAATACCCTGTGGAGACCACAGAGAAAGACCTAGTCCTCCGCCTCAATGCGACCGGAGGCCTCACATCCTTTGAAAACTCGAGAGGTCTGCGGAAATCAATATTTCCAAAAGAGACGATGCCTGACTCCTCTTGAAAATGGATAGTAGTCCCAGGATCCCTGTGGCACGTGGAAAGGGACCCTGGGTCTCCCGCCTCACGTGGAGACGCGTCCCAATTGCCATGCCGAGACTCGAGGAGAATCCCGAGGTGTCCCTCGCACCTAGGCAGGAGTCCTGACGTCGCTGAACAAACACGTGTATGGAAGGGCCCTCCCCGTCGTAACTCGAGAATATACCCCATGTTCCGGCCGCAACTCGAGAAAAACCATGAGACTTCCCCCTTGCCGCGAGATGAGGCCCGATTCCCCTGCACTGCGTGCAGAGCAATTCCGTGTTCCACATCAAACGTGAAAGGAGCCTTGATTTCCTTGATGGCACTCCAGAGAAAAGCCAAGATCACTGTCTCAAGTCTAGAGGGATCCTGAGGTCATTGGAGCAACACGAAAGGGCTCCGTGGACCCCAAATCAACTCGAGATGAGAGCTTAGTCCCTGGCTTCGACTCAAGAGGAATACCAAGTTTCCACAAGCATCTCAAGAGGAGGCTTCTCTCAGCTACAGGTATGTGAGAGGGAACCTGAGTTTGTGGCCTCAAGTGGAATGGACACCGAGATGCTCTGACTCGAAGTAAGGCCGGATATTCCTGCAGTGTATTGAAGGCAGGCTCGTCTTGCATCTCCCAAGACGAAGGGTTGTCTGAATCCCCTGTGGAGACCCCAGAGAAAGACCTAGTCCTCCGCCTCAAAGCGAACGGAGGCCTCACATCCTTTGAAAACTCGAGAAGTCCGCGGAGATCAATGCTTCCAAAGGAGATGATGCCTGACTCCTCTTGAAAATGGATAGGAGTCCCAGGATCCCTGTGGCACGTCGAAAGGGACCCGGGGTCTCCCGCCTCACGTGGAGACGCGTCCCAATTGCCATGCCAAGACTCGAGGAGAATCCCGAGGTGTCCCTCGCACCTAGGCAGGAGTCCTGAAGTCGCTGAACAAACACGTGTCTGGAAGGGCCCTCCCTGTCGTAACTCGAGAATATACCCCAGGTTCCGGCCTCAACTCGAGAAAAACCATGAGACTTCCCCCTCGCCGCGAGATGAGGCCCGATTCCCCTGCACTGCGTGCAGAGCAATTCCGTGTTCCACATCAAACGTGAAAGGAGCCTTGATTTCCTTGATGGCACTCCAGAGAAAACCCAAGATCACTGTCTCAAGTCTAGAGGGATCCTGAGGTCACTGGAGCAACATGAAAGGGCTCCGTGGACCCCAAATCAACTCGAGATGAGAGCGGAGTCCCTGGCTTCGAATCAAGAGGAATACCAACTTTCCACAAGCACCTCAAGAGGAGGCTTCTCTCAGCTACAGGTATGTGAGAGGGACCCTGAGTTTGTGGCCTCAAGTGGAATGGAGAAAGAGATGCTCTGACTCGAAGTAAGGCCGGATATCCCTGCAGTGAATTGAATGCAGGCTTGTGTTGCATCTCCCAAAACGAAGGGATGTCTGAATTCCCTGTGGAGACCACAGAGAAAGACCTAGTCCTCCGCCTCATCGCGACCGGAGGCCTCACATCCTTTGGAAACTCGAGAGGTCCGCGGAGATCAATGCTTCCAAAGGAGACGATGCCTGACTCCTCTTGAAAATGGATAGGAGTCCCAGGATCCCTGTGGCACGTGGAAAGGGACCCTGGGTCTCCCCCCTCACGTGGAGACGCGTCCCAATTGCCATGCCAAGACTCGAGGTGAATCCCGAGGTGTCCCTCGCACCTAGGCTGGAGTCCTTACGTCGCTGAACAAACACGTGTCTGGAAGGGCCCTCCCCGTCTTAAATCGAGAATATACCCCAGGTGCCGGCCGCAACTCGAGAAAAACCATGAGACTTCCCCTCGCCCCGACATGAGGCCCGATTCCCCTGCACTGCATGCAGAGCAATTGTGTGTTCCACATCAAACGTGAAAGGAGCCTTGATTTCCTTGATGGCACTCCAGAGAAAACCCAAGATCACTGTCTCAAGTCTAGAGGGATCCTGAGGTCACTGGAGCAACAAGAAAGGGCTCCGTGGACCCCAAATCAACTCGAGATGAGAGCTTAGTCCCTGGCTTCGACTCAAGAGGAATATCAACTTTCCACAAGCACCTCAAGAGGAGGCTTCTCTCAGCTACAGGTATGTGAGAGGGACCCTGAGTTTGTGGCCTCAAGTGGAATGGACACCGAGATGCTCTGACTCGAAGTAAGGCCGGAAATCCCTGCAGTGAATTGAATGCAGGCTCGCCTTACATCTCCCAAGACGAAGGGTTGTCTGAATCCCTTGTGGAGACCACAGAGAAAGACCTCGTTCTCCACCTCATCGAGACCGGAGGCCTCACATCCTTTGAAAACTCGAGATGTCCGCGGAGATCAATGCTTCCAAAGGAGAAGATGCCTGACTCTTCTTGAAAATGGATAGGAGTCCCAGGATCCCTGTGGCACGTGGAAAGGGACCCTGGGTCTCCCGACTCATGTGGAGACGCGTCCCAATTGCCATGCCAAGACTCGAGGAGAATTCCGAGGTGTCCCTCGCACCTAGGCAGGAGTCCTGACGTCGCTGAACAAACACGTGTCTGGAAGGGCCCTCCCCGTCGTAACTCGAGAATATACCCCAGGTTCCGGCCGCAACTCGAGAAAAACCATGAGACTTCCCCCTCGCCGCAAGATGAGGCCCGATTCCCCTGCACTGCATGCAGAGCAATTCCGTGTTCTACATCAAACGTTAAAGGAGCCTTGATATCCTTGATGGCACTCCAGAGAAAACCCAAGATCACTGTCTCAAGTCTAGAGCGATCCTGAGGTCACTGGAGCAACACGAAAGGGCTCCGTGGACCCCAAATCAACTCGAGATGAGAGCTTAGTCCCTGGCTTCGACTCAAGAGGAATACCAACTTTCCACAAGCACCTCAAGAGGAGGCTTCTCTCAGCTACAGGTATGTGAGAGGGACCCTGAGTTTGTGGCCTCAAGTGGAATGGACACCGAGATGCTCTGACTCGAAGTAAGGCCGGATATCCCTGCAGTGAATTGAATGCAGGCTCGTCTTGCATCTCCCAAGACGAAGGGTTGTCTGAATCCCCTGTGGAGACCACAGAGAAAGACCTCCTTCTCCGCCTCATCGAGACCATAGGCCTCACATCCTTTGAAAACTCGAGAGGTCGGCGGAGATCAATGCTTCCAAAGGAGAAGATGCCTGACTCTTCTTGAAAATGGATAGGGGTCCCAGGATCCCTGTGGCACGTGGAAAGGGACCCTGGGTCTCCCGCCTCACGTGGAGACGCGTCCCAATTGCCATGCCAAGACTCGAGGAGAATCCCGAGGTGTCCCTCGCACCTAGGCAGGAGTCCTGACGTCGCTGAACAAACACGTGTCTGGAAGGGCCCTCCCCGTCGTAACTCGAGAATATACCCCAGGTTTCGGCCGCAACTTGAGAAAAACCAAGACACATCCCCCTTGCCGCGAGATGAGACGCGATTCCCCTCCACTGCGTGCAGAGCAATTCCTTGTTCCACATCAAACGTGAAAGGAGCCTTGATTTCCTTGATGGCACTCCACAGAAAACCCAAGATCACTGTCTCAAGTCTAGAGGGATCCTGAGGTCCCTGGAGCAACACGAAAGGGCTCCGTGGACCCCAAATCAACTCGAGATGAGAGCTTAGTCCCTGGCTTCGACTCAAGAGGAATATCAACTTTCCACAAGCACCTCAAGAGGAGGCTTCTCTCAGCTACAGGTATGTGAGAGGGACCCTGAGTTTGTGGCCTCAAGTGGAATGGACACCGAGATGCTCTGACTCGAAGTAAGGCCGGAAATCCCTGCAGTGAATTGAATGCAGGCTCGCCTTACATCTCCCAAGACGAAGGGTTGTCTGAATCCCCTGTGGAGACCACAGAGAAAGACCTCGTTCTCCACCTCATCGAGACCGGAGGCCTCACATCCTTTGAAAACTCGAGATGTCCGCGGAGATCAATGCTTCCAAAGGAGAAGATGCCTGACTCTTCTTGAAAATGGATAGGAGTCCCAGGATCCCTGTGGCACGTGGAAAGGGACCCTGGGTCTCCCGACTCATGTGGAGACGCGTCCCAATTGCCATGCCAAGACTCGAGGAGAATCCCGAGGTGTCCCTCGCACCTAGGCAGGAGTCCTGACGTCGCTGAACAAACACGTGTCTGGAAGGGCCCTCCCCATTGTAACTCGAGAATATACCCCAGGATCCGGCCGCAACTCGTGAAAAACCATGAGATTTCCCCCTCGCCGCGAGTTGAGGCCAGATTCCCCTGCACTGCATGCAGAGCAATTCCGTGTTCCACATCAAACGTGAAAGGAGCCTTGATTTCCTTGTTGGCACTCTAGAGAAAACCCTAGATCACTGTCTCAAGTCTAGAGGGATCCTGAGGTCACTGGAGCAACATGAAAGTGCTCCGTGAACCCCAAATCAACTCGACATGATAGCTTAGTCCCTGGCTTAGACTCAAGAGGAATACCAACTTTCCACAAGCACCTCAGGAGGAGGCTTCTCTCAACTACAGGTATGTGAAAGGGCCCCTGAGTTTGTGGCCTCAAGTGGAATGGACACCGAGATGCTCTGACTCAAAGTAAGGCCGGATATCCCTGCAGTGAATTGAATGCAGGCTCGTCTTGCATCTCCCAAGACGAAGGGATGTCTGAATCCCCTGTGGAGACCTCAGAGAAAGACCGACTTCTCCGCCTCATCGCGACCGGAGGCCTCACATCCTTTGAAAACTCGAGAGGTCCGCGGAGATCAATGCTTCCAAAGGAGACGATGCCTGACTCCTATTGAAAATGGATAGGAGTCCCAGGATCCCTGTGGCACGTGGAAAGGGACACTGGGTCTCCCGCCTCACGTGGAGACGCGTCCCAATTGCCATGCCAAGACTCGAGGAGAATCCCGAGGTGTCCCTCGCTCCTAGGCAGGAGTCCTGACGTCGCTGAACAAACACGTGTCTGGAAGGGCCCTCCCCATTGTAACTCGAGAATATACCCCAAGATCCGGCCGCAACTCGTGAAAAACCATGAGATTTCCCCCTCGCCACGAGTTGAGGCCAGATTCCCCTGCACTGCATGCAGAGCAATTCCGTGTTCCACATCAGACGTGAAAGTAGCCTTGATTTCCTTGATGGCACTCCAGAAAATACCCAAGATCACTGTCTCAAGTCTAGAGGGATCCTGAGGTCACTGGAGCAACATGAAAGGGCTCCGTGGACCCCAAATCAACTCGAGATGAGAGCTTAGTCCCTAGCTTCGACTCAAGAGGAATACCAACTTTCCACAAGCACCTCAAGAGGAGGCTTCTCTCAGCTACAGGTATGTGAGAGGGACCCTGAGTTTGTGGCCTCAAGTGGAATGGACACCGAGATGCTCTGACTCGAAGTAAGGCCGGATATCCCTGCAGTGAATTGAATGCAGGCTCGTCTTGCTTCTCCCAAGACGAAGGGTTGTCTGAATCCGCTGTGGAGACCACAGAGAAAGACCTAGTTCTCCGCCTCATCGAGACCGGAGGCCTCACATTCTTTGAAAACTCGAGAGGTCCGCGGAGATCAATGCTTGCAAAGGAGAAGATGCCTGACTCTTCTTGAAAATGGATAGGAGTCCCAGGATCCCTGTGGCACGTGGAAAGGGACACTGGGTCTCCCGCCTCACGTGGAGACGCGTCCCAATTGCCATGCCAAGACTCGAGGAGAATCCCGAGGTGTCCCTCGCACCTAGGCAGGAGTCCTGACGTCGCTGAACAAACACATGTCTGGAAGGGCCCTCCCCGTCGTAACTCGAGAATATACCCCAGGTTCCGGCCGCAACTCGAGAAAAACAATGAGACTTCCCCCTCGCCGCGAGATGAGGCCCGATTCCCCTGCACTGCGTGCAGAGCAATTCCGTTTTCCACATCAAACGTTAAAGGAGCCTTGATTTCCTTGAGGGCACTCCAGAGAAAACCCAAGTTCACTGTCTCAAGTCTAGAGGGATCCTGAGGTCACTGGAGCAACACGAAAGGGCTCTGTGAACCCCAAATCAACTCGAGATGAGAGCTTAGTCCCTGGCTTCCACTCAAGAGGAATACCAACTTTCCACAAGCACCTCAAGAGGAGGCTTCTCTCAGCTACAGGTATGTGAGAGGGACCCTGAGTTTGTGGCCTCAAGTGGACTGGACACCGAGATGCTCTGACTCGAAGTAAGGCCGGATATCCCTGCAGTGGATTGAATGCAGGCTCTTCTTGCATCTCCCAAGACGAAGGGATGTCTGAATCCCCTGTGGAGACCACATAGAAAGACCGAGTTCTCCGCCTCATCGCGACCGGAGGCCTCACATCCTTTGAAAACTCGAGCGGTCCGCGGAGATCAATGCTTCCAAAGGAGACGATGCCTGACTCCTCTTGAAAATGGATAGGAGTCCCAGGATCCGTGTGGCACGTGGAAAGGGACCCTGGGTCTCCCGCCTCACGTGGAGACGCGTCCCAATTGCCATGCCAAGACTCGAGGAGAATCCCGAGGTTTCCCTCGCACCTAGGCAGGAGTCCTGACGACGCTGAACCAACACGTGTCTGGAAGGGCCCTCCCCGTCGTAACTCGAGAATATACCCCAGGTTTCGGCCGCAACTTGAGAAAAACCATGAGACATCCCCCTTGCCGCGAGATGAGACCCGATTCCCCTCCACTGCGTGAAGAGCAATCCGTGTTCCACTTCAAACGTGAAAGGAGCCTTGATTTCCTTGATGGCACTCCAGAGAATACCCAAGATCACTGTCTCAAGTCTAGAGGGATCCTGAGGTCACTGGAGCAACACGAAAGGGCTCCGTGGACCCCAAATCAACTCGAGATGAGAGCTTAGTCCCTGGCTTCGATTCAAGAGGAATACCAAGTTTCCAAAAGCACCTCAAGAGGAGGCTTCTCTCAGCTACATGTATGTGAGAGGTACCCTGAGTTTGTGGCCTCAAGTGGAATGGACACCGAGATGCTCTGACTCGAAGTAAGGCCGGATATCCCTGCAGTGAATTGAATGCAAGCTTGTCTTGCATCTCCCAGACGAAGGGATGTCTGAATCCCCTGTGGAGACCACAGAGAAAGACCTAGTCCTCCGTCTCATCGTGACCGGAGGCCTCACATCCTTTGAAAACTCGAGAGGTGTGCAGAGATCAATGCTTCCAAAGGAGACGATGCCTGACTCCTCTGGAAAATGGATAGGAGTCCCAGGATCACTGTGGCACGTGGAAAGGGACACTGGGTCTCCCGCCTCACGTGGAGACGCGTCCCAATTGCCATGCCAAGACTCGAGGAGAATCCCGAGGTGTCCCTCGCACCTAGGCCGGAGTCCTGACGTCGCTGAACAAACACGTGTGTGGAAGGGCCCTCCCCGTCGTAACTCGAGAATATAACCCAGTTTCCGGCTACAACTCGAGAAAAACCATGAGACTTCCCCTCGCCGCTGGATGAGGCCCGATTCCAATGCACTGCGTGCAGAACAATTCCGTGTTCCACATCAAACGTGAAAGGAGCCTTGATTTCCTTGATGGCACTCCAGAGAAAACCCAAGATCACTGTCTCAAGTCTAGAGGGATCCTGAGGTCACTGGAGCAACACGAAAGGGCTCCGTGGACCCCAAATCAACTCGAGATGAGAGCTTAGTCCCGGGCTTCGACTCAAGAGGAATAGCAACTTTCCACAAGCACCTCAAGAGGAGGCTTCTCTCAGCTACAGGTATGTGAGAGGGACCCTGAGTTTGTGGCCTCAAGTGGAATGGACCCCGAGATGCTCTGACTCGAAGTAAGGCCGGATATCCCTGCAGTGAATTGAATGCAGGCTCGCCTTTCATCTCCCAAGACGAAGGGTTGTCTGAATCCCCTGTGGAGACCACAGAGAAAGACCTAGTCATCCACCTCAACGCAACCGGAGGCATCATATCCTTTCAAAACTCGAGAGGTCTGCAGACATCAATGCTTCCAAAGGAGACAATGCCTGACTCCTCTTGAAAATGGATAGGAGTCCCAGGATCCGTGTGGCACGTGGAAAGGGACACTTCTTCTCCCGCCTCACGTGGAGACGCGTCCCAATTGCCATGCCAAGACTCGAGGAGAATCCCGAGGTGTCCCTCGCACCTAGGCAGGTGTCCTGAGGTCGCTGAACAAACACGTGTCTGGAAGGGCCCTCCCCGTCGTAACTCGAGAATATACCCCAGGTTCCGGCCGCAACTCGAGAAAAACCATGAGACTTTCCCCTCGCCGCGAGATGAGGCCCGATTCCCCTGCACTGCGTGCAGAGCAATTCCGTATTCCACCTCAAAAATGAAAGGAGCCTTGATTTCCTTGATGGCACTCCAGAGAAAACCCAAGATCACTGTCTCAAGTCTAGAGGGATCCTGAGGTCACTGGAGCAACACGAAAGGGCTCCGTGGACCCCAAATCAACTCGAGATGAGAGCTTAGTCCCTGGCTTCGACTCAAGAGGAATACCAACTTTCCACAAGCACCTCAAGAGGAGGCTTCTCTCAGCTACAGGTAGGTGAGAGGGACCCTGAGTTTGTGGCCTCAAGTGGAATGGACACCGAGATGCTCTGACTCGAAGTAAGGCCGGATATCCCTGCAGTGAAGTGAATGCAGGCTCGTCTGGCATCTCCCAAGACGAAGGGTTGTCTGAATCCCCTGTGGAGACCACAGAGAAAGACCTAATTATCCGCCTCATCGCGAGCGGAGACTTCACATCCTTTGAAAACTCGAGAGGTCCGCGGAGATCAATGCTTCCAAAGTAGACGATGCCTGACTCCTCTTGAAAATGGATAGGAGTCCCAGGATCCCTGTGGCACGTGGAAAGGGACCCTGGGTCTCCCACCTCATGTGCAGACGCGTCCCAATTACCATGCCAAGACTCGAGGAGAATCCCGAGGTGTCCCTCGCACCTAGGCAGGAGTCCTGATGTCGCTGAACAAACACGTGTCTAGAAGGGCCCTCCCCGTCGTTACTCGAGAATATACCCCAGATTCCGGCCGCAACTCAAGAAAAACCATGAGATTTCCCCCTCGCCGTGAGTTGAGGCCCGATTCCCCTGCACTGCATGCAGAGCAATTCCGTGTTCCACATCAAACGTGAAAGGAGCCTTGATTTCCTTGATGGCACTCCAGAGAAAACCCAAGATCACTGTCTCAAGTCTAGCGGGATCCTGAGGTCACTAGAGCAACACGAAAGTGCTCCGTGAACCCCAAATCAATTCGAGATGAGAGCTTAGTCCCTGGCTTAGACTCAAGAGGAATACCAACTTTCCACAAGCACCTCAGGAGGAGGCTTCTCTCAACTACAGGTATGTGAGAGGGCCCCTGAGTTTGTGGCCTCAAGTGGAATGGACACCGAGATGCTCTGACTCAAAGTAAGGCCGGATATCCCAACAGTGAGTTGAATGCAGGCTCGTCTTGTATCTCCCAAGAAGAAGGGATGTCTGCATCCCCTGTGGAGATCACAGAGAAAGACCGAGTTCTCCGCCTCATCGCGACCGGAGGCCTCACATCCTTTGAAAACTCGAGAGGTCCGCGGAGATCAATGCTTCCAAAGGAGAAGATGCCTGACCCTTCTTGAAAATGGATAGGAGTCCCAGGATCCCTGTGGCACGTGGAAAGGGACCCTGGGTCTCCCGCCTCACGTGGAGAGGCGTCCCAATTGCCATGCCAAGACTCGAGGAGAATCCCGAGGTGTCCCTCGCACCTAGGCAGGAGTCCTGACGTCGCTGAACAAACACATTTCTGGAAGGGCCCTCCCCGTCGTAACTCGAGAATATACCGAAGGTTCCAGCCGCAACTCGAGAAAAACCATGAGACTTCCCCCTCGCCGCGAGATGAGGCCCGATTCCCCTGCACTGCGTGCAGAGCAATTCCGTGTTCCACATTAAACGTGAAAGGAGCCGTGATTTCCTTGATGGCACTCCAGAGAAAACCCAAGATCACTGTCTCAAGTCTAGAGGGATCCTGAGGTCACTGGAGCAACACGAAAGTGCTCCGTGGACCCCAAATCAACTCGAGAAGAGAGCTTAGTCCCTGGCTTCGACTCAAGAGGAATACCAACTTTCCACAAGGACCTCAAGAGGAGGCTTCTCTCAGCTACAGGTATATTTGAGGGACCCTGAGTTTGTGGCCTCAAGTGGAATGGACACAGAGATGCTCTGACTCGAAGTAAGGCATGAGACGATGCCTGACTGCTCTTGAAAATGGATAGGAGTCCCAGGATCCCTGTGGCACGTGGAAAGGGACCCTGGGTCTCCCGCCTCACGTGGAGACGCCTCCCAATTGCCATGCCAAGAATCGAGGAGAATCCCGAGGTGTCCCTCGCACCTAGGCAGGAGTCCTGACGTCGCTGAACAAACATGTGTCTGGAAGGGCCCTCCCCGTCGTAACTCGAGAATATACCCCAGATTCCGGCCGCAGCTCGAGAAAAACTATGAGATTTCCCCCTCGCCGCGAGATGAGGCCCGATTCCACTGCACTGCATGCAGAGCAATTCCGTGTTCCACATCAAACGTGAAAGGAGCCTTGATTTCCTTGATGGCACTCCAGAGAAAACCCAAGATCACTGTCTCAAGTCTAGAGGGATCCTGAGGTCACTGGAGCAACACGAAAGGGCTCCGTGGACCCCAAATCAACTCGAGATGAGAGCTTAGTCCCTGGCTTCGACTCAAGGGGAATAGCAACTTTCCATAAGCACCTCAAGAGGAGGCTTCTCTCAGCTACAGGTATGTGAGAGGAACCCTGAGATTGTGGCCTCAAGTGGAATGGACTCCGAGATGCTCTGACTGGAAGTAAGGCCGGATATCCCTGCAGTGAATTGAATGCAGGCTCGTCTTGCATCTCCCAAGACAAAGGGATGTCTGAATCCCCTGTGGAGACCACAGAGAAAGACCTCGTTCTCCGCCTCATCGAGACAGGAGGCCTCACATCCTTTGAATACTCGAGAGGTCCGCGGAGATCAATGCTTCCAAAGGAGAAGATGCCTGACTCTTCTTGAAAATGGATAGGAGTCCCAGGATCCCTGTGGCACGTGGAAAGGGACCCTGGGTCTCCCGCCTCACGTGGAGACGCCTCCCAATTGCCATGCCAAGACTCGAGGAGAATCCCGTGGTGTCCCTCGCATCTAGGCATGAGTCCTGACGTCGCTGAACAAACACGTGTCTGGAAGGGCCCTCCCCGTCGTAACTCGAGAATATACCCCAGGTTCCGGCCGCAACTCGAGAAAAACCATGAGACTTCCCCCTCGCCGCGAGATGAGGCCAGATTCCACTGCACTGCGTGCAGAGCAATACCGTGTTCCACATCAAACGTGAAAGGAGCCTTGATTTCCTTGATGGCACTCCAGAGAAAACCCAAGATCACTGTCTCAAGTCTAGAGGGATCCTGAGGTCACTGGAGCAACACAAAAGGGTCCCGTGGACCCCAAATCAACTCGAGATGAGAGCTTAGACCCTGGCTTTGACTCAAGAGGAATACCCACTTTTCACAAGCACCTCAAGACGAGGCTTCTCTCAGCTACAGGTATGTGAGAGGGACCCTGAGTTTCTGGCCTCAAGTGGAATGGACACTGAGATGCTCTGACTCGAAGTAAGGCCGGATATCCCTGCAGTGAATTGAATGCAGGCTCATCTTGCATCTCCCAAGACGAAGGGTTGTCTGAATCCCCTGTGGAGACCACACAGAAAGACCTAGTCCTCCGCCTCAACGCGAACGGAGGCCTCACATCCTTTGAAAACTAGAGAGGTCCGCGGAGATCAATGCTTCCAAAGGAGACGATGCCTGACTCCTCTTGAAAATGGATAGGAGTCCCAGGATCCGTGTGGCACGTGGAAAGGGACCCTGGGTCTCCCGCCTCACGTCGAGACGTGTCCCAATTGCCATGCCAAGACTCGAGGAGAATCCCGAGGTGTCCCTCGCACCTAGGCAGGAGTCCTGACGTCGCTGAACAAACACGTGTCTGGAAGGGCCCTCCCCGTCGTAACTCGAGAATATACCCCAGGTTCCGGCCGCAACTCGAGAAAAACCATGAGACTTCCCCCTCGCCGCGAGATGAGGCCCGATTCCCCTGCACTACGTGCAGATCAATTCCGTGTTCCACATCAAACGTGAAAGGAGCCTTGATTTCCTTGATGGCACTCCAGAGAAAACCCAAGATCACTGTCTCAAGTCTAGAGGGATCCTGAGGTCACTGGAGCAACACGAAAGGGCTCCGTGGACCCCAAATCTACTCGAGATGAGAGCTTAGTCCCTGGCTTCGACTCAAGAGGAATACCAACTTTTCACAAGCAGCTCAAGGGGAGGCTTCTCTCAGCTACAGGTAAGTGAGAGGGACCCTGAGTTTTTGGCCTCAAGTGGAATGGACACCGAGATGCTCTGACTCGAAGTAAGGCCGGATATCCCTGCAGTGAATTGAATGCAGGCTCGTCTTGCATCTCCCAAGACGAAGGGATGTCTGAATCCCCTGTGGAGACCTCAGAGAAAGACCGACTTCTCCACCTCATCGCGACCAGAGGCCTCACATCCTTTGAAAACTCGAGAGGTCCGCGGAGATCAATGCTTCCAAAGGAGACGATGCCTGACTCCTCTTGAAAATGGATAGGAGTCCCAGGATCCCTGTGGCACGTGGAAAGGGACCCTGGTTCTCCCGCCTCACGTGGAGACGCGTCCAAATTGCCATGCCAAGACTCGAGGAGAATCCCGAGGTGTCCCTCGCACGTAGGCAGGAGTCCTGACGTCGCTGAACAAACACGTGTCTGGAAGGGCCCTCCCCGTCGTAACTCGAGAATATACCCCAGGTTCCGGCCGCAACTCGAGAAAATCCATGAGATTTCCCCCTCGCCGCGAGATGAGGCCCGATTCCCTTGCACTGCATGCAGAGCAATTCCGTGTTCCACATCAAACGTGAAAGGAGCCTTGATTTCCTTGATGGCACTCCAGATAATACTCAAGATCACTGTCTCAAGTCTAGGGGGATCCTGAGGTCACTGGAGCAACACGAAAGGACTCCGTGTACCCCAAATCAACTCGAGATGAGAGCTTAGACCCTGGCTTCGACTCAAGAGGAATACCAAATTTTCACAAGCACCTCAAGAGGAGGCTTCTCTCAGCTACAGGTAAGTGAGAGGGACCCTGAGTTTGTGGCCTCAAGTGGAATGGACACCGAGATGCTCTAACTCGAAGTAAGGCCGGATATCCCTGCAGTGAATTGAATGCAGGCTCGTCTTGCATCTCCCAAGACGAAGGGATGTCTGAATCCCCTGTGGAGACCACCGAGAAAGACCTAGTTCTCCGCCTCATCGCGACCGGAGGCCTCACATCCTTTGAAAACTCGAGAGGTCCGCGGAGATCAATGCTTCCAAAGGAGACGATGCCTGACTCCTCTTGAAAATGGATAGGAGTCCCAGGATCCCTGTGGCACGTGGAAAGGGACCCTGGGTCTCCCGCCTCACGTGGAGACGCCTCCCAATTGCCATGCCAAGACTCGTGGAGAATCCCGAAGTGTCCCACGCACCTAGGCAGGAGTCCTGCCGTCGCTGTACAAACACGTGTCTGGAAGGGCCCTCCCCGTCGTAACTCGAGAATATACCCCAGGTTCCGGCCGCAACTCGAGAAAAACCATGAGAATTCCCCCTCACCGCGAGATGAGGCCCGATTCCCCTGCACTGCGTGCAGAGCAATTCCTGAGCAGCGCAGACGGAGAGAGCAGCGCCAGCCCCTCCCCGCAGCGCCAGCCCGTCCCCGCAGCACAAGCCCCTCCCCCCGGAGCGACGGAACTAGCTACCTGAATAAGAGTCCACCTCCGCCCGCCTGTGTCAGGGCGGAAATGAGGCTCTGAAGAGACCGGCAAACAGAAGCCAAATAAACAAAGGGAACCGCTTCAGAAGGGACTGGTGCAACAGATTAAAATCCCTCTAGGAAACATTGACTACACCGGAGGAGCCTGTAGATATCGAGAAGCGTAAGCTGGAACGAGGAGCTATCTGAAACTGAGCTGAACCCACACTGACCGCAACAGCTCCAGAGAAACTCCTAGATATAATTTTACTTTTTTCTCTTTTTTTAATTTTTTTTTCTTTTTTTCTTTTTTCTTTTTTATTTTTTCTCTTTTATTTTCCTTTAAAATCCCCTATTACTCCCCCATTACTCCTTAACTTTCATTTCCATAGACTTTTACGATTTTTTAATTAGGGGGAAAAAAAAATTTTTTTTTTCCTTTTTTTTTTTTCTTTTTTTTCTGTTTTTTTTTTCTTTTTCTTTCTTTTTTTTTTCTTTTTTTTCTTTCCTTTTTCTCTTCTATTTTCTATTTTTCTTTTTCTCTTATTTCTTTTAAATTCCTCTAGTACTCCTCTACTACTCCTTAATTTTCATTTTCAATGCACTATAACCTTACAAAAAAAAAAAAAGAAGAGAAGCCCTATTTTTAAACTGAAGATTATTCTCTCCCAATCTTGACTCTCTGTTTTCTACCTCAGAACACCTCTATTTCCTCCTTTCCCCTTCTCTTCCCAATCCAATTCTGTGAATCTTTGTAGGTGACTGGGCTACGGAGAACACTCTGGGAACAGACAGCTGTGTAGATCTGTCTCTCTCCTCTTGAGTCCCCCTTTTTCTCCTCCTGTTCATCTCTATCTCCCTCCTCCCTCTCCTCTTCTTCATGTGACTCTGTGAACCTCTCTGGGTGTCCCTAACGGGGGAGAATCTTTTAGCCATTATCCTAGAAGTTTTCTTATCAGGGCTGCATAGTTGGAGAAGTCCTGAGACTACAGGAAGAATAAAACTGAAATCCAGAGGCAGGAGACTTAAGCCCAAAACCTGAGAACACCAGAAAACTCCTGACTACAAGGAACTTTAAGTGATAAGTGACTGTCCAAAAGCCTCCATACCTACACTGAAACCAACTACCACACAAGAGCCAATAAGTTTTAGAGCAAGACATACCACGCAAATTCTCCAGCAACGCAGGAACATAGCCCTGAACATCAACATACAGGCTGCCCAAGGTCACACCTAACACATAGACCCATCTCAAAACTCATTACTGGGCACTCCATTGCTTTCCAAAGAGAAGAAATCAAGTTCCACACACCAGAACACTGATGCAAGCTTCCCTAACCAGGAAACCTTGACAAGCCAATCGTCTAACCCCATCCACTGGGTTAATCCTCCACAACAAAAAGGAACCACAGACCTCCAGAATACAGAAAGCCCACTCCAGATACAGCAATCTAAACAAGATGAAAAGGCAAAGAAATACCCAACAGGTAAAGGAACATGAAAAATGCCCACCAAGTCAAACAAAAGAGGAGGAGATAGGGAATCTACCTGAAAAAGAATTTAGAATAATGATAATAAAAATGATCCAAAATCTTGAAAACAAAATGGAGTTACAGATAAATAGCCTGGAAACAAAGATTGAAAAGATTCAAGAACTGTTTAATAAAGACCTAGAAGAAATAAAAAAGAGTCAATTACAAATGAATAATGCAATGAATGAGATCAAAAACACTTTGGAGGGAACCAAGAGTAGAATAACGGAGGCAGAAGATAGGATAAGTGAGGTAGAAGATAAAATGGTGGAAATAAATGAAGCAGAGAGGAAAAAAGAAAAAAGGATCAAAAGAAATGAGGACAACCTCAGGGACCTCTGGGACACTGTGAAACGCCCCAACATTCGAATCATAGGAGTTCCAGAAGAAGAAGACAAAAAGAAGGGCCATGAGAAAATACTCGAGGAGATAATAGCTGAAAACTTCCCTAAAATGGGGAAGGAAATAGCCACCCAAATCCAAGAAACCCAGAGAGTCCCAAACAGGATAAACCCAAGGCAAAACACCCCAAGACACATATTAATCAAATTAACAAAGATCAAACACAAAGAACAAATATTAAAAGCAGCAAGGGAAAAACAACAAATAACACACAAAGGGATTCCCATAAGGATAACAGCTGATCTATCAATAGAAACCCTCCAGGCCAGAAGGGAATGGCAGGACGTACTGAAAGTAATGAAAGAGAATAACCTACAACCTAGATTACTGTATCCAGCAAGGATCTCATTCAGATATGAAGGAGAATTCAAAAGCTTTACAGATAAGCAAAAGCTGAGAGAATTCAGCACCACCAAACCAGCTCTTCAACAAATGCTAAAGGATCTTCTCTAGACAGGAAATGCAGAAAGGTTTTATAAATGTGAACCCAAAACAACAAAGTAAATGGCAACGGGAACACACCTATCAATAATTACCCTAAATGTAAATGGGTTGAATGCCCCAACCAAAAGACAAAGATTGGCTGAATGGATACAAAAACAAGACCCCTATATATGCTGTCTACAAGAGACCCACCTCAAAACAAGAGACACATACAGACTAAAAGTGAAGGGCTGGAAAAAAATATTTCATGCAAACGGAGACCAAAAGAAAGCAGGAGTCGCAATACTCATATCAGATAAAATAGACTTTCAAATAAAGGAAGTGAAAAGAGACAAAGAAGGACACTACATAATGATCAAAGGATCAATCAAAAAAGAAGATATAACAATTATAAATATATATGCACCCAACATAGGAGCACCGCAATATGTACGGCAAACGCTAACAAGTATGAAAGAGGAAATTAATAGTAACACAATAATAGTGGGAGACTTTAATACCCCACTCACAACTATGGATAGATCAACTAAACAGAAAATTAACAAGGAAACACAAACCTTAAATGACACAATGGACCAGCTAGACCTAATTGATATCTATAGGACATTTCACCCCAAAACAATCAACTTCACCTTTTTCTCAAGTGCACACGGAACATTCTCCAGAATAGATCACATCCTGGGCCATAAATCTGGTCTTGGAAAATTCAAAAAAATTGAAATCATTCCAGTTATCTTTTCTGACCACAGTGCAGTAAGATTAGATCTCAATTACAGGGAAAAAATTGTTAAAACTTCAAACATATGGAGGCTAAATAACACGCTTCTGAATAACCAACAAATCATAGAAGAAATCAAAAAAGAAATCAAAATATGTATAGAAATGAATGAAAATGAAAACACAACAACCCAAAACCTATGGGACACTGTAAAAGCAGTGCTAAGGGGAAGGTTCATAGCATTACAGGCTTACATCAAGAAACAGGAAAAAAACCAATTAAATAACCTAACTCTACACCTAAAGCAATTAGAGAAGGAAGAAATGAAGAACCCCAGAGTTAGCAGAAGGAAAGAAATCTTAAAAATCAGGGCAGAAATAAATGCAAAAGAAACTAAAGAGACCATAGCAAAAATCAACAAAGCTAAAAGCTGGTTTTTTGAAAAAATAAACAAAATTGACAAACCATTAGCAAGACTCATTAAGAAACAAAGAGAGAAAAACCAAATTAACAAAATTAGAAATGAAAATGGAGAGATCACAACAGACAACACTGAAATACAAAGGATCATAAGAGACTACTACCAGCAGCTCTATGCCAATAAAATGGACAACTTGGATGAAATGGACAAATTCTTAGAAAAGTATAACTTTCCAAAACTGAACCAGGAAGAAATAGAAGATCTTAACAGACCCATCACAAGCAAGGAAATCGAAACTGTCATCAAAAATCTTCCAGCAAACAAAAGCCCAGGACCAGATGGCTTCACAGCTGAATTCTACCAAAAATTTAGAGAAGAGCTAACACCTATCTTACTCAAACTCTTCCAGAAAATTGCAGAAGAAGGTAAGCTTCCAAACTCATTCTATGAGGCCACCATCACCCTAATTCCAAAACCAGACAAAGATGCCACAAAAAAAGAAAACTACAGGCCAATATCACTGATGAACATAGATGCAAAAATCCTTAACAAAATTCTAGCAAACAGAATCCAACAACATATTAAAAAAATCATACACCATGACCAAGTGGGCTTTATCCCAGGAATGCAAGGATTCTTTAATATCCGCAAATCAATCAATGTAATACACCACATTAACAAATTGAAAGATAAAAACCATATGATTATCTCAATAGATGCAGAGAAAGCCTTTGACAAAATTCAACACTCATTTATGATTAAAACTCTCCAAAAAGCAGGAATAGAAGGAACATACCTCAACATAATAAAAGCTATATATGACAAACCCACAGCAAGCATCACCCTCAATGGTGAAATATTGAAGGCATTTCCCCTGAAATCAGGAACAAGACAAGGGTGCCCACTCTCACCACTACTATTCAACATAGTGTTGGAAGTGCTGGCCACAGCAATCAGAGCAGAAAAAGAAGTAAAAGGAATCCAGATAGGAAAAGAAGAAGTAAAACTCTCACTGTTTGCAGATGACATGATCCTCTACATAGAAAACCCTAAAGATTCTACCAGAAAATTACTAGAGCTAATCAATGAATATAGTAAAGTTGCAGGATATAAAATTAACACACAGAAATCCCTTGCATTCCTATATACTAACAATGAAAAAACAGACAGAGAAATTAAGGAAACAATACCATTCACCATTGCAACAAAAAGAATAAAATACTTAGGAGTATATCTACCTAAAGAAACAAAGGACCTATACATAGAAAACTATAAAACACTGATGAAAGAAATCAAAGAGGACACAAACAGATGGAGAAACATACCGTGTTCATGGATTGGAAGAATTAATATTGTCAAAATGGCTATTCTACCCAAAGCAGTCTATAGATTCAATGCAATCCCTATCAAGCTACCAACGGTATTTTTCACAGAACTAGACCAAAGAATTTCACAATTTGTATGGAAATACAAAAAACCTCGAATAGCCAAAGTAATCTTGAGAAAGAAGAATGGAACTGGAGGAATCAACCTGCCTGACTTCAGACTCTACTACAAAGCCACAGTCATCAAGACAGTATGGTACTGGCACAAAGACAGAAATATAGATCAATGGAACAGAATAGAAAGCCCAGAGATAAATCCACGAACCTATGGACACCTTATCTTTGACAAAGGAGGCAAGGATATACAATGGAAAAAAGACAACCTCTTTAACAAGTGGTGCTGGGAAAACTGGTCAACCACTTGTAAAAGAATGAAACTAGAACACTTTCTAACACCATACACAAAAATAAACTCAAAATGGATTAAAGATCTAAATGTAAGACCAGAAACTATAAAACTCCTAGAGGAGAACATAGGCAAAACACTCTCCGACATAAATCAAAGCAAGATCCTCTATGACCCACCTCCCAGAATATTGGAAATAAAAGCAAAACTAAACAAATGGGACCTAATGAAACTTAAAAGCTTTTGCACTACAAAGGAAACTATAAGTAAGATGAAAAGACAGCCCTCAGATTGGGAGAAAATAATAGCAAATGAAGAAACAGACAAAGGACTAATCTCAAAAATATACAAGCAACTCCTGCAGCTCAATTCCAGAAAAATAAATGACCCAATCAAAAAATGGGCCAAAGAACTAAACAGACATTTCTCCAAGGAAGACATACAGATGGCTAACAAACACATGAAAAGATGCTCAACATCACTCATTATTAGAGAAATGCAAATCAAAACCACAATGAGGTACCATTACACGCCAGTCAGGATGGCTGCTATCCAAAAGTCTACAAGCAATAAATGCTGGAGAGGGTGTGGAGAAAAGGGAACCCTCTTACACTGTTGGTGGGAATGCAAACTAGTTCAGCCGCTATGGAAAACAGTGTGGAGATTTCTTAAAAAACTGGACATAGAACTGCCATATGACCCAGCAATCCCACTTCTGGGCATACACACTGAGGAAACCAGATCTGAAAGAGACACGTGCACCCCAATGTTCATTGCAGCACTGTTTATAATAGCCAGGACATGGAAGCAACCTAGATGCCCATCAGCAGAAGAATGGATAAGGAAGCTGTGGTACATATATACCATGGAATATTACTCAGGCATTAAAAAGAATTCATTTGAACCAGTCCTAATGAGATGGATGATGCTGGAGCCCCTTATACAGAGTGAAGTAAGCCAGAAAGATAAAGAACATTACAGCATACTGACACATGTATATGGAATTTAGAAAGGGGATAACGATAACCCTATATGCAGAACAGAAAAAGAGAAAAAGAAATACAGAACAGACTTTTGAACTTTGTGGGAGAATGTGAGGGTGGGATATTTCAAAAGAACAGCATGTATACTATCTATGGTGAAACAGATCACCAGCCCAGGTGGGATGCACGAGACAAGTGCTCCGGCCTGGTGCACTGGGAAGACCCAGAGGAATCGGGTGGAGAGGCAGGTTGGAGGGGGGATCGGGATTGGGAATACATGTAAATCCATGGCTGATTCATATCAATGTATGACAAAACCCACTGGAAAAAAAAATAATAATAATAAAAATTAAAAAAAAAAAATAAAAAAAAATAAAAAAAAAAAAAAAAAGAAAATGGATAGGAGTCCCAGGATCCCTGTGGCACGTGGAAAGGGACCCTGGGTCTCCTGCCTCACGTGGAGACGCGTCCCAATTGCCATGCCAAGACCCGAGGAGAATCCTGAGGTGTACCTCGCACCTAGGCAGGAGTCCTGACGTCGCTGAACAAACACGTGTCTGGAAAAGCCCTCCCCGTCGTAACTCGAGAATATACCCCAGGTTCCGGACGCAACTCGAGAAAAACCATGAGACTTCCCCCTCGCCGCGAGATGAGGCCCGATTCCCCTGCACTGCGTGCAGAGCAATTCCGTGTTCCACATCAAACGTGAAAGGAGCCTTGATTTCCTTGATGGCACTCCAGAGAAAACCCAAGATCACTGTCTCAAGTCTAGAGGGATCCTGAGGTCACTGGAGCAAAAGAAAAGGGCTCCGTGGACCCCAAATCAACTCGAGATGAGAGCTTAGTCCCTGGCTTCGACTCAAGAGGAATACCAACTTTCCACAAGCACCTCAAGAGGAGGCTTCTCTCAGCTACAGGTATGTGAGAGGGACCCTGAGTTTGTGGCCTCAAGTGGAGTGGACACCGAGATGCTCTGACTTGAAGTAAGGCCGGATATCCCTGCAGTGAATTGAATGCAGTCTCGACTTGCATCTCCCAAGACGAAGGGTTGTCTGAATTCCGTGTGGAGACCAGAGAGAAAGACCTAGTCCTCCGCCTCAACGCGACACGAGGCCTCACATCCTTTGAAAACTCAAGAGGTCCGTGGAGATCAATGCTTCCAAAGGAGACGACGCCTGAATCCTCTTGAAAATGGATAGGAGTCCCAGGATCCCTGTCCCACGTGGAAAGGGACCCTAGGTCTCCCGCCTCACGTGGAGATGCGTCCCAATTGCCATGCCAAGACTCGAGGAGAATCCCGAGGTGTGCCTCGCACCTAGGCAGGAGTCCTGACGTTGCTGAACAAACACGTGTCTGGAAGGACCCTCCCCGTCGTAACTCGAGAATATAAACCATGTTCCGGCCGCAGCTCGAGAAAAACCATGAGACTTCCCAGTCGCCGCGAGATGAGGCCCGATTCCCCTGCACTGCGTGCAGAGCAATTCCGTGTTCCACATCAAACGTGAAAGGAGCCTTGATTTCCTTGATTGCACTCCAGAGGAAACCCAAGATCACTGTCTCAAGTCTAGAGGGATCCTGAGGTCACTGGAGCAACACGAAAGGGCTCCGTGGACCCGAAATCAACTCGAGATGAGAGCTTAGTGTCTGACTTCGACTCAAGAGGATTACCAACTTTCCACAAGCACCTCAAGAGGAGGCTTCTCTCAGCTACATGTATGTGAGAGGGACCCTGAGTTTGTGGCCTCAAGTGGACTGGACACCGAGATGCTCTGACTCGAAGTAAGGCCGGATATCCCTGCAGTGAATTGAATGCAGGCTCGTCTTGCATCTCCCAAGACGAAGGGATGTCTGAATCCCCTTTGGAGACCACAGAGAAAGACCTAATCCTCTGCCTCAACGCGACCAGAGGCCTCACATCCTTTGAAAACTCGAGAGGTCCGCGGAGATCAATGCTTCCAAAGGAGACGATGCCTGACTCCTCTTGAAAATGGATAGGAGTCCCAGGATCCCTGTGGCACGTGGAAAGGGACCCTGGGCCTCCCGCCTCACGTGGAGACGCGTCCAAATTGCCATGCCAAGACTCGAGGAGAATCCCGAGGTGTCCCTCGCACCTAGGCAGGAGTCCTGACGTCGCTGAACAAACACGTGTCTGGAAGGGCCCTCCCCGTCGTAACTCGAGAATATGCCCCAGGTTCCGGCCGCAACTCGAGAAAAACCATGAGACTTTCCCCTCGCCGCGAGATGAGGCCCGATTCCCCTGCACTGCGTGCAGAGCAATTCCGTGTTCCACATCAAACGTGAAAGGAGCCTTGATTTCCTTGCTGGCACTCCAGAGAAAACCCAAGATCACTGTCTCAAGTCTAGAGGGATCCTGAGGTCACTGGAGCAACACGAAAGGGCTCCGTGGACCCCAAATCAACTCGAGATGAGAGCTTAGTCCCTGGCTTCGACTCAAGAGGAATACCAAGTTTCCAAAAGCACCTCAAGAGGAGGCTTCCCTCAGCTGCATTTATGTAAGAGGTACCCTGAGTTTGTGGCCTCAAGTGGAATGGACACCGAGATGCTCTGACTCGAAGTAAGGTCAGATATCCCTGCAGTGAATTGAATGCAGCCTCGTCTTGCATCTCCCAAGACGAAGGGATGTCTGAATCCCCTGTGGAGACCACAGAGAAAGACCTAGTCCTCCCCCTCTATGCGACCGAAGGCCTCACATCCTTTGAAAACTCGAGAGGTCCGCGGAGATCAATGCTTCCAAAGGAGACGTTGCCTGACTCCTCTTGAAAATGGATAGGAGTCCCAGGATCCCTGTGGCACGTGGAAAGGGACACTGGGTCTCCCGCCTCACGTGGAGACGCATCCCAATTGCCATGCCAAGACTCGAGGACAATCACGAGGTGTCCCTCGCACCTAGGCAGGAATCCTGACGTCGCTGAACAAACACGTGTCTGGAAGGGCCCTCCCCGTCGTAACTCGAGAATATACCCCAGGTTCCGGCCGCAACTCGTGAAAAACCATGAGACTTCCCCCTCGCCGCGAGATGAGGCCCGTTTCCCCTGCCCTGCGTGCAGAGCAATTCGGTATTCCACATCAAAAATGAAAGGAGCCTTGATTTCCCTGATGGCACACCAGAGAAAACCCAAGATCACTCTCTCAAGTCTAGAGGGATCCTGAGGTCACTGGAGCAACACGAAAGTTCTCCGTGGACCCAAAATCAACTCGAGATGAGAGCTTAGTCCCTGGCTTCGACTCAAGAGGAATACCAACTTTCCACAAGCAGCTCAAGAGGAGGCTTCTCTCAGCTAGAGGTATGTGAGAGGGACCCTGAGTTTGTGGCCTCAAGTGGAATGGACACCGAGATGCTCTGACTCGAAGTAAGGCCGGATATCCCTGCAGTGAATTGAATGCAGGCTCGTCTTGCATCTCCCAAGACGAAGGGATGTCTGAATCCGCTGTGGAGACCACAGAGAAAGACCTAGTCCTCCGCCTCATCGCGACCGGAGGCCTCACATCCTTTGAAAACACGAGACGTCTGCGGAGATCAATGTTTCCAAAGGAGACGATGCCTGACTCCTCTTGAAAATGGATAGGAGTCCCAGGATCCCTGTGACACGTGGAAAGGGAACCTGGGTCTCCCGTCTCACGTGGAGACGCGTCCAAATTGCCATGCCAAGACTCGAGGAGAATCCCGAGCTGTCCCTCGCACCTAGGCAGGAGTCCTCACGTCGCTGAACAAACCCGTATCTGGAAGGGCCCTCCCCGTCGTTACTCGAGAATATACCCCAGGTTCCGGCCGCAACTCGAGAAAAACCATGAGACTTCCCCCTCCCCGCAGGATGAGGCCCGATTCCCCTGCACTGCGTGCAGACCAATTCCGTGTTCCACATCAAACGTGAAAGGAACCTTGATTTCCTTAATGGCACTCCAGAGAAAACCCAAGATCACTGTCTCAAGTCTAGAGGGATCCTGAGGTCACTGGAGCAACACGAAAGGGCTCCGTGGACCCCAAATCAACTCGAGATGAGAGCTTAGTCCCTGGCTTCGACTCAAGAGGAATACCAACTTTCCACAAGCACCTCAAGAGGAGGCTTCTCTCAGCTACTGGTATGTCAGAGGGACCCTGAGTTTGTGGCCTCAAGTGGAATGGACACCGAGATGCTCTGACTCGAAGTAAGGCCGGATATCCCTGCAGTGAATTGAATGCAGGCTCGTCTTGCATCTCCCAAGACGAAGGGTTGTCTGAATCCCCTGTGGAGACCACAGAGAAAGACCTAGTCCTCCGCCTCAACGCGACCGGAGGCCTCACATTTTTTAAAACTCGAGAGGTCCGTGGAGATCAATACTTCCCAAGGAGACGATGCCTGACTCCTCTTGAAAATGGATAGGAGTCCCAGGATCACTGTGGCACGTGGAAAGGGACACTGGGTCTCCCGCCTCACGTGCAGACGCCTCCCAATTGCCATGGCAAGACTCGAGGAGAATCCCGAGGTGTCCCTCGCACCTAGGCAGGAGTCCTGACGTCGCTGAACAAACACGTGTCTGGAAGGGCCCTCCCCGTCGTAACTCGAGAATATACCCCAGGTTCCGGCCGCAACTCGAGAAAAACCATGAGACTTTCCCCTCGCCACGATATGAGGCCCGATTCCCCTGCACTGCATGCAGAGCAATTTCATGTTCCATATCAAACGTGAAAGGAGCCTTAATTTCCTTGATGGCACTCCAGAGAAATCACAAGATCACTGTCTCAAGTCTAGAGGGATCCTGAGGTCACTGGAGCAACACGAAAGGGCTCCATGGACCCCAAATCAACTCGAGATGAGAGCTTAGTCCCTGGCTTCGACTCAAGAGGAACACCAACTTTCCACAAGCACCTCAAGAGGAGGCTTCTCTCAGATACAGGTATGTGAGAGGGACCCTGAGTTTGTGGCCTCAAGTGGAATGGACACCGAGATGCTCTGACTCGAAGTAAGGCTGGATATCCCTGCAGTGAATTGAATGCAGTCTCAACTTGCATCTCCCAAGAGGAAGGGTTGTCTGAATCCCCTGTGGAGACCACAGAGAACGACCTAGTCCTCTGCCTCAAAGCGACCGGAGGCCTCACATCCTTTGAAAACTCGAGAGGTCCGCGGAGATCAATGCTTCCAAAGGAGACGATGCCTGACTCCTCTTGAAAATGGATAGGAGTCCCAGGATCCCTGTGGCATGTGGACAGGGAACCTGGGTCTCCCGCCTCACGTGGAGACGCGTCCCAATTGCCATGCCAAGACTCGAGGAGAATCCCGAGGTGTCCCTCGCACCTAGGCAGGAGTCCTGACGTCGCTGAACAAACACGTGTCTGGAAGGGCCCTCCCCGTCGTAACTCGAGAATATAAATCAGGTTCCGGCCGCACCTCGAGAAAAAATATGAGACTTCCCCCTCGCCGCGGGATGAGGCCCGAAGCCCCTGCACTGCGTGCAGAGCAATTCCGTGTTCCACATCAAACGTGAAAGGAGCCTTGATTTCCTTGATGGCACTCCGGAGAAAACCCAAGATCACTGTCTCAAGTCTAGAGGGATCCTGAGGTCACTGGAGCAACACGAAAGGGCTCCGTGGACCCCAAATCAACTCGAGATGAGAGCTTAGACCCTGGCTTCGACTCAAGAGGAACACCAACTTTCCACAAGCACCTCAAGAGGAGGCTTCTCTCAGCTACAGGTATGTGAGAGGGACCCTGAGTTTGTGGCCTCAAGTGGAATGGACACCGAGATGCTCTGACTCGAAGTAAGGCCGGATATCCCTGCAGTGAATTGAATGCAGGCTCGTCTTGCATTTCCCAAGACGAAGGGATGTCTGAATCCCCTGTGTAGACCACAGAGAAAGACCGAGTTCTCCGCCTCATCGAGACCGGAGGCCTCACTTCCTTTGAAAACTCGAGAGGTCGGCGGAGATCAATGCTTCCAAAGGAGACGATGTCTGACTCCTCTTGAAAATGGATAGGAGTCCCAGGATCCCTGTGGAACGTGGAAAGGGACCCTGGGTCTCCCGCCTCACGTGGAGACGCATCCCAATTGCCATGCCAAGAGTCGAGGAGAATCCCGAGGTGTCCCTCGCACCTAGGCAGGAGTCCTGACGTCGCTGAACAAACACGTGTCTGGAAGGGCCTTCCCCGTCGTAACTCGAGAATATACACCAGGTTCCGACCGGAATTCAAGAAAAACCATGAGACATCCCACTCGCCGCGAGTTGAGGCCCGATTCCCATGCACTGCGTGCAGAGCAATTCCGTGTTCCACATCAAGCGTGAAAGGAGCCTTGATTTCCTTGCTGGTACTCCAGAGAAAACCCAAGATAACTGTCTCAAGTCTAGAGGGATCCTGATGTCACTGGAGCAACACGAAAGGGCTCCGTGGACCCCAAATCAACTCGAGATGAGAGCTTAGTCCCTGGCTTCGACTCAAGAGGAATACCAACTTTCCACAAGCACCTCAAGAGGAGGCTTTTCTCAGCTACAGGTATGTGAGAGGGACCCTGAGTTTGTGGCCTCAAGTGGAATGGACACCGAGATGCTGTGACTTGAAGCAAGGCCGGATATCCCTGAAGTGAATTGAATGCAGGCTCGTCTTGCATCTCCCAAGACGAAGGGATCTCTGAATCCCCTGTGGGGACCACAGAGAAAGACCTAGTCCTCCGCCTCAACGCGAACGGAGGCCTCACATCCTTTTAAAACTCGAGAGGTCCGCGCAGATCAATGCTTCCAAAGGAGACGATGCCTGACTCCTCTTGCAAATGGATAGAAGTCCCACGATCCCTGTGGCCCGTGGAAAGGACCCTGGGTCTCCCGCCTCACGTGGAGACGCGTCCCAATTGCCATGCCAAGACTCGAGGAGAATCCCGAGGTGTCCCTCGCACCTAGGCAGGAGTCCTGACGTCGCTGAACAAACACGTGTCTGGAAGGGCCCTCCCTGTCGTAACTCGAGAATATACCCCAGGTTCCGGCCGCAACTCGAGAAAAACCAAGAGACTTCCCCGTCGCCGCGAGATGAGGCCCGATTACCCTGCACTGCGTGCAGAGCAATTCCGTGTTCCACATCAAATGTGAAAGGAGCCTTGATTTCCTTGATTGCACTCCAGAGAAAACCCAAGATCACTGTCTCAAGTCTAGAGGGATCCTGAGGTCACTGGAGCAACACGAAAGGGCTCCGTGGACCCCAAATCAACTCGAGATTATAGCTTAGTCCCTGGCTTCGACTCAAGAGGAATACCAACTTTCCACAAGCACCTCAATAGGAGGCTTCTCTCAGCTACAGGTATGTGAGAGGGACCCTGAGTTTGTGGCCTCAAGTGGAATGGACACCGAGATGCTCTGACTCGAAATAAGGCCGGATATCCCTGCAGTGAATTGAATGCAGGCTCCTCTTCCATCTCCCAAGACGAATGGATGTCTGAATCCCCTGTGGAGACCAGAGAGAAAGACGTAGTTCTCCGCCTCATCGAGACAGGAGGCCTCACATCCTTTGAAAACTCGAGAGGTCCGCGGAGATCAATGCTTCCAAAGGAGACGATGCCTGACTCCTCTTGAAAATGGATAGGAGTCCCAGGATCCCTGTGGCACGTGGACAGGGAACCTGGGTCTCCCGCCTCAGGTGGAGACGCATCCCAATTGCCATGCCAAGACTCGAGGAGAATCCCGAGGTGTCCCTCGCACCTAGACAGGAGTCCTGACGTCGCTGAACAAACACGTGTCTGGAAGGGCCCTCCCCATCGTAACTCGAGAATATAAATCAGGTTCAGGCCGCAACTCGAGAAAAAATATGAGACTTCCCCCTCGCCGCGAGATGAGGCCCGAAGCCTCTGCACTGCGTGCAGAGCAATTCCGTGTTCCACATCAAACGTGAAAGGAGCCTTGATTTCCTTGATGGAACTCCAGAGAAAACCCAAGATCACTGTCTCAAGTCTAGAGGGATCCTGAGGTCACTGGAGCAACACGAAAAGGCTCCGTCGACCCCAAATCAACTCGAGATGAGAGCTTAGTCCCTGGCTTCGACTCAAGAGGAATACCAACTTTCCACAAGCACCTCAAGAGGAGGCTTCTCTCAGCTACAGGTATGGGAGAGGGACCCTGAATTTGTGGCCTCAAGTGGAATGGACACTGAGATGCTCTGACTCGAAGTAAGGCCGGATATCCCTACAGTGAATTGAATGCAGGCTCGTCTTGCATCTCCCAAGACGAAGGGATGTCTGAATCCCCTGTTGAGACCACAGAGAAAGAACTAGTTCTCCGCCTCATCGCGACCAGAGGCCTCACATGCTTTGAAAACTCGAGAGGTCCACGGAGATCAATGCTTCCAAAGGAGACGATGCCTGACTCCTCTGGAAAATGGATAGGAGTCCCAGGATTCCTGTGGCACGTTGAAAGGGACCCTTTGGTCTGCCGCCACACGTGGAGACGCCTCCCAATTGCCATGCCAAGACTTGAGGAAAATCCCGAGGTGTCCCTCGCACCTAGACAGGAGTCCTGACATCCCTGAACAAACAGGTGTCTAGAAGGGCCCTCCCCGTCGCAACTCGAAAATATACCCCAGGTTCCGGCCGCAACTCGAGAAAAACCATGAGACTTCCCCCTCGCCGCGAGATGAGGCCCGATTCCCGTGCACTGCGTGCAGAGCAATTTCGTGTTCCACATCAAACATGAAAGAAGCCTTGATTTCCTTGATGGCACTCCAGAGAAAACACAAGATCACTGTCTCAAGTCTAGAGGGATCCTGAGGATAATGTAGCAACACAAAAGGGCTCCGCGGACCCGAAATCAACTCGAGATGAGAGCTTAGTCCCTGGCTTCGACTCAAGAGGAACACCAACTTTCCACAAGCACCTCAAGAGGAGGCTTCTCTCAGCTACAGGTATGTGAGAGGGTCCCTGATATTGTGGCCTCAAGTGGAATCGACACCGAGATGCTCTGATTCGAAGTAAGGCCGGATATCCCTGCAGTGAATTGAATGGAGGCTCGTCTTGCATCTCCCAAGACGAAGGGATGTCTGAATGCCCTGTGGAGACCACAGAGAAAGACCTAGTTCTCCTCCTCATCGCGACCGGAGACCTCACATCCTTTGAAAACTCGAGAGGTCCGCGGAGATCAATGCTTCCAAAGGAGACGATGCCTGACTCCTCTTGAAAATGGATAGGAGTCCCAGGATCCCTGTGGCACGTGGAAAGGGACGCTGGGTCTCCTTCCTCACGTGGAGACGCGTCCCAATTGCCATGCCAAGACTCGAGGAGAATCCCGAGGTGTCCCTCGTACCTAGGCAGGAGTCCTGACGTCGCTCAGCAAACACATGTCTGGAAGGGCCCTCCCGGTCGTAACTCGAGAATATACCCCAGGTTCCGGCCGCAAGTCGAGAAAAACCATGAGACTTCCCCCTCGCCGCGAGATGAGGCCCGATTTCCCTGCACTGCGTGCAGAGCAATTCCGTGTTCCACATCAAACGTGAAAGGAGACATGATTTCCTTGATGGCACTCCAGAGAAAACCCAAGATCACTGTCTCAAGTCTAGAGGGATCCTGAGGTCACTGTAGCAACACGAAAGGGCTCCGTGGACCCCAAATCAACTCGAGATGAGAGCTTAGTCCCTGGCTTCAACTCAAGAGGAATACGAACTTTCCACAAGCGCCTCAAGAGGAGGCTTCTCTCAGCTACATGTATGTGAGAGGGACCCTGAATTTGTGGCCTCAAGTGGAATGGACACCGAGATGCTCTGACTCGAAGTAAGGCCGGATATCCCTGCAGTGAATTGAATGCAGGCTCGTCTTGCATCTCCCATGACGAAGGGATGTCTGAATCCCCTGTGGAGACCACAGAGAAAGACCTAGTTCCCCGCCTCATCGCGACCGGAGGCCTCACATCCTTTGAAAACTCCAGAGGTATGCGGACGTCCGTGCTTCAAAAGGAGACGATGCCTGACACCTCTTTAATATGGATAGTAGTCCCAGGATTCCTGTGGCAAGTGGAACGGGACCCCTGGTCTCCCCCCTCAGCTGGAGAGACATCCCAATTGCCCTGCCAAGCCTCGAGGAGAGTCCCGAGGTGTCGCTCGCATCTAGGCACAAGTCCTGACGTCGCTCTTCACGCTCTTCATATTTTTCAGACTTTTTCATGCTCTTCATATGTTTCACACCTTCTCATGCTCTTCATATTTTTCACACCTTTTCATGCTGTTAATATTTTTCACACCTTTTTATGCTCCTCATATTTAACACACCTTTCCATGCTCTTCTTATTTTTCAGACCTTTTCATGCTCCTTATATTTTTCAGACCTTTTCATGCTCTTCGTATTGTTCACAACTTTTCCTGCTCCTCGTATTGTTCACACCATTTCATGCTCCTCGTATTGTTCACACCGTTTCATGCTCCTCATAATTTTCACACCTTTTCATGCTCTTCATATTTTTCACAGCATTTCATGCTCTTCATATTTTTCACACTTTTTCAATCACTTCATATTTTTCAGATCTTTTCATGCTCTTAAAATTTTTCAGACCTTTTCATGCTCTTCATAGTTTTCAGACTGTTTCATGCTCCTCGTATTTTTCTGACCTTTTCATGCTCTTCTTATTTTTCAGATCTTTTCATGCTCCTCGTATTTTTTAGACCTCCTCATGCTCTTAGTATTTTTCAGACCTCTTCATGCTCCTCTGATATTTCAGACCTATTCATGCTCTTCGTATTTTTCAGAACTCTTCATGCTACTCGTATTTTTCAGAAATTTTCATGCTCTTCATACTGTTCACACATTTTCATGCTCTTCGTATATTTCAGACCTTTTCAAGTTCTTGATATTTTTCAGACCTTTTCATGCTCTTCGTATTTTTCAGACCATTTCATGCTCCTCATATTTTTCACACCTTTTCATGCTCTTTGTAATATTTCACACCTGTTCATGCTCTTCGTGTTTTTGACACCTTTTCATACTCCTCGCATTTTTCACACCTTTTTATGCTCCTTCTATTTTTCAGACCTTTTCATGCTCCTCGTATTTTTCACACCGTTTAATGCTGTTCATATTTTTCACACCTTTTCATGCTCTTCGTATTTTTCACACCTTTTCATGCTCTTTTTATTTTTCACATCTTTTCATGGTCTTCGTAATTTTTTACAACTTTTCCTGCACTTCGTAATTTTTCACACCTTTTCATGCTCTTCGTATATTTCACACCTTTTCATGCTACTCGTATTTTTCAGACTTTTGCAAGCTCCTCGTATTTTTCAGACCTTTGCATGCTCCTCGTATTTTTCAGAACTTTTCACGCTCCTCGTGTTTTTCACAGCTTCTCATGCTCCTCACATTGTTCACACCTTTTCATACTCCTCATATTATTCACACCTTTTTATGCTCCTGGTATTTTTCAGACCTTTTCATGCTCCTCCTATTTTTCAGAACTTTTCATTCTGCTCGTAAATCACAGCTTTTTATGCTCCTGGTATTTTTCACACCTTTTCATGCTCTTCATATTTACACACCGTTTCATGCTCTTCATATTTTTCACACCATTTCATGAACCTCATATTGTTCACAACTTTTCATGCTCTTCATAGTTTTCAAACCTTTGCATGCTCTTCGTATGTTTCAGAATTTTTCATGCTCTTCGTATTGTTCACAGCTTTTCATGCTCCTGGTATTTTTCACACCTTTTCATGCTCTTCATATTTTTCAGAACTTTTCAAGCTCTTCCTATTTTTCACAGCGTTTCATGCACTTTGTATTTTTCACAACTTTTCATGCACTTCATAATTTTTCACACCTTTTCATGCTCTTTGTATATTTCACACCTTTTCATGCTTTTTGTATTATTCACACCTTTTCATGCTCCTTGTATGTTTTAGACCCTTTCATGCTCCTCGTATTATTCACACCTTTTCATGCTCCTCGTATATTTTAGACCTTTTCATGCTACTCGTATTTTTCAGACCTTTGCAAGCTCCTCGTATTTTTCAGACCTTTGCATGCTCCTCGTATTTTTCAGACCTTTTCACGCTCCTTGTGTTTTTCACAACTTCCCATGCTCCTCATATTGTTCACACCTTTTCATACTCCTCATATTATTCACAACTTTTTATGCTCCTGGTATTTTTCAGACCTTTTCATGCTCCTCGCATTTTTCACACCTTTTCATGCTCTTCCTATTTTTCAGAACTTTTCATTCTCCTCGTAAATCACAGCTTTTCATGCTCCTGGTATTTTTCACACCTTTTCATGCTTTTCATACTTTACACACCGTTTCATGCTCTTCATATTTTTCACACCATTTCATGAACCTCATATTGTTCACAACTTTTCATGCTCTTCATAGTTTTCAGACCTTTACATGCTCTTCGTATTTTTCACAGCTTTTCATGCTTCTGGTATTTTTCACACCTTTTCATGTTCTTCATATACTTCAGAACTTTTCAAGCTCTTGATATTTTTCAGACTTTTTCAAGCTCTTCGTAGTTTTCATAACCTTTCATGCTCTGCACATTTTTCACACCGTTTCAGGCTCTTCGTATGTTTCACACCTTTTCAAGCACTTCGTATTTTTCACAACTTTTCATGCTCTTCGTATTTTTCACACCTCTTCAGGCTCTTCGAAATTTTTCACACTTTTTCATGCTCTTCATATTTTTCACACATTTTCATCCTCTTCTCATTTTTCACACCGTTTCATGCTCAATGTATTTTTCAGACCTTTTCATGCTCTTTGTATTTTTCAGACCTTTTCATGCTCCTCGTATTTTTCAGACCTTTGCATGTTCCTCATATTTTTCTGAACTTTTCACGCTCCTCGTATTTTTCACAACTTCTCATTCTCCTCATATTGTTCACACCTTTCATACTCCTCATATTATTCACAACTTTTCATGCTCATTATATTTTTCACACCTTTTCAGCTCTTCATATTTTTCAGAAATTTTCATGCTCTTCATGCTCTTCGTATTTTTCAGACCTTTTCATGCTCTTCATATTTTTCAGAACTTTTCATGCTCTTCGTATTTTTCACACCTTTTCATGCTCTTGATATTTTTCAGAAGTTTTCATGTTCTTGATATTTTTCAGACCTTTTCATGCTCTTCAATTTTTCACAACTTTTCATGCCTTTCATATTTTTCAGACCTTTTCAATCTCTTGATATTTTTCAGACCTTTTCATGCTCTTCGTATTTTTCAGACCTTTTCATGCTCTTCATATTTTTTACAGCTTTTCATGCTCTTCTTATTTTTCACACAATTTCATGCTCCTCATATATTTCACATCTTTTCATGAGCTTCATGTTGTCACACCGTTTCATGCTCCTCAGATTTTTCACACCTTTTCATGCTCTTCATATTTTTCAGACCTTTTCATGCTCCACATATTATTCACACGTTTACATGCTCTTCATATTTTACACAACTTCTCATGCTCTTCTTATTTTTTAAACCTTTTCTTGCTCTTCTTATTTTTCACACCGTTTCATGCTCTTCATATTTTTCACACCTTGTCATGCTTTTCAAATTTTTCACACCTTTTCATGCTCTTCGTATTTTTTAAACCTTTTCTTGCTCCTCATATTTTACACAACTTTTCATGCTCTTCATATTTTTTAAACCTTTTCTTGCTCTTCATATTTTACACACCGTTTCATGCTCTTCATATTTTTCACACCTTGTCATGCTTTTCAAATTTTTTACACCTTTTCATGCTCTTCGTATTTTTCAGGTTTTATCATTCTCTTCGTATTTTTCAGATCTTTTCATGCTCTTTGTATTTTTCACACCGTTTCATGCTCTTCGTATTTATCAGATGTTTTTATGATCTTCTTATTTTTCACACCGTTTCATGCTTTTCGTATTTATCAGAACTTTTCGTGATCTCCATATTTTTCAGAACTTTTCATGCTCTTCTCATTTTTCACACCGTTTCATGCACTTCATATTTTTCACACCTTTTCATGCTATTCATATTTTTCACACTGTTTCATAATCTTCATATTTTTCACTTCTTTTCATGCTCTTCATATATTTCACACTGTTTCATGCTCTTCATATGTTCACACCATTACATGCTCCTCATATTTATCATAGTTTCATGCTCTTCAAATTTTTCACACCTTTACATGCTCCTCATATTTTTGACACCATTTCTTGCTCCTCGTATTTTTCAGAACTTTTCATGCTCTTCATATTTTTCACACCTTTACATGCTCCTCATATTTTTGACACCTTTTCTTGCTCCTCATATTTTTCACACCGTTTCATGCTCTTCATATTTTTCACACCTTTTCCTGCTCTTCATATTTTTCATACCGTTTCATGCTCTTCATATTCTCACACTGTTTCATGCTCCTCATATTTTTCAGACCTTTTCATGGTCCTCGTATTTTTCAGACCTTTTCATGCTCCTCATAATTTTCAGACCTTGGCATGCTCCTCGTATTTTCCAGACCTTTTCATCCTCCTCATATTTTTCACACCTTTTCACGCTCTTCGTATTTTTCAGGCCTTTGCATGCTCCCTGTATTTTTCACACATTTTCATGCTCCTCGTATTTTTCAGACCTTTTCATGCTCCTCGTATTTTTCACACATTTCCATGCTCCTCGTATTTTTCACACCTTTTCACGACCCTTGTATTTTTAAGACCTTTCCATGCTCCTCGTATTTTTCACACCGTTTCATGCTCTTCATATTTTCAGATAGTTTCATGCTCCTCATATTTTTCACACGTTTCATGCTCTTCATATTTTTCAGAAAGCTCTTTGTATTTTTCAGACTTTTTCATGTTCTTGGTAATTTTTCACATCTTTTAATGCTCTCTGAATTTTTCACAACTTTTCATGCTTTTCGTGATTTTTCACAACGTTTCATGCTCTTCATATTTTTCACACCGTTTGATGCGTTTGTACTTTTCACACTTTTTCATGCTCTTTGTATTTTTCACACATTTTAATGCTCTTCATATATTTCACACCTTTTCATGCACTTCGTATGATTCACACCTTTTCATGCTCTTCATATTTTTCACACCTTTTCATGCTCTTCATATTTTTCACACCATTTCATGCTCTTCATATTTTTCACACTGTTTCATGCTCTTCGTATTTTTGACACTTTTTCATGCTCTTCGTATATTTCACACCTTTTCATGCTCTTCATATTTTTCACACCGTTTCATGCTGTTCATATTGTTCACAACTTTTCAGGCTCCCCGTATTTTTCAGACCTTTTCATGCTCCTTGTGTTTTTCAGACCTTTTCATGCTCCTCATATTTTTCAGACCTTTTCATCCTCCTCGTATTTATCAGACCTTTTCATGCTTCTCGTATTTTTCACACCTTTTCATGCTCCTCGTATTTTTCACACTTTTTCATTCTCCTCGTATTTTTCACACCTTTATATGCTCTTTGTATTTTTCACACCTTTTCATGCTCTTCCTGTTTTTCACACCTTTTCATGCTCTTCGTGTTTTTCACTCCTTTTAATGCTCTTCATATTTTTCAGGCCTTTTCATGCTCTTGATATTTTCCACACCTTTTCATGCTCTCCATGTTTTTCACACCGTTTCTTGCTCTTCGTGTTTTTCACACATTTCATGCTCCTATTTTTCACACTTTTCATGTTCTTCATATTTTTCACACCTTTTCATGCTCCTCGTATTTTTCACACTTTTTCATGCTCCTCATATTTTTCAAACCTTTTCATGCTCCTCGTATTTTTCATTCATTTTCATGCTCTTCGTGTTTTTCACACCTTTTCATGCTCCTCGTATTTTTCACACTGTTTCATGCTCCTCATATTTTTCACACCTTTTCATGCTCCTCGTATTTTTCACACCATTTCATGCTCCTCGTATTTTTCAGACCTTGCCTGGTCCTCGTATTTTATAGACCTTTCCATGCTCTTACTATTTTTCAGACATCTTCATGCTCCTCTTATTTTTCAGACCTATTCATGCTCTTCGTATTTTTCAGAACTCTTCATGCTACTCGTATTTTTCAGAACTCTTCATGCTCTTCATACTGTTCACAAGTTTTCATGCTCTTCGTATATTTCAGACCTTTTCAAATTCTTGATATTTTTCAGACCATTTCATGCTCCTCATATTTTTCACACCTTTTCATGCTCTTTGTAATATTTCACACCTGTTCATGCTCTTCGTATTTTTGACACCTTTTCATACTCCTCGTATTTTTCACACCTTTTCATGCTCCTCGTATTTTTCAGACCTTTTCATGCTCCCCGTATTTTTCAGACCTTTTTATGCTACTTCTATTTTTCAGACCTTTACATGCTCCTCGTATTTTTCACACCTTTTCATGCTCTTCGTGATTTTCATGCATTTTCATGGTTCTCGTATTTTTTACACCATTTCATGTTCCTCGTTTTTTTTCAGACCTTTTCATGCTCCTCGTATTTTTCACACATTTTCATGCTCCTCGTATTTTTCACACCTTTGCATGCTCTTCGTGATTTTCACGCCTTTTCATGCTCTTTGTATTTTTCAGACCTTTTCATGCTCCGGGTATTTTTCAGAACTTTTCATGCTCTTCATATTTTTCAGAATTTTTCAACCTCCTCGTATTTTTCAGATCTTTTCATGCTCCTCAAATTTTTCAGACCTTTCAAGCTCCTCTTATTTTTCAGACCTTTTCATGCTCCTCATATTTTTCACACCTTTTCATGCTCTTCATATAGTTCACACCTTTTCATGCTCTTCATATTGTTCAGAACTTTTCATGCTCCTCGTATTTTTCACAACTTCTCATGCTCCTCATATTGTTCACACCTTTTCATGCTCGTCATAATATTCACACATTTTCATGCTCTTCATATTTTTCACAACTTTTCATGCTCTTCATATTTTTCAGAACTTTTCATTCTCTTCATGCTCTTCGTATTTTCAGACCTATTCATGCTCCTCCTATTTTTCAGACCTTTTCATATTCTGCATATTTTTCACACCTTTTCTTGCTCTTCATATTTTACACACCGTTTCATGCTCTTCATATTTTTCACACCATTTCATTAACCTTATATTATTCACACCTTTTCATGCTCTTCATATTTTACACACCGTTTCAGGCTCTTCGTATGTTTCACACCTTTTCATGCACTTCGTATTTTTCACAAATTTTCATGCTCTTCGTATTTTTCACACCTTTTCAGGCTCTTCGAAATTTTTCACCCCTTTTCATGCTCTTCGTATTTTTCACACCCTGTCGTGCTCTTCATATTTTTTACATCTTTTCATCCTCTTCGTATTTGTCCCATCTTTTCATGTTCTTCGTATTTTTCAGAACTTTTCATGCTCTTCGTATTTTTCACACTATTTCATGCTCTTCGTATTTTTCAGACATTCTGATGCTTCGTATTTTTCACAGCGTTTCATGCACTTCGTATTTTTCACACCTTTTCATGCTCTTCATATTTTTCACACCTTTTCATGCTCTTCCTATTTTTCACACCTTTTCATGCTCTTTTTATTTTTCACATCTGTTCATGGTCTTCGTAATTTTTCACAAATTTTCATGCACTTTGTAATTTTTCACACCTTTTCATGCTCTTCATATTTTTCACACCTTTTCATGCTTTTCGTATTATTCACACCTTTTCATGCTCCTTGTATATTTTAGACCTTTTCATGCTCCTCGTATTATTCACACCTTTTCATGCTCCTCGTATATTTTAGACCTTTTCATGCTACTCGTATTTTTCAGACGTTTGCAAGCTCCTCGTATTTTTCAGACCTTTGCATGCTCCTCGTATTTTTCAGAACTTTTCACGCTCCTCGTGTTTTTCACAACTTCTCATGCTCCTCATATTGTTCACACCTTTTCATACTCCTCATATTATTCACAACTTTTTATGCTTCTGGTATTTTTCAGACCTTTTCATGCTCCTCCTATTTTTCAGAACTTTTCATTGTCCTTGTAAATCACAGCTTTTCATGCTCCTGGTATTTTTCACACCGTTTCATGCTCTTCATATTTTACACACCGTTTCATGCTCTTCATATTTTACACACCGTTTCATGCTCTTCATATTTTACACACCGTTTCATGCTCCTCATATTTTTCACATCTTTTTATGTTCGTCATATATTTGATACGATTTAAAGCTCTTCATATTTTTCATACCATTTCATGCTCTTCATATTTTCACAACGTTTCATGCTCCTCATATTTTTCAGACCGTTTCATGTTCCTCATATATTTCACACCTTTTCATGCTTCTCGTATTTTTCACACCTTTTCATGCTCCTCGTATTTTTCACAACTTTTCATGCTCCTCGTATTTTTCAAACCTTTTCATGCTCCTCGTATTTTTCACACATTTTCATGCTCTTGTGTTTTTCACACCTTTTCATGCTCCTCGCATTTTTCAGACCTTTTCATGCTCCTTGTAATTTTCAGACCTTTTCATGCTCCTCGTATTATATAGACCTTTTCATGCTCCGAGTATTTTTCAGACCTTTTCATGCTCCTCGTATTTTTCAGACCTTTTTTTGCTCCTCGTATTTTTACACCGTTTCATGCTCCTTGTATTTTTCAGACCGTTTCATGCTCCTCGTATTTTTCAGACCTTTTCATGCTCCTCGTATTTTACAGAGCTTTTCATGCTCCTCGTATTTTTCAGAACTTTTCGTGCTCCTCGTATTTTCAGACCTTTTCATGCTCCTCGAATTTTTCACACCTTTTCTTGCTCCTCGTATTTTTCACACCTTTTCATGCTCCTCATGTTTTCCACACCTTTCATGCTCTTCATATTTTTCACAGCGTTTCATGCTCTTCATATTTTCACACCGTTTCATCCTCCTCATATTTTTGAGACGTTTTCATGCTCCTCATGTTTTTCACACATTTTCATGCTCCTCGTATTTTCCAGACCTTTTCATGCTCCTCGTATTTTCCAGACCTATTCATGCTCCCCGTATTTTTCAGACCTTTTCATTTTCCTCGTATTTTTGACATCTTTTCATGCTCCTCGTAAATTTCAGACCATTTCATGCTCCTCATATTTTTCAGACCTTTTCATTCTCCTAGTATTTTTCCGATCTTTTCCTGCTCCTTGTACTTTTCAGACCTTTTCATGCTCCTCATATTTCTCACACCTTTCATGCTCTTCATATTTTTCACACGGTTTCATGCTCATGATATTTTCACACCGTTTCATGCTCCTCATATTTTTGATAACATTTCATGCTCCTCTTATTTTTCACACCTTTTCATGCTTCCCGTATTTTCCAGACCTTTTCATGCTCCTCGTATTTTTCAGACATTTACATGCTCCTCGTGTTTTTCAGACCTTTTCATGCTCCTCGTATTTTTCACACATTTTCATATTCCTCCTATTTTTCACACCTTTTCACGCTCCTTGTATTTTTCAGACATTAAGGCCCCTCGTACTTTTCACACCTTTTCATGCTCCTCGTATTTTTCACACCTTTTCATGCTCCTCATATTGTTCACACCTTTTCTTGCTCTTCATATTTTTCACATCTTTTAATGCTCCTCATATTTTTCATACCTTTTCATGCTCCTCGTTTTTTTCAGACCTTTTCATGCTCCCTGTATTTTTCATACCTTTCATGGTCCTCGTATTTTTCAGACCGTTTCATGCTTCTCATATTTTTCACACCTTTTCATGCTCTTCCTGTTTTTCACACCTTTTCATGCTCTTCGTGTTTTTCACTCCTTTTAATGCTCTTCATATTTTTCAGGACTTTTCACGCTCTTGATATTTTTCTCACCTTTTCATGCTCTCCGTGTTTTTCACACCTTTTCTTGCTCTTCGTGTTTTCCACACCTTTTCCTGCTCCTCATATTTCTTCACACCATTTCATGCTCTTCATATTTTCACAGCATTTCATTCTAGTCATATTTTTGACACCTTTTCATGCTCCTCATATTTTTCAGACCTTTTCATGCTCCTCGTGTTTTTCAGACCTTTTCACGCTCCTCATATTTTTCAGACATTCAGGCCCCTCGTATTTTTCAGACATTTTCATGCTCCTCGTGTTTTTCAGACCTTTTCACGCTCCTCATATTTTTCAGACATTCAGGCCCCTCGTATTTTTCAGACCTTTTCATGCTCCTCGTATTTTTCACACCTTTTCATGCTCCTCATATTGTTCACAACTTTTCATGCTCTTCATATTTTTCACATCTTTTCATGCTCCTCATATTTTTCATACCGTTTCATGATCCTCATATATTTCACACCTTTTCATGCTTCTCATATTTTTGACACCTTTTCATGATCCTTGTATTTTTCAGACTGTTTCATGCTTCTCATATTTTTCACACCTTTTCATGCTCCTCGTATTTTTCACAACTTTTCATGCTCATCGTATTTTTCATACCTTTTCATGATCCTCATATTTTTCACACCTTTTAATGCTCTTCATATTTTTCAGGCCGTTTCATGCTCCTCATATTTTTCACACCTTTTCATGCTCTTCATATTTTTCACACCGTTTCATGCTCTTCATGTTTCCATACTGTTTCATGCTCCTCATATTTTTCAGATATTTTCATGCTCCTCGTATTTTCCAGACGTTTTCATGCTCCTCGTACTTTTCACAACTTTTCATGCTCCTTGTACTTTTCAGACCTTTTCATGCTCCTCATATTTCTCACACCTTTCATGCTCTTCATATTTTTCACACCGTTTCATGCTCTTTATATTTTCACACCGTTTCATGCTCCTCATATTTTTGATACCGTTTCATACTCCTCTTATTTTTCAGACCTTTTCATGCTCCTCGTATTTTTCAGACCTTTTCATGCTCCCCATATTTTTCATACCTTTCATGGTCCTCGTATTTTACAGAATGATTCATGCTCCCCGTATTTTTCATACCTTTCATGGTCCTCGTATTTTTCAGACCTTTTCATGCTCCTCGTATTTTTCACACCTTTTCATGCTCCTCGTATTTTTCACACCTTTTCATGCTCCTCATATTTCACAACTTTTCATGCTCTTCATATTTTTTACATATTTTCATGCTCCTCATTTTTCTCATAGCATTTCATGCTCCTCATATTTTTCACATCTTTTCATGGTCCTCATGTTTTTGACACGTTTTAAACGTCTTCATATTTTCACACCGTTTCATGCTCCTCACGTTTTTTAGACCTTTTCATGCTCCTCATATTTTTCAGACCTTTATATGCTCCTCGTATTTTTCACACCTTTTCATGCTTCTAGTATTTTACAGAGCTTTTCATGCTCCTTGTATTTTTCACACCTTTTCATGCTCCTTGTATTTTTCAGACCTTTTCATGCTCTTCATATTTTTCAAAACATTTCATGCTTTCGCATTTTTCACACCGTTTCATGCTCTGCATATTTTTCACACCTTTTCATGCACTTCGTATTTTTCAAACCTTTTCATGCTCTTTGTATTTTTCACAACTTTTCATTCTTTTCATAATTTTGCACACCTTTTCATGGTCTTCATATATTTCACACCAGTCATGCTCTTCGTATTTTTCACACTTTTTCAAGCTCTTCATACTTTTCAAACCGTTTCATGCTCTTCATATTTTTCACATCTTTTCATGCTCTTCATATTTTTCACACCGTTTCATGCTCTTCATATTTTTCACACCTTTTCATGGTCTTCATTTTTACACCGTCTCATGCTCCTCATATTTTTCACACGTTTCATGCTCTTCATATTTTTACACCGTTTCATGCTCCTCCTATTTTTCACACATTTTCATGTTTTTTGTATTTTTCAGACATTTTCAAGCTCTTGGTAATTTTTCACACCTTTTCATGCTTTTTGTAATTTTTCACACCTGTAAATGCTCTTCGTATATTTCACACCTTTTCATGTTTCTCATATTTCTCACACAGTTTCATGCTCTTCATATTATTCACACCTTTTCATGCTCTTCATATTTTTCACACTTTTTCATGCTTTTCATATTTTTCACACAGTTTCATGCTCTTCATAATTTTCACACCTTTTCATGCTCTTCATATTTTTCACTCCGTTCTATGCTCCTCATATTTTCAGACCATTTTATGATCCTCATATTTTCACCCCGTTTCATGCTCTTCATATTTTTCAAACCATTTCATGCTCTTCGTATTTTTCACACCTTTTCATGATCTTTGTATATTTCACACCTTTTCATGCTCTTCGTTTTTTTCACACTGTTTCATGTTCTTCATATTTTTCACACAGTTTCATGCTCTTCATATTTTCACACCTTTTCATGGTCTTCATTTTTACACCATTTCATGCTCCTCATATTTTTCACACGTTTCATGCTCTTCATATTTTTACACCGTTTCATGCTCCTCCTATTTTTCACACCTTTTCATGCTCTTCATATTTTTCACACGTTTTCATGCTTTTCATATTTTTCACACAGTTTCATGCTTTTCATATTTTTCACACAGTTTCATGCTCTTCATAATTTTCACACCTTTTCATGCTCTTCATATTTTTCACTCCGTTCTATGCTCCTCATATTTTCAGACCATTTTATGATCCTCATATTTTCACCCCGTTTCATGCTCTTCATATTTTTCAAACCATTTCATGCTCTTCGTAATTTTCACACCTTTTCATGATCTTTGTATATTTCACACCTTTTCATGCTCTTCGTTTTTTTCACACCGTTTCATGTTCTTCATATTTTTCACACAGTTTCATGCTCTTCATATTTTCACACCTTTTCATGCTCTTCATATTTTTCACACTTTTTCATGCTTTTCATATTTTTCATACAGTTTCATGCTCTTCATAATTTTCACACCTTTTCTTGCTCTTCATATTTTTCACTCCGTTCTATGCTCCTCATATTTTCAGACCTTTTCATGCTCCTCATATTTTCACACCTTTTCATGCTCTTTGTATTTTTCACACATTTTCATGCTCTTTGTATTTTTCAGACATTTTCATGCTCTTGGTAATTTTTCACACCTTTTCATGCTTTTCGTAATTTTTCACACCTTTTCATGCTCTTCATATATTTCACACCTTTTCTTGCTCTTCGTATTTTTCACACCGTTTCATGCTCTTCAGATTTTTCACACCTTTTCATGCTCTTCATATTTTTCACACGTTTTCATGCTTTTCATATTTTTCCCACCGTTTCATGCTCTTCATATTTTTCACACAGTTTCATGCTCTTCATATTTTTCACACCTTTTCATGCTCTTCATATTTTTCACACGTTTTCATGCTTTTCATATTTTTCACACAGTTTCATGCTTTTCATATTTTTCACACCTTTTCATGCTCTTCGTATTTTTCCCACCTTTTCATGCTCTTCATATTTTTCAAACCTTTTCATGCTTTTTGAATTTTTCATACATTTTCATGGTCTTCGTGTTTTTCACACATTTTCATGCTCTTCGTATTTTTTACACTTTTTCATGGTCCTCATATTTTTCAAACCTTTTCATGCTCATCATAGTTTTCACAGCTTTTCATGGTCCTCGTATATTTCAGACCTTTTCGTGCTCCTCGGATTTTTCACACCTTTTCATCCTCTTCGAATTTTTCACACATTTTCATGCACTTCGTTTTATCCACAACTTTTCATCCTGCTAGTGTTTTTCACACCATTTCATGCTCTTCATATTTTTCAGACCGTTTCTTGCTCCTCATATTTATCACACCTTTCTATGCTCTTCATAATTTTCACACCGTTTCATGCTCTTCATTTTTTCACACCTTTTCAGGCTCCTCATATTTTTGAGACCTTTTCATGCTCTTCGTATTTTTCACACTTTTTAATGCTCCTCCTGTTTTCCAGACCTTTTCATGCTCCTCGTATTTTTCAGACCTTTTCATGCTCCTCGTATTTTTGACACCTTTTCATGGTCCTCATATTTTTCAGACCTTTTCATGCTCCTCATATTTTTCACACCTGTTCATTCTCCTAGAATTTTTCAGATCTTTTCATGCTCCTAGTATTTTTCAGACCTTTTCATGGTCCTCGTATATTTCAGACTCTTCGTACTCCTCGGATTTTTCACACCTTTTCATGCTCCTTGTATTTTTCCACACATTTTCATGCTCTTTGTGTTTTTCACACCTATTCATGCTCCTCGTGTTTTTCACACCTTTTCATGCTCCTCATATTTTTCAAACCTTTCCATGCTCCTCATGTTTTCCAGACCTTTTCATGCTCCTCGGATTTTTCACACCTTTTCATGCTCCTCGTTTTTTTCACCCATGTTCATGCTCTTCGTGTTTTTCACACCTATTCATGCTCCTCGTGTTTTTCACACCTTTTCATGCTCCTCGTATTTTTCACACCTTTTCATGCTCTTCGTATTTTTCAACCCTTTTCATGCTCTTTGAATTTTTCATACAATTTCATGCTCTTCGTGTTTTTCACACATTTTCTTGCTCTTCGTGTTTTTCACACAGTTTCATGCTCTTCGTGTTTTTTACACTCTTTCATGGTCCTCATATTTTTCAAACCTTTTCGTGCTCTTAGTATTTTTCACACCTTTTCATGGTCCTTGTATATTTCAGACCTTTTTGTGCTCCTCGCATTTTTCACACCTTTTCATGCTCTTCGAATTTTTCACACATTCATGCACTTCGTTTTATCCACAACTTTTCATGCTGCTCGTGTTTTTCACACCATTTCATGCTCTTCCTATTTTTCAGACCGTTTCATGCTCCTCCTATTTATCACACCTTTCCATGCTCTTCATAATTTTCACACCGTTTCATGCTCTTCATATTTTCACACCGTTTCATGCTCTTCATATTTTTCAGACCTTTTCATGCTCCTCGTATTTTGCCCACCGTTTCACGTTCTTCGTGTTTTCACACCATTTCAAGCCCTTTGTATTTTTCACACCTTTTCGTGCTCTTCATATTGTTCACACCTTTTCATGCTCCAAGTAATTTTTAGACCTTTTCATGCTCCTCGTGTTTTTCAGAACTTTTCATGCTCCTCGTATTTTTCAGACCTTTTCATGCTCCTCGTATTTTTCAGACCTTTTCATGCTCCTCGTATTTTTCAGACCTTTTCATGCTCCTCGTATTTTTCACACATTTTCATGCTCTTCGTGTTTTTCACACCTATTCATGCTCCTTGTGTTTTTAACATCTTTTCATGCTCCTCGTGTTTTGCAGAGCTTTTCATGCTCCTCGTATTTTTCAGACCTTTTCATGTTCCTCGTATTTTTGACACCTTTTCATGCTCCTCATATTTTTCAGAACTTTTCATGCTCCTGGTATTTTTCAGACCTTTTCACGCTCCTTGTATTTTTCAGACCTTTTCGGGCTCCTCCTATTTTCAGGCCTTTTCATGCTCCTCGTATGTTTCACACCTTTTCATGCTCCTCATATATTTCACAACTTTTTATGCTCTTCATATTTTTTACATATTTCATGCTCCTCATATTTTTCATACCATTTCATGCTACTCATATTTTTCACATCTTTTCATGCTCCTCATATTTTTGACATCTTTTAAAGGTCATCATATTTTTCTACCGTTTCATGCTCTTGATATTTTCACACGGTTTCATGCTCCTCGTATTTTTCAGACCTTTTCATGCTCCTACTAGTTTTCCCACCTTTTCATGCTCCTCATATTTTTCGCACATTTTCTTTCTCATCGTATTTTTCACACCTTTTCATGCTCCTCGTATTTGTGACACCTTTAATGCTCCTCGTATTTTTCACACCTTTATATGCTCTTCGTATTTTCAATCCTTTTCATGCTCTTCGAATTTTTCACACATTTTCATGCACTTCGTGTTTTCCACATTTTTTCATGCTGCTCGTGTTTTTCACACCATTTCATGCTCTTCATATTTTTAACATCATTTCATGCTCTTCATATTTTCACACCGTTTCATGCTCCTCATATTTTTCACACCTTTTCATGCTCCTCGTATTTTTCACACCCATTCATGCTCCTTGTATTTTTCAGACCTTTTCATGCTCCTCGTATTTTTCACACCTTTTCATGCTCCTCATATTTTTGAAACCTTTTCATGTTCCTCATATTAATCACACCGTTTCATACTCCTCATATTTTTCACACCTTTTCATGCTCCTCGTATTTTTCAAACCTTTTCATGCTCCTCATATTTTTCAGACATTTTCATGCTCCTAGTATTGTTCACACCTTTTCATGCTCCTCGTTTTTTTCACACCTTTTCATATTCCTCGTATTTTTCACACCTATTCATGCTCCTTGTATTTTTCAGACCTTTTCGTGCTCTTCATATTTTTCACAGCATTTCATGCTTTCGCATTTTAACACCGCTTCATGCTCCTCGTATTTTTCACACCTTGTCATGCACTTTGTATTTTTCAAACCTTTTCATGCTCTTTGTATTTTTCACAACTTTTCATGCTTTTCATAATTTTTCACACCTTTTCATTGTCTTCGTATATTTCACACCAGTCATGCTCTTTGTATTTTTCACACCTTTTCAAGCTCTTCATACTTTTAAAACCATTTCATGCTCTTCATATTTTTCACAACTTTTCATGCTCTTCATATTTTTTACATATTTCATGCTTCTCATATTTTTTATACCATTTCATGCTCCTCATATTTTTCACATCTTTTCATGCTCCTCATATTTTTGACACCTTTTGAAGTCTTCATATTTTTCACACCGTTTCATGCTCTTTATATTTTCACACCGTTTCATGTTCCTCGTATTTTTCAGACCTTTTCATGCTCCTACTATTTTTCCCACCTGTTCATGCTCCTTGTATTTTTAGCACATTTTCTTTCTCATCGTATTTTTCACACCTTTTCAGGCTCCTCGTATTTTTCACACCTTTAATGCTCCTCGTATTTTTCACACCTTTACATGCTGTTCGTATTTTTCAAACCTTTTCTTGCTCTTCGAATTTTTCACACATTTTCATGCACTTCGTGTTTTCCACATATTTTCTTGCTGCTCGTGTTTTTCACACCGTTTCATGCTCTTCATATTTTTAACACCGTTTCATGCTCTTCATATTTTCACACCGTTTCATGCTCCTCATATTTTTCACACCTTTTCATGCTTCTCATATTTTTAAGATCTTTTCATGCTTCTCGTATTTTTCAGACATTTTCATGCTCCTAGTATTTTTCACACGTTTTCATGCACCTCGTATTTTTCACACCTTTTCATGCTCTTCGTAGTTTTCACACCTTTTCATGCTCCTCATATTTTTCAGACCTTTTCGTGCTCCTCATATTTGCAGACCTTTTCGTACTCCTCATATTTTTCACACCTTTTCATGCTCATCATATATTTCACAACTTTTCATGCTCTTCATATTATTGACATATTTTAATGCTCCTCATATTTTTCACATCTTTTCATGCTCCTCATATTTTTGACACGTTTAAAAGGTCTTCATATTTTTCACACCGTTTCATGATCTTCATATTTTCACACCATTTCATGCTCATCAAATTTTTTAGACTTTTTCATGCTCCTCATATTTTTCAGACCTTTATATGCTCCTCGTATTTTTCACACCTTTTCATGCTCCTCGTGTTTTTCACACCTTTTCATGCTCCTCGTATATTTTCCAGACCTTTTCATGCTCCTGTTTTTTTCACACATTTTCATGCTCCTCGTATTTTTCACACCTTTTCATGCTCTTCGTATTTTTCGCACATTTTCTTTCTCATCGTATTTTTCACACCTTTTCATGCTCCTCGTATTTTTCATACCTTTTCATGCTCCTCGTTTTTTTCAGAGATTTTCATGCTCCTAGTATTGTTCACACCTTTTCATGCTCCTCATATTTTTCACACCTATTAATGCTCCTTGTATTTTTCAGACCTTTTCATGCTCTTCATATTTTTCACAGCATTTCATGCTTTCACATATTTCACACCGTTTCATGCTCCTCGTATTTTTCACATGTTTTCATGCACTTTGTATTTTTCAAACCTTTTCATGCTCTTTGTATTTTTCACAACTTTTCATGCTCTTCATAATTTTTCACACCTTTTCATTGTCTTCGTATATTTCACACCAGTCATGCTCTTTGTATTTTTCACACCTTTTCAAGCTCTTCATACTTTTAAAACCATTTCATGCTCTTCATATTTTTCACAACTTTTCATGCTCTTCATATTTTTTACATATTTCATGCTCCTCATATTTTTCATACCATTTCATGCTCCTCATATTTTTCACATCTTTTCATGCTCCTCATATTTTTGACACCTTTTAAAGGTCTTCATATTTTTCACACCGTTTCATGCTCTTTATATTTTCACACCGTTTCATGTTCCTCGTATTTTTCAGACCTTTTCATGCTCCTACTATTTTTCCCACCTTTTCATGCTCCTTGTATTTTTAGCAGATTTTCTTTCTCATCGTATTTTTCACACCTTTTCATGCTCCTCATATTTTTCACACCTTTTCATATTCTCATATTTTTCAGATCATTTCATGCTTCTCGTATTTTTCATTTTCATGCTCCTAGTATTTTTCACACGTTTTCATGCACCTCGTATTTTTCACACCTTTTCATGCTCTTCGTAGTTTTCACACCTTTTCATGCTCCTCATATTTTTCAGACCTCTTCGTGCTTCTCGTATTTGCAGACCTTTTCGTACTCGTATTTTTCACACCTTTTCATGCTCCTCATATATTTCACAACTTTTCATGGTCTTCATATTATTGACATATTTTAATGCTCCTCATATTTTTCACATCTTTTCATGCTCCTCATATTTTTGACACGTTTAAAAGGTCTTCATATTTTTCACACCGTTTCATGATCTTCATATTTTCACACCGTTTCATGCTCCTCAAATTTTTTAGACCTTTTCTTGCTCCTCATATTTTTCAGACCTTTATATGCTCCTCGTATTTTTCACACCTTTTCATGCTCCTCGTGTTTTTCACACCTTTTCATGCTCCTATTATTTTTCACACCTTTTCTTGCTCCTCGTATTTTTCGCACATTTTCTTTCTCATCGTATTTTTCACACCTTTTCATGCTCGTCGTATTTTACAGACCTTTTCATGCTCCTGTTTTTTTCACAGCTTTTCATGCTCTTCGTATTTTTCGCACATTTTCTTTCTCCTCGTATTTTTCACACCTTTTCATGCTCCTTGTATTTTTCACACCTCTTCATGGTCTTCGTATTTTTCACACCTTTTCATGCTCCTCATATTTTTCAGACCTTTTCATGCTTCTCATATTTTTCACACCTTGTCATGCTACTCGTATTTTTTAGAACTTTTCATGGTCCTCGTATATTTCAGACCTTTTCGTGCTCCTTGGATTTTTCACATCTTTTCATGCTCCTCGTATTTTACAGACCTTTTCATGCTCCTCGTATTGTTCCCACCTTTTCATGCTCTTTGTGTTTTTCAAACCTTTTCATGCTCTTCGAATTTTTATACATTTTCATGCTCTTCGTGTTTTTCACACATTTTCATGCTATTCGTGTTTTTCACACTTTTTCATGCTCCTCATATATTTCACACCTTTTCATGCTCCTCGTATTTTTCACACCTTTTCATGCTCCTCGTATTTTTCTGACCTTTATATGCTCCTCATATTTTATAGACCTTTTCATGATCAACTCATTTTTCAGACCTTTTCATAGTCCTCATACTTTCAAACCTTTTCGTGCTCCTCGTATTTTTCACACCTTTTCATGCTCCATGTATTTTTCACACCTTTTCATGCTCCTCATATATTTCACAACTTTTCATGCTCTTCATATTTTTGATACATTTTCATGCTCCTCCTATTTTTCATACCTTTTCATGCTCCTCATATTTTTCACATCTTTTCATGGTCCTCATATTTCTGACATGTTTTAAAGGTCTTCATGTTTTTCACACCATTTCATGCTCTTTATATTTTCACACCGTTTCATGCTCCTCACATTATTTAGACCGTTTCATGCTCCTCATATTTTTCAGACATTTATATGCTCCTCGTATTTTTCACACCTTTTCATGCTCCTCGTATTTTACAGAGCTTTTCATGCTCCTTGTTTTTCTCACACCTTTTAATGCTCTACGTATTTTTCACAACTTTTCATGGTCCTCGTATTTTTCAGACCTTTTCATGCTCCTACTATTTTTCACACCTTTTCATGCTCCTCGTATTTTACAGAGCTTTTCATGCTCCTTGTTTTTCTCACACCTTTTAATGCTCTACGTATTTTTCACAACTTTTCATGGTCCTCGTATTTTTCAGACCTTTTCATGCTCCTACTATTTTTCACACCTTTTCATGCTCCTCGTATTTTTCACACCTTTAATGCTCCTCGTATATTTCACACCTTTACATGCTCTTCGTATTTTGCAAACCTTTTCATGCTCTTCAAATTTTTCACACATTTACATGCACTTTGTGTTTTCCACAACTTTTCATGCTGCTCGTGTTTTTCACACCATTTCATGCTCTTCATATTTTTCAGACCGTTTCATGCTCCTCAAATTTTTCACACCTTTCCATGCTCCTCGTATTTTTCAAACTTTTTCATGCTCCTGTATTTTTCACACTGTTTCCTGCTCTTCATGTTTTTCACACCTATTCATGCTCCTCGTGTTTTTCACAGCTTTTCATGCTCCTCTTTTTTTTCACATCTTTTCATGCTCCTCATATTTTTCACACCTTTTCATGCTCCTTATATTTTTCACACCTTTTCATGCTCCTTATATTTTTCACACCTTTTCAGGCTCCTTATATTTTTGAGACCTTTTCATGCTCTTCGTATTTTTCACATCTTTTTATGCTCCTCCTGTTTTCCAGACCTTTTCATGCTCCTCGTATTTTTCAGACCTTTTCCTGCTCCTCGTATTTTTGACACCTTTTCATGCTCCTCGTATTTTTCAGACCTTTTCATGCTCTTTGTATTTTTCACAGCATTTCATGCTTTCACATTTTTCACACCGTTTCATGCTCCTCATATTTTTCACACCTTTTCATGCACTTTGTATTTTTCAAACCTTTTCATGCTCTTTGTATTTTTCACAACTTCATGCTCCTCGTGTTTTCCAGACCTTTTTATGCTCCTTATATTTTTCACACCTTTTCATGCTCCTCCTATTTTTCACACCTCTTCATGCTCCTTATATTTTTCACACCTTTTCATACTCATCGTATTTTTCACACCTTTTCATGCTTCTTATATTTTTCACACCTTTTCAGGCTCCTCGTATTTTTCACACCTTTTCAGGCTCCTCATATTTTTGAGAACTTTTCATGCTCTTCATATTTTTCACACCTTTTTATACTCCTCCTGTTTTCCAGACCTTTTCATGCTCCTCGTATTTTTCAGACCTTTTCATGCTCCTCGTTTTTTTTAGACCTTGTCATGCTCCTCCTATTTTTCAGACCGTTTCATTCTCGTTATATTATTGACAAGTTTTGAAGCTCTTCATATTTTTAACACCTTTTCAGGCTCTTCATGTTTTTGAAGACCGTTTCATGCTCCCCCTAATATTCAGAGCGTTTTATGCTCCTCATATTTTTGACACCTTTTGAAGCTCTTCATATATTTCACACCTTTTCAGGCTGTTTATGTTTTTTAACACCGCTTCATGCGGCTCCTCTTTTTCAGACCGTTTCATGCTCCTCATATATTTGACACGTTTTGAAGTTCTTCATATATTTCACAACTTTTCAGGCTCGTCTTTTTTTCAACACCGATTCTTGCTTCTCCTATTTTTCAGACCGTTTCATGTTCCTCATATTTTTGACAACTTTTGAAGCACTTCATGTTTTTCACACCTTTTCAGGCTCTTCACTTTTCAACACCGCTTCATGCTCCTCCTATTTTTCAGACCGTATCATGCTCCTCATACTTTTGAAAACTTTTGAAGCTCTTCATATATTTCACACCTTTTCAGGCTCTTCATGTTTTTCAACACCACTTCATGCTCTTCCTATTTTTCAAACTGTTTCATGCTCCTCCTATTTTTGACACCTTTTGAACCTCTTCATATATTTCACACCTTTTCAGGCTCTTCATGTTTTTCAACACCGTTTCATGCTCCTCCTATTTTTCAGACCGTTTCATGCTCCTTATATTTTTGACTTCTTTTGAAGCTCTTCATCTATTTCACTCCTTTTTAGGCTCTTCGTGTTTTTCAACACCGTTTCATGCTCCTCCTATTTTTCAGAACGCTTCATGCTCCTCATATTTTTGACACATTTTGTAGCTCTTCATATATTTCACACCTTTTCAGGCTCTTCATGTTTTTCAACACCGCTTCATGCTCTTCCTATTTTTAAGACAGTTTCATGCGCATCATAATTTTGAAACCTTATGAAGCTCTTCATATTTTTCACACATTTTCAGTCTCTTCATGTTTTTCCACACCGTTTCAGGCTGCTCCTATTTTTCAGAACGCTTCATGCTCCTTATATATTTGACACCATTTGAAGCTCTTCATATTTTTCACTCCTTTTTAGGCTCTTCGTCTTATTCAACACGGTTTCATGCTCCTCCTATTTTTCAGAATGCTTCATGCTCCTCATATTTTTGACACCTTTTGAAGCTCTTCATATTTTTCACACCATTTCAGGCTCTTCATGTTTCTGAACACCGTTTCATGCTCCTCATATTTTTACATGTTTTGAAACTCTTCATATTTTTCACACCTTTTCAGGCTCTTCATATTTTTCAACACCGCTTCATGGTCCTCCTATTTTTCAGACCGTTTCATGCTCCTCATATTTTTGACACATTTTGTAGCTCTTCATATATTTCACACCTTTTCAGGCTCTTCATGTTTTTCAACACCGCTTCATGGTCTTCCTATTTTTAAGACAGTTTCATGCGCATCATAATTTTGAAACCTTTTGAAGCTCTTCATATTTTTCACACATTTTCAGGCTCTTCATGTTTTTCAACACCGCTTCCTGCTACTCGTGTTTTTTAGACCGTTTCATGCTCGTCATAATTTTGACACGTTTTGAAGCCCTTCATATTTTTCACACCTTTCAGACTCTTCAAGTTTTTGAACACCGTTTCATGCTCCTCCTATTTTTCAGACCATTTCATGCTCCTCATAATTTTGACACCTTTTAAGCTCTTCATATTTTTAACACATTTTCAGGCTCTTCAAGATTTGGAACACCGCTTCATGCTACTCCTATTTTAGACACCATTTGAAGCTCTTCATAATTTTCACACCTTTTCAGGCTCTTCATGTTTTTCAACATCGATTCATGCTCGTCCTATTTTATAGACCGTTTCATGCTCCTCATATTTTTAAAACCTTTTGAAGCTCTTCATGTTTTTCACACCTTTGCAGGCTCTTCATGTTTTGAACACCGCTTGATGCTCTTCTTATTTTTCAGATCGTTTCATGCTCCTCATATTTTTGACACCTTTTGAAGCTCTTCATATTTTTCAGACCTTTTCAGGCTCTTCATGTTTTGAACACCACTTCATGCTCCTCCTATTTTTCAGACCGCTTCATGCTCCTCATATTTTTGACACCTTTTGAAGCTCTTCATATATTTCACTCCTTTTCAGGCTCTTCATGATTTTGAACAGCGCTTCGTGCTCCTCCTATTTTTCAGACCGTTTCATGCTCCTCATATTTTTGCTACGTTTTGAAGGCTTCATATTATTCACACCTTTCAGGCTCTTCATGTTTTTGAACACCCTTCCATGCTCAACCTATTTTTCAGACCATTTCATGTTCCTCATATTTTTGAAACCCTTTAAGCTCTTCATATTTTTAACACATTTTCAGGCTCTTCAAGTTTTTGAACACCGCTTCAGGCTACTCCTATTTTTCACACCTTTTGAAGCTCTTCATATTTTTCAATCCTTTTCATGCTCTTCATGTTTCTCAACACCGTTTCATGCTCCTCCTATTTTTCAGCCCGGTTCATGCTCCTCATATTTTTGACACCTTTTGAAGCTCTTGATATTTTTCACACATTTTCAGGCTCTTCATGTTTTTGAACACCGCTTCATGCTACTCCTATTTATGAAAACTTTTGAAGCTCTTCATGTTTTCACACATTTTCAGGCTCTTCATGTTTTTCAACACAGTTTCATGCTCCTCGTATTTTTCAGACCGGTTCATGCTCGTCATAATTTTGACACGTTTTCAAGCCCTTCATATTTCTCACACCTTTCAGACACTTCATGTTTTTGAACACCGTTTCATGCTCCTCCTATTTTTCAGACCATTTCATGCTCCTCATAATTTTGACACCTTTTAAGCTCTTCCTATTTTTAACACATTTTCAGGCTCTTCAAGATTTTGAACACCGCTTCATGCTACTCCTATTTTAGACCCCATTTGAAGCTGTTCATATTTTTCACACCTTTTCAGGTTCTTCATGTTTTTCAACATCGATTCATGCTCGTCCTATTTTTCAGACCGTTTCATGCTCCTCATATTTTTAAAACCTTTTGAAGCTCTTCATGTTTTTCACACCTTTGCAGGCTCTGCATGTTTTGACCACCACTTCTTGCTCCTCCTATTTTTCAGACCGCTTCATGCTCCTCATATTTTTGACACCTTTTGAAGCTCTTCATATATTTCACCCCTTTTCAGGCTCTTCATGATTTTGAACAGCGCTTCGTGCTCCTCCTATTTTTCAGACCGTTTCATGCTCCTCATATTTTTGCTACGTTTTGAAGGCTTCATATTATTCACACCTTTCAGGCTCTTCATGTTTTTGAACACCCTTCCATGCTCAACCTATTTTTCAGACCATTTCATGTTCCTCATATTTTTGAAACCTTTTAAGCTCTTCATATTTTTCACAGATTTTCAGGCTCTTCAAGTTTTTGAACACCGCTTCATGCTACTCCTATTTTTCAGACCGTTATAGCCTCCTCATATTTTTGACACCTTTTGAAGCTCTTCATATTTTTCACACCTTAAGGCTCTTCATGTTTTAGGACACCGTTTCATGCTCCTCCTATTTTTCACACCATTTCATGCTCCTCATATTTTTGAAACCTTTTAAGCTTTCATATTTTTAACACATTTTCAGGCTCTTCATGTTTTTGAACACCGCTTCATGCTACTCCTATTTATGAAAACTTTTGAAGCTCTTCATGTTTTCACACATTTTCAGGCTCTTCATGTTTTTCAACACAGTTTAATGCTCGTCGTATTTATCAGGCCGGTTCATGCTCGTCATAATTTTGACACGTTTTGAAGCCCTTCATATTTTTCACACCTTTCAGACACTTCATGTTTTTGAACACCGTTTCATGCTCCTCCTATTTTTCAGACCATTTCATGCTCCTCATAATTTTGACACCTTTTAAGCTCTTCCTATTTTTAACACATTTTCAGGCTCTTCAAGATTTGGAACACCGCTTCATGCTACTCCTATTTTAGACCCCATTTGAAGCTGTTCATATTTTTCACACCTTTTCAGGTTCTTCATGTTTTTCAACATCGATTCATGCTCGTCCTATTTTTCAGACCGTTTCATGCTCCTCATATTTTTAAAACCTTTTGAAGCTCTTCATGTTTTTCACACCTTTGCAGGCTCTTCATGTTTTGACCACCACTTCATGCTCCTCCTATTTTTCAGACCGCTTCATGCTCCTCATATTTTTGACACCTTTTGAAGCTCTTCATATATTTCACCCCTTTTCAGGCTCTTCATGATTTTGAACAGCGCTTCGTGCTCCTCCTATTTTTCAGACCGTTTCATGCTCCTCATATTTTTGCTACGTTTTGAAGGCTTCATATTATTCACACCTTTCAGGCTCTTCATGTTTTTGAACACCCTTCCATGCTCAACCTATTTTTCAGACCATTTCATGTTCCTCATATTTTTGAAACCTTTTAAGCTCTTCATATTTTTAACACATTTTCAGGCTCTTCAAGTTTTTGAACACCGCTTCATGCTACTCCTATTTTTCACACCTTTTGAAGCTCTTCATATTTTTCAATCCTTTTCATGCTCTTCATGTTTTTCTACACCGTTTCATGCTCCTCCTATTTTTCAGCCCGGTTCATGCTCCTCATATTTTTGACACCTTTTGAAGCTCTTGATATTTTTCACACATTTTCAGGCTCTTCATGTTTTTCAACACGGTTTCATGCTCCTCCTATTTTTCAGACTGTTTCATGCTCCTCCTATTTTTGACACATTTTTGAAGCTCTTGATATTTTTCACACGTTTTCAGGCTCTTCATGTTTTTCAACACCGTTTCATGCTCCTCATAATTTTCACACCTTTTGAAGCTCTTCATATTTTTCACACCTTTTGAAGCTCTTCATATTTTTCAAACCTTTTCAGTCTCTTCATGGTTTTCAACACCACTTCATGCTACTCCTATATTTCAGATCGTTTCATGCTCCTCATTTTTTTGACACCTTTTGAAGCTCTTCATATTTTTCACACCTTTTCATGCTCTTCATGTTTTCAACACCGTTTCATGCTCCTCCTATTTTTCAGACCGTTTCATGCTCCTCATATTTTTCACACCTTGTGAAGCTCTTCATATTTTTCACACCTTTTCAGGCTCTTCATGTTTCTGAACACCGTTTCATGCTCCTCCTATTTTTCACACCGTTTCATGCTCCTCATATATTTCACACCTTTTGAAGCTCTTCATATATTTCACACCTTTTCAGGCTCTTCATGTTTCTGAACACCATTTCATGCTCCTCCTATTTTTCACACCGTTTCATGCTCCTCATATATTTCACACCTTTTGGAGCTCTTAATATTTTTCACATCTTTTCAGTATCTTCATGTTTTTCAACACCGCTTCATGCTCCTCCTATTTTTCAGACCGTTTCGTGCTCCTCATATTTTGACACCTTTTGAAGCTCTTCATATTTTTCACACCTTTTCAGGCTCTTCATGTTTTGAACACCACTTCATGCTCCTCCTATTTTTCAGACCGCTTCATGCTCCTCATATTTTTGACACCTTTTGAAGCTCTTCATATATTTCACCCGTTTTCAGGCTCTTCATGATTTTGAACAGCGCTTCATGCTCCTCCTATTTTTCAGACCGTTTCCTGCTCTTCATATTTTTGACAACTTTTGGAGCTCTTCATATTTTTCACACCTTTTCAGGCTCTGCATGTTTTGAACACTCCTTCATGCTCCTCCTATGTTTCAGACCGTTTCATGCTACTCATATTTTTTCACCTTTTGAAGCTCTTCATATGTTTCACACATTTTCAGACCCTTCATGTTTTTCAACACCGCTTTATGCTGCACCTATTTTTCAGAACAGTTTCATGCTCCTCATATTTTTGACACTTTTTGAACCTCTTAATAATTTTCACACCTTGTCAGGCTCTTCATGTTTTTGAACACCGCTTCATGCTCCACATATTTTTAAGACCGTTTCATGCTCCTCATATTTTTCACACATTTTCAGGCTCTTCATGTTTTTGAACACCATTTCATGCTTCTCATATTTATCACACCTTTTGAATCTCTTCATATATTTCACACCTTTCCAGGCTCTTCATGTTTTTCAACACCGCTTCATGCTCCTCCTATTTTTGAGACCGTATCCTGCTCCTCATATTTTTGACACATTTTGAAGCTCTTCATGTTTTTCAACTCCGCTTCATGCTCCTTCTATTTTTGACACCTTTTGAATCTCTTCATATATTTCACACCTTTCCAGGCTCTTCATGTTTTTCAACACCGCTTCATGCTCCTCCTATTTTTGAGACCGTATCATGCTCCTCATATTTTTGACACATTTTGAAGCTCTTCATGTTTTTCAACTCCGCTTCATGCTCCTTCTATTTTTGACACCTTTTGAAGCTCTTCATATATTTCCCACCTTTTCAGGCTCTTCATGTTTTTCAACACCGCTTCATGCTCCTCCTAGTTTTCAGACCATGTCATGCTCCTCATATTTTTCACACCTTTTGAAGCTCTTCATATATTTCACACCTTTTCAGGCTCTTCATGTTTTTGAACAACGCTTCATGCTCCTACTACGTTTCAGATCGTTTCATGCTCCTCATATTTTTGACACTTTTTGAAGCTCTTCATATTTTTTACACCTTTTCAGGCTCTTCATGTTTTTCACACCTTTTCAGGCTCTTCATGTTTTGCAACACCCCTTCATGCTCTTCCTATTTTTCGGACCGTTTGAAACTCCTCCTATGTTTGACACGTTTTTAAGTTCTTCATATTTTTCACACCTTTTCAGGTTCTTCATGTTTTTGAACGCCGTTTCATGCTCCTCATATTTTTCAGACTGTTTCATGATCCTCATATTTTTGACACCATTTGAAGCTCTTCATATATTTCACACATTTTCAGGCTCTTCATGTTTTTCACACCTTTTCAGGCTCTTCATGTTTTGCAACACCGCTTCATGCTCCTCCTATTTTTCAGACCTTTTCATGCTCCTCATATTTTTGACAATTTTGAAGCTCTTCATATATTTCACACCTTTTCAGGCTCTTCATGTTTTTCAACACCGCTTCTTACTCCTCCTATTCTTCAGACCTTTTCATGCTCCTCATATTTTTGACACCATTTGAAGTTCTTCATATATTTCACACATTTTCAGGCTCTTCATGTTTTTCACACCTTTTCAGGCTCTTCATGTTTTTCTCACCTTTCATACTCCTCCTATTTTTCAGACCGTTTCATTCTCCTCACATTTTTTACACCTATTGAAACTCTTCATATTTTTCAAACCTTTTGAAGCTCTTCATGTTTTCACACGTTTTCAGGCTCTTCATGTTTTTCAACACCGCTTCATGCTCCTCCTATTTTTCACACCATTTCATGCTCCTCATATTTTTGAAACCTTTTAAGCTTTCATATTTTTAACACATTTTCAGGCTCTTCAAGTTTTTGAACACCGCTTCATGCTACTCCTATTTTTCAGACCGTTATAGCCTCCTCATATTTTTGACACCATTTGAAGCTCTTCATATTTTTCACACCTTTTCAGGGTCTTCATGTTTTTGAACACCGCTTCATGCTCCTCCTAATTTTCAGACCATTTCATGTTCCTCATATTTTTGACACCTTTTAAGCTCTTCATATTTTTAACACATTTTCAGGCTCTTCATGTTTTTCAACACTGCTTCATGCTACTCGTATTTTTCAGACCATTTCATGCTCGTCATAATTTTGACACGTTTTGAAGCCCTTCATATTTTTCACACCATTCAGACTCTTCATGTTTTTGAACACCGTTTCATGCTCCTCCTATTTTTCAGACCATTTCATGCTCCTCATAATTTTGACACCTTTTAAGCTCTTCATATTTTTAACACAGTTTCAGGCTCTTCAAGATTTGGAACACCGCTTCATGCTACTCCTATTTTAGACACCATTTGAAGCTGTTTATATTTTTCACACCTTTTCAGGCTCTTCATGTTTTTCAACATCGATTCATGCTCGTCCTATTTTTCAGACCGTTTCATGCTCCTCATATTTTTAAAACCTTTTGAAGCTCTTCATGTTTTTCACACCTTTGCAGGCTCTTCATGTTTTTGAACACCACTTGATGCTCCTCCTATTTTTCAGATCGTTTCATGCTCCTCATATTTTTGACACCTTTTGAAGCTCTTCATATTTTTCACACCTTTTCAGGCTCTTCATGTTTTGAACACCACTTCATGCTCCTCCTATTTTTCAGACCGCTTCATGCTCCTCATATTTTTGACACCTTTTGAAGCTCTTCATATATTTCACCCGTTTTCAGGCTCTTCATGATTTTGAACAGCGCTTCATGCTCCTCCTATTTTTCAGACCGTTTCATGCTCCTCATATTTTTGCTACGTTTTGAAGGCTTCATATTATTCACACCTTTCAGGCTCTTCATGTTTTTGAACACCCTTCCATGCTCAACCTATTTTTCAGACCATTTCATGTTCCTCATATTTTTGAAACCTTTTAAGCTCTTCATATTTTTAACACATTTTCAGGCTCTTCAAGTTTTTGAACACCGCTTCATGCTACTCCTATTTTTCACACCTTTTGAAGCTCTTCATATTTTTCAATCCTTTTCATGCTCTTCATGTTTTTCAACACCGTTTCATGCTCCTCCTATTTTTCAGACCGGTTCATGCTCCTCATATTTTTGACACATTTTTGAAGCTCTTGATATTTTTCACACCTTTTCAGGCTCTTCATGTTTTTCAACACCATTTCATGCTCCTCCTATTTTTCAGACTGTTTCATTCTCCTCCTATTTTTGACACATTTTTGTAGCTCTTGATATTTTTCACACCTTTTCAGGCTCTTCACGTTATTCAACACCGTTTCATGCCTCTACTATTTTTCAGGCCGTTTCATGCTCCTTATATTTTTGACACCTTTTAAGCTCTTCATATTTTTCACAGATTTTCAGGCTCTTCAAGTTTTTGAACACCGCTTCATGCTACTACTATTTTTCAGACCATTTCATGCTCCTCATATTTTTGACACCTTTTGAAGTTCTTAATATTTTTTACACCTTTTCAGGCTCTTCATGATTTTCACACCTTTAAGTGCTCTTCATGTTTTTGAACACCGTTTCATGCTCCTCCTATTTTTCAGACCATTTCATGCTCCTCATATTTTTGAAACCTTTTAAGCTCTTCATATTTTCACAGATTTTCAGGCTCTACAAGTTTTTGAACACCGTTTCATGCTCCTCGTATTTTTCAGACCATTTCATGCTCCTCATATTTTTGACACCTTTTGAAGCTCTTAATATTTTTTACACCTTTTCAGGCTCTTCATGATTTTCACACCTTTTCGGGCTCTTCATGTTTTTCAACACTGTTTCATGCTCCTCCTATTTTTCAGACTGTTTCATGCTCCTCATAATTTTCACACTTTTGAAGCTCTTTATATTTTTCACACCTTTTCAGGCTCTTCATGTTTTTCAACACCGCTTCATGCTCCTCCTATTTTTCAAACCGTTTCAAGCTTCTCATATTTTTGACACCTTTTGAAGCTCTTCATATTCTTCACACCTTTTCATGCTCTTCATGTTTTTCAACACAGTTTCATGCTCCTCCTATTTCAGACTGTTTCATGCTCCTCATATTTTTGACACCTTTTGAAGCTCTTCATATATTTCACACCTTTTCAGGTTCTTCTTGTTTTTGAACAAAGCTTCATGCTCCTCCTATTTTTCACACCTATTGAAGCTCTTCATATATTTCACACTTTTTCAAGCTCTTCATGTGTTTGAACACCGCTTCATGCTTCTCCTATTTATCACATCTTTTGAAGCTCTTCATATATTTCACACCTTTTCAAGCTCTTCATGTTTTTGAACACCGCTTCATTCTACTCCTATTTTTCAGAACTTTTCATGCTCCTCATATTTTTGACACCTTTTGAAGCTCTTCATATATTTCACACCTTTTCAGGCTCTTCATATTTTTCAACACCACATCATGCTCCTCCTATTTTTCAGACCCTTTCATGCTCCTCATATTTTTGACACCTTTTGAAGCTCTTCATATTTTTCACACCTTTTCAGGCTCTTCATGTTTTTGAACACCGCTCATGCTCCTCCTATTTTTAGACCGTTTCTTGCTCCTCATATATTTCACACTCTTTGAAGCTCTTCATATTTTTCATACCTTTTCAGGCTCTAAATATTTTTGAACACCGCTTCATGCTCCTTCTATTTTTCAGAACGATTCATGCTCCTCATATTTTTGAAACCTTTTGAAGCTCTTCATATTTTTCATACCTTTTGAAGCTCTTCATATTTTTCACACGTTTTCAGGCTCTTCATGTTTTTCAACACCTCTTCATGCTCCTCCTATTTTTCAGACCGATTCATGCTCCTCATATTTTTCACACCTTTTGAAGCTCTTCATATTTTTCAAACATTTCATGCTCTTCATTTTTTTCAACACTGTTTCATGCTCTTCCGATTTTTCAGACTGTTTCATGCTCCTCATATTTTTGACACCTTTTGAAGCTCTTCATATTTTTCACACCTTTTGAAGCTCTTCATATTTTTCACACCTTTTCAGGCTCTTCATGTTTCTAAACACGACTTCATGCCCCTCATATTTTTCAGACCATTTCATGCTTCTCATATTGCAGACACCTTTTAAGCTCTTCATATTTTTCACACCTTTTCAGGCTCTTCATGATTTTGAACAGTGTTTCATGCTCCTTTTATTTTTCAGAACGTTTCATGCTACTCCTGTTTTTGATACGTTTTGAAGCTCTTCATGTTTTTCAAACCGTTTCATGCTCTTCATGTTTTTCAACACCTCCTCATGCTCCTCCTATTTTTCAGACTGTTTCATGCTCCTCATATTTTTGACACCTTTTGAAGCTCTTCATATTTTTAACGCCTTTTAAGGCTCTTCTTGTTTTTCAACACCACTTCATGCTCCTCCTATTTTTCAGACCATTTCATGCTCCTCATATTTTTGACACCTTTTGAATCTCTTCATATTTTTCACAGCTTTTCAGGCTCTTCATGTTTTTCAACACCGCTTCATTCTCCTCCTATTTTTCAGACCGTTTCATGCTCCTCATATTTTTGACACCTTTTGAAGCTCATCATATTTTTAACACCTTTTCAGGCTCTTCATGTTTTTCAACACCGCTTCATGCTCCTCCTATTTTTCAGACTGTTTCATGCTCCTCATATTTTTTACACGTTTTGAAGCCTTTCATGATTTTCACACCTTTCAGCTCTTCATGTTTTTGAACACCTTTTCATGCTCCTCCTATTTTTCAGACCATTTCATGCTCCTCATATTTTTGACACCTTTTGAAGCTGTTCATATTTTTCACACGTTTTCAGGCTCTCCATGTGTTTCAACACTGTTTCATGCTCCTCCTATTTTTCAGATCATTTCATGATCCTCATATTTTTGACACCTTTTGAAGCTCTTCTTGTTTTTCAACACCGTTTCATGCTTCTCCTATTTTGCAGACCGTTTCATGCTCCTCATTGTTTTCAGACCGTTTCATGCTCCTCATATTTTTGTCACCTTTTGAAGCTCTTCATGATTTTAAGCACCGTTTCATGTTCTATCTATTTTTCAGACCGTTTCTGCTCCTCCTACTTTTGAGACCGTTTCATGCTCCTCATATTTTTGACACCTTTTGAAGCTCTTCATATTTTTCAAAACTTTCACAGCTCTTCATGTTTTTCAACTCCGTTTCATGCTTCTCTGATTGTTCAGACCGTTTCATGCACCCCATATTTTTCAGTCCATTTCACTCTTCTCATATTTTTAACACCTTTTGACTTTCTTCATATTCTTCACACCTTTTAAGGCACTTCAGGTTTTTCAACACCGTTTCATGCTCCTCCTAATTTTCAGACCGCTTGATGCTCCTCGTATTTTTGACACATTTTGAAGCTCTTAATATTTTTCACACCTTTTCAGGCTCTTCATGTTTTTCAACACCGTTTCTTGCTCCTCCTAGTTTTCAGACCGTTTCATGCTCCTCATATTTTTAACACCTTTTGACGCTCTTCATATATTTCACCCTTATTCCTGCTTTTCATGTTTTTCAACACCGTTTCATGCTCCTCCTATTTTTCAGACAGTTTCGTGTTCCGCATATTTTTCAGAAAGTTTCATGCTCCTCATATTATTGAAACCTTTTGAAGTCCTTCATATTTTTCACACCTTTTCAGGCTCTTCATGTTTTTCAACACCACTTCATGCTGCTCCTATTTTTCAGACCGTTTCCTGCTCCTCATATTTTTGACACCTTTTGAAGCTCTTCATATATTTCAAACCTTTTCAGGCTCTTCTTGTTTTTGAACGCAGCTTCATGTTCCTCATATTTTTCAAATTCTTTCATGCTCCTCATTTTTTTGACACCTTTTGAAGCTGTTCCTATTTTTCACAAGTTTTCATGCTCATCATGTTTTTGAACACCGTTTCTTGCTCCTCCTAAATTTCAGACCGTTTCATGCTCCTCATATTTTTGACACCTTTTGAAGCTCTTCATATTTTTCACACCTTTTGAAGCTCTTCATATTTTTTACACCTTTTCAGGTTCTTCATGTTTTTCACACCTTTTCAGGCTCTTCATGTTTTGCAACACCCCTTCATGCTCTTCCTATTTTTCGGACCCTTTGAAACTCCTCCTATTTTTGACACGTTTTTAAGTTCTTCATATTTTTCACACCTTTTCAGGCTCTTCATGTTTTTGAACACCGTTTCATGCTCCTCCTATTTTTCAGACTGTTTCATGCTCCTCATATTTTTGACACCTTTTGAAGCTCTTCATCTTTTTCACACTTTTTCAGGCTCTTCATGTTTTTGGACACCACTTCTTCCCCCTGATTTTTTCACAAGGTTTCTTCCTTCTCATATTTTTGACACCTTTTGAAGCTCTTCATATTTTTCACACCTTTTCATGCTCTTCATTTTTTTCAACACCGATTCATGCTCCTCCTGTTTTGCAGATCGTTTCAGGCTCCTCATATATTTCACACCTTTTCATGCTTTTCATATGTTTCACAACTTTTCAGGCTCTTCATGTTTTTGAACAGCGTTTCATGCTCCTCCTATTTTTGAGACCGTTTCATGCTCCTCATATTTCTGACACCTTTTGAAGCTCTTCATATTTTTCACACCTTTTCAGGCTCTTCATGTTTTTGAAGAATTTTTCATGCTCCTCCTAATCTTCAGAACGTTTCATGCTCCTCATATTTTTGACACATTTTGAAGCTCTTCATATATTTCACAACTTTTCAGGCTGTTTATGTTTTTCAACACCGCTTCATGCTGCTCCTATTTTTCAGACCGTTTCATGCTCCTCATATATTTGACACATTTTGAAGCTCTTCATATATTTCACAACTTTTCAAGCTCTTCTTTTTTTCCACACCGATTCTTGCTCCTCCTATTTTTCAGACCGTTTCATGTTCCTCATATTTTTGACACCTTTTGAACCTCTTCATATATTTCACACTTTTTCAGGCTTTTCATGTTTTTGAACACCGTTTCACGCTCCTGCTATTTTTCAGACCGTTTCATGCTCCTTATATATTTGACACCTTTTGAAGCTCTTCATATATTTCACACTTTTTCAGGCTCTTCATGTTTCTGAACACCGTTTCATGCTCCTCATATTTTTACATGTTTTGAAACTCTTCATATTTTTCACACCTTTTCAGCCGCTTCAGGTTTTCAACACCGTTTCATGCTCCTAATATTTTTCAGACCGTTTCATGCTCCTCATATTTTTGACACCTTTTGAAGCTCTTCATATTTTTCACACCTTTTCAGTATCTTCAAGTTTTTGAACACCGCTTCATGCACCTCATATTTTCACACGTTTTGAAGCTCTTCAAATTTTGCACACCTTTTCAGGCTCTTCATGTTTTTCAACACCGTTTCCTGCTCCTCCTATTTTCAGACTGTTTCATGCTCCTCATATTTTTGACACCTTTTCAGGCTCTTAATGATTTTGAACACCGTTTCATACTCCTCTTATTTTTCAGACAGTTTCATGCTCCTCATATATTTGACACCTTTTGAAGCTCTTCATATTTTTCACACCTTTTCGGGCTCTTCATGTTTTTGAACACCACTTCATGCTCCTCCTGTTTTTCAGACCGTTTCATGCTCCTCATGTTTTTGACACCTTTTGAAGCTCTTCTTATTTTTCACACCTTTTCTGGCTTTTCATGTTTTTCAACACCGCTTCATGCTCCTCCTATTTTTCAGACCGTTTCATTCTCATTATATTATTGACAAGTTTTGAAGCTCTTCATATTTTTAACACCTTTTCAGGCTCTTCATGTTTTTGAAGACCGTTTCATGCTCCCCCTAATATTCAGAGCGTTTTATGCTCCTCATATTTTTGACACCTTATGAAGCTCTTCATATATTTCACACCTTTTCAGGCTGTTTATGTTTTTTAACACCGCTTCATGCTGCTCCTATTTTTCAGACCGTTTCATGCTCCTCATATATTTGACACTTTTTGAAGTTCTTCATATATTTCACAACTTTTCAGGCTCTTCACTTTTCAACACCGCTTCATGCTCCTCCTATTTTCCAGACCGTATCATGCTCCTCATACTTTTGAAAACTTTTGAAGCTCTTCATATATTTCACACCTTTTCAGGCTCTTCATGTTTTGCAACACCGTTTCATGCTCCTCCTATTTTTCAGACCGTTTCATGCTCCTTCTATTTTTCAGACAGTTTCATGCTCCTCATATATTTGACTCCTTTTGAAGCTCTTCATATATTTCACACCTTTTCAGGCTCTTCATGTTTTTCAACACCGCTTCATGCTCCTCCTATTTTTCAGACCGTTTCATGCTCCTTATATTTTTGACTTCTTTTGAAGCTCTTCATATATTTCACTCCTTTTTAGGCTCTTCGTGTTTTTCAACACCGTTTCATGCTCCTCCTATTTTTCAGAACGCTTCATGCTCCTCATATTTTTGACACCTTTTGAAGCTCTTCATATTTTTCACTCCTTTTTAGGCTCTTCGTCTTATTCAACACCGTTTCATGCTCCTCCTATTTTTCAGAACGCTTCATGCTCCTCATATTTTTGACACCTTTTGAAGCTCTTCATATTTTTCACACCATTTCAGGCTCTTCATGTTTCTGAACACCTTTTCATGCTCCTCATATTTTTACATGTTTTGAAACTCTTCATATTTTTCACACCTTTTCAGGCTCTTCATATTTTTCAACACCGCTTCATGCTCCTCCTATTTTTCAGACCGTTTCATGCTTCTTATATTTTTGACTTCTTTTGAAGCTCTTCCTATATTTCACTCCTTTTTAGGCTCTTCATGTTTTTCAACACCGCTTCATGCTCTTCCTATTTTTAAGACAGTTTCATGCGCATCATAATTTTGAAACCTTTTGAAGCTCTTCATATTTTTCACACATTTTCAGTCTCTTCATGTTTTTCCACACCGTTTCAGGCTGCTCCTATTTTTCAGACCGTTTCATGCTCCTTATATATTTGACACCTTTTGAAGCTCCTCATATTTTTCACTCCTTTTTAGGCTCTTTGTGTTTTTCAACACCGTTTCATGCTCCTAATATTTTTCAGACCGTTTCATGCTCCTCATATTTTTGACACCTTTTGAAGCTCTTCATATTTTTCACACCTTTTCAGGCTCTTAATGATTTTGAACACCGTTTCATTTTCCTCCTATTTTTCAGAGCGTTTCATGCTCCTCATATTTTTGACACCTTTTGAAGCTCTTCATATTTTTCACACCTTTTCAGTATCTTCAAGTTTTTGAACACCGCTTCATGCTCCTCATATTATTCACACCTTCTGAAGCTCTTCATATTTTTCACAACTTTTCAGGCTCTTCATGTTTTTCAACACCACTTCATGCTCCTCCTATTTTTCAGACCGTTTCATGCTCCTCATATTTTTCACAGCTTTTCAGCCTCTTAATGATTTTGAACACCGTTTCATTTTCCTCCTATTTTTCAGACCGTTTCATGCTCCTCATATTTTTCACAGCTTTTCAGGCTCTTCATGTTTTTGAACCCCGTTTCATGCTCCTCCTCTTTTTCATACCGTTTCATGCTCCTCATATTTTTGCCACTTTTTGAAGCTCTTCATATTTTTCACACCTTTTGAAGCTCTTCATATTTTTCACACCTTTTCAGTATCTTCAAGTTTTTGAACACCGCTTCATGCTCCTCATATTATTCACACCTTCTGAAGCTCTTCATATTTTTCACAACTTTTCAGGCTCTTCATGTTTTTCAACACCACTTCATGCTCCTCCTATTTTTCAGACCGTTTCATGCTCCTCATATTTTTCACAGCTTTTCAGCCTCTTAATGATTTTGAACACCGTTTCATTTTCCTCCTATTTTTCAGACCGTTTCATGCTCCTCATATTTTTCACAGCTTTTCAGCCTCTTAATGATTTTGAACACCGTTTCATTTTCCTCCTATTTTTCAGACCGTTTCATGCTCCTCATATTTTTCACAGCTTTTCAGGCTCTTCATGTTTTTGAACACCGTTTCATGCTCCTCCTATTTTTCATACCGTTTCATGCTCCTCATATTTTTGCCACTTTTTGAAGCTCTTCATATTTTTCACACCTTTTCATGCTCTTCATGTTTTTCAACACCGTTTCATGCTCCTCCTATTTTCAGACTGTTTCCTGCTCCTCATATTTTTGACACCTTTTCAGGCTCTTAATGACTTTGAACACCGTTTCATACTCCTCTTATTTTTCAGACAGTTTCATGCTCCTCATATATTTGACACCTTTTGAAGCTCTTCATATTTTTAACACCTTTTCGGGCACTTCATGTTTTTGAACACTAC